>NC_089857.1:26938033-27309283 GCF_036373705.1 Amia ocellicauda
ATGACAGTAGTCAGCAAAACCTTCCATTCCTGCCTTCAGAAAACATTCCCGTGCGCAACTCTGATGTTGATTATCGGCTCCTGGAAGCTGCCAAAGCTGGAGACCTGGACACTGTGAAGGTAAGGGTCTGCTCATCTCACCTGTCATGTCTTCCTAATTAAACCAAGCACCGTGTCTCTGACTATTTAAAGCTGCTTTCAACAAATGGAGCACGCCTGTCTTGGGAACCCCTTGGGGCTCGTTCATTTGGGGGTCATTGGCTCTGCTTTTGTTTATGTATAGAAAGCTGTTGACATTATAATTACTGCTGACTCGTAAAACTCGACTGATTTTATTTTTTATTTTAGCAAAGCAGCTGCCTATCCTTAAATGACCCCGGTTCCCCTGTGTAAGATTACTCTGAAGTGGCATCTGTAGCACAAGCCTGGAGAATTTCAACTGATCTTTGTAAAGCACATGGGGTTAATATTTTTCTACTGTGTGAAACAGAATAACAATTATGCCAATGTGGTTTAGTGTCCTTTTCTCACTCTATGTTCTGTATTTGACTCGTCTCAGTGTAGGATATATAAAGCAGAGTATAAGTTGTTGCACAGCGACAGCCCCCCCTTACTGAACAGAGCTTGTGGTTTGCTACACTGCAGACTGTGCTTTGTGTTAACAAGACTCCACATTCCTGAACGATCTTATGGTGGGATTGAAAACCTCACGTGGCAGATCTTTCTATTCCAAGTTTATCAGGGAGTCGGCATCGGTTTCTATAGTCAAGTCCAAGATTAAGGCCTACTGCACTTATTTGAGCTGGCATTTGATCTCTGATTCACCAGCTCCAAGAAAATGAGACGCACAAAAGCATTAAAAATCCTTCCAGCATGTCCCAGAATGTAATTGGAGTGGTCATTATCCCTCAATTACTTTTCTACTTTTGTCCAGACAAGCAAAGAACCTAGAACAAAAGGCATAAGGAACCAGCGATTAATACATATGACTATAATTACACCAAACCCTCCGTTCCCAGTTGTTCACAAGTGTTAATTTAAATGACATTGATTCTACCCTTATTAAAAATGTTAACACACAAATGTATCTGTCCAGCTTCCATATGCAGTTTGGTGATGTTGGATTTTGGATTTATAGAATATGTTCTGACGGTTTTAAAACTTTCTTCAATTGTATGTATTTTTTTTTATTCGCCCTTTTTTCTTGCCATGCTTAAGTGAAAGGATGATGTGCTGATGTACCAGTCATGTTTTTTGACTCTTGTGGAGTGCCTCAAGTTCAATCCTGACTAAAGGCATTATATAGGTTTGTCTTGAATTGTTGTTGATTTTTTTTGTATTGCATTTTAGAATTAGCTACACTCACTCATCTCTTTCTCTTCCAGCAACTGTGCTCTCCGCAGAATGTGAATTGCCGGGATCTGGAAGGCCGCCACTCCACCCCGCTGCACTTTGCTGCCGGATACAACCGTGTGTCTGTGGTGGAGTACCTGCTGCACCATGGGGCGGATGTCCACGCCAAAGACAAGGGGTAATGGCTGCTCTCGCTCCTGCCTGGTGTTTTTGTATTCTGCTTATTGAAACTGCTTCACGCGATCAATCCTTTTGCAATTAAAAGGGAATTATCTCCAGTATCAAACGCCTCATCTGTAAATTAGAGAAAATGACTCGACTTTTTGGTAGAGAGTTTTTTGTTTTGTAGCATCAATATCTGATGAAGCAATGGATTTCTCCTTGGAAATCTGTATATATTTTAACATCAGTTAATTGTTCAGCTTATTCATTAATGTTAGTCCCATTTAAGGTACACAGATAAGCAGAATTATTTATTGAGTTATTTACTGTGGGCAGTTTGTTTATTCTGTGCAAGTACAAAATAATTTTAAGAATAAGACAGACCCTATTCCTCTCCTCTTTCTAAAGCACTTAAACACAGAATCTCACATTTATCCCCCCAACTTAAAATAAATGCATATGGTGTAACTCATTTTTCTTTCCCTGATCACTGTTAAGAGCTAACTTGCTCTCATTGTTTATTTGTAGACTGAAGCTCATAGTACTTAGTCAGTGAATCAGCATTTCTCTTTCATGTGTTTAAACAAGGGAGCCCCGTCTATGCAAAGAGCTTTTGTTGCATTCATAGAAACATAAGAAAAGGGATATCCTGTTTTAGATTCAAAGCCCAAATCATGATTGTGTGCCGTGTGACCTGAAGATTGCTGCCCTCTCCTCCCACACAACAGAATAGCAATGCATAGTGCTGAAGGCTGCCTTTTTTTCTTGCTTTCAGTGGCTTGGTTCCTCTGCATAATGCCTGCTCATATGGACACTACGAAGTGGCAGAGCTACTGGTCAGACATGGAGCTTCAGTCAATGTGGCCGACCTGTGGAAGTTCACCCCTCTGCACGAAGCAGCGGCCAAAGGAAAATACGAGATCTGTAAGCTGCTCCTAAAGGTATGATTCAGTATCTTGTTCCTCAGTTCTGGGACTTTAAACCTAGCTGTTTAAAGGAAGGTTCCTGTAAAAGGCATTAGGGTAACAGACTAGGGCCTAAACAAAATCTAAACACTGACCTCCCTGCTAATCACAAATTACAAATGAGTTTTTAGTTATGAGCTGCAGAAAACACCCCCAACCAATCAAGTGAAATGCCATCGAGTTCAGGTTTGTAATTTGCTATTCACAGGTAAGTCAAATTTGTGATATGGTCTAGGCCCAGATTCAGATTTGATTTAAGTTAGTAGCTGGTATATTCTATAAGCTTATTTGTTTAAGTTGCAGAAGAGGTCTAAAGTTTAAACCTAACTATAGATCTTATTTGCAATTTTGTAATACAACAAAAGGTTTTAACGGAGACTGGAGTATTACACTCAGTACTTCTATATAGGTTTGTATTAATCAAGTTTGTCTTTTTCATTAAACCTTTAATTAAAATTAAATAAATAATAGAATAAAAACATCCATAATAAAGAATGGTACTTACCAACTGTGCCATCTTTCTGCCTTCTTTTACATATATTCATGTGCATGTTCTTTTGCTTTTAAGCAGTTTATCTTTTACTCATGGGATGGAGAATAGAAAAGCCAGCTACATTGCCAATAAGTCTTCCTGCTTTGGGCTTTCAATGAGAACAAAAAAATATAAAAAGCTTGGAAGAGAACCCAATCCAGCAGTGTCAATAAAAAAGGACCATTTCCAAACACAGCATCCTGAACTGAAAAATCAAAACCTCAATGTGTTTTTGTTTTCCTTTTTAGTTTCCTCTTAAAATATGCATTGCGGTACCTTTGAATGAATAATACTTATTTGTTTATTTATATATTCACTGTTATGTATTTTTTTTCTGTCATCTGTGATTTCCTATGTCAGTATTTCCTTTTAATAACATTGTCAGCACTTTTTTGGTTTGTTTGATTATCATGCCTAACGAGGTGTCAAATAACACGGCCCATTTTAAACCCCCGCATGCTGACTGTGCACTGACAATTTTGACCTTACTGCTGTAGGTGGTTGGCGGCGGTGATCTGTTAGCCTTAATGATCTTTCTAAAAATGAGCATTAACCTTGACCAGTTCCCAATGCCTTTGTAGTTCATCTTTAAAAAAAATCATAATAATCTCACATAACTGGGGATGCTTGTCGCTAATTGGCATTCGAGAGCTTTAACAGTCACTGCTTTCAAGCTTTAATGGACACCTCGAAAGACAAACTACTGTGGAATGCATTTGCTTCAAGGCTTTTTATTTACATCTTTCATTACTCAACAGAACCCAACAGAGGTTGAAAGGAGGGAAAAAAAAACTAAAACAAACCTTTAACTGTATTCCAGCATGGCGCCGATCCTACAAAGAAGAACCGTGATGGGAACACACCTCTGGACATGGTGAAGGAAGGCGACACGGACATCCAAGACTTACTGAGAGGGGATGCCGCTCTTCTAGACGCAGCAAAGAAGGGCTGCCTAGCAAGGGTGCAGAAGTTGTGCAGCCCGGAGAACATCAACTGCAGGGACACGCAGGGACGCAACTCCACCCCCCTGCATTTAGCAGGTAGAGACAACATGAGCGTGAAAATGTATTCGGATGAAAGTTCTGAGTTTCTCTTAATCCCAATGTGTACAGATGGGGGGTATCCCTAACATGTATCCAAAGCAGAGGTCATCTATCCCTTCCCAGACATGGACTTGCCATTATAAAAGCTTTAGAATTCCTTGTTAAGACCCACAGCAAAGTGTAGGAAAACCGTGAGATCATGATAAAGCGTGCATAGTAAACCATGGATAACCACGCCAAAGCTATTTGCATGCTTGGGGAAAAGCATGTGAAAGCTGTTCACATCATGAAAAGTCGGTGTTTAACACTCAAATGTGAAAATGCTGGCAGTCAAATGTTGCAGGTCTCTCTGCTCAGAGAAGCAATCAGAGCATCTCTAGGTTCTCTTCAGACATGACTGAAGTAGAGTGTCATTTCAAATTCTCTAGATTTTTAGTCCTGCATTACTGAATAGCTTTTGATTGACAGTGGAAGTTGTGTTATGTTGAAGGTGCATCTTTTACTAGCATTTTAGTTTTCTGAGGTCAGTTTATCCTAATAATAGCATTCTGTGGAACATTGCCTGTGAAGGTAGCTGAATAATTTCTGCCATTTTGTGGTACCTTTCAAGCAATCAGGGGGGAAAAGTGCTGTCTTTACTTAAAAGGAGAATACTGCATTTTCAGCATTGGACAGTCAGAATATGATCTGGACAAAACATGACACTGTTCTGACTGCAGAGGTTGGTCCTTTTAGGCTTAGCTTAGAATACTGCATGTGCACAGTTTAAGGAGTAATCATGTAACTAAATCGTGAATAATCTGCTTCAGTCCTAATGTATTTGAAGATATAAGCTGCCATTCTTTTATATAGAAATAGTGAACTAAGTTTTCATAGAAATTTAAATTAAATCCTTTGCAGGTAGTCTGAGTAGGTTTGATAACATTTTCCTTTGGGGTGTAGGTGCATTTGTCGCCTTTAAATTCATAAATATCTGAACCCCCCACTCCCCATACAACAGTCATGAAACATTGTCATTCTATGTGTGAGGACCCTGACTCATAGTTTTTCAAGTGTTCGAAGAAGGAATTGCCAGTGTCAATGAACAGATGGCTAATATTCCTTCCTGACTCAGGCTCCTTTTCTGAAGCAGAGGAAAGTGGTATGAGCACCAGATGGACTAGAACATCACTTCTGAGTCCTTCTGAGCCTAATTGTAATTGCTGAAAAGAGTGTGTGTATGGGGTTGCAGGTGGTGTAGAATACAAAGAGAAGAAAGGCCTGTAGTAATAAAACCTTATACCAGAGACATCTCTTGGCCAAAGCAGTAACAACAATATTTTTCACAGTGGAGAAATTCTATACAGCCTTCTCTATGTGACAATTACATTTTAATAGGGTGTTAAGAGTTCAGCATGCATGTGTGCCCATCACTCTGCTAAGCAGTTACACAGTGGACAACTGACATGATTAGCTGGCAGACGGGACTACCCACCCACCCCTGCTCTCTCACAACACACACACGCCACAATTTAAGATGTGCAGTAAGCAATAGCTGACTATTTTGTTTCTTTTAATTTAATTCTGAAGGCGCGAGTCCGGGAAGGGTTGCAGGATCATGTTAGAGAAAGCGAGTATTATTATAGTATTAAAAAAAAGTTATAATTGGAAAAGCAGAAGTTATAACATCTCATTCTGCTTCTGTTGCATTTCTTCATTCTGAACAGAGTAGGTTCTGTTTACTTTAATTTAATGTCTAAAGGAAATGCGAGCTTGCCTCTAAAATTTTGTAAATGGAGGATCCTGTAATAAATAAATGGTGAAATACTGAACCTGATTGGCCAGATGGATATTACAGCTTCACATTCCAAGACAAGGGATCAGATTTGTCCTTTTATGATGAGAAATAGATTTTCCTCCTACAATGCAGTTGAATTTCAGTTTCTTGCGGACGTTATTTTTAAAACACCTACAGTCTTTTCACAGCTGTGCTCTCTGCAGGAAGCTGGGGCATTGTATTTCTAGGCAATTAGCAACTTCAGCAGGTTTCATTTTCTTAATGTACATAACAGAATGCCCTAGGAGTCGGGTGACTGAGGGAGAAGGAAATATTGTGGAATGCCCTTACATTAAAACACTAGCAACTCCTGATGTCAGGTAAAAAATAAAAATCAGCAAGGTACTGTAATTTTTAGCTTGATTTTAAATTTCAAACTCAGACTTACTTAAAACAGAGGAAACTCCAGTTATTTTCTAGCATTATGTTAAAATTCTAGCATAATGTAACTAAAGCATCTATAAATTATTTTTATAGTCAAGATTGCATGTTAAATTCAGTCAACACTTTCGTTCCGTTTAAAATGTAGGAACATGTAATTTGTCCATTAGCATTACTTTTAATATATGGAGTGCTAAAACATCAGGTTTTAGATTCCAGCTTGTGTGCTTGATACAGTGAAATAATTGCTAATGTTTGTTTTGTTTTGTTTTGTTTTTATGTGTGTGAAAAAATCCAAATGTATCACCAGGAGCTGCCTCATTATGTTAATGTATGATGTGATAATTATGTTAATTGGAGGAGTTCTTCAAGCTGGCATTTCTGCAAGCAAAGTCATAATTGTTTTTGTTTGTTATACAAATTCATATAACAAACAACTTTGGCGGAGTACATCAGGGGATGATATGTACTGGAGACATTCCTGCAACACTTAATCTACTGATGGAAACTTCAACCATGAAAATTATGTTCACTTTTCAACACTTAGATCTGAAACAAATGTGGAAAAAACAAATTGCTGGGAAGTTAATTGAAGCACAGTATATCAGATTGCAATTACATTTCAAACGAATGAATAATCATGGAGACATATAAACCTTTTTACTCCTCTGCAACAGTTCCCCATTTTACTACTGCCATATAAACCCTGGTGCATTTTCCAAAAACACTCTTCATTTATTCTTAAGGATGTTTATTTACAGTCTTTTCACCAGGTTATCGGGCTCCTTGGCTTCCGTGTGCCATATTTTGGCTTTGTGTTTGCAATGATCACCCTACGAATTACAATAGCTTTGATATGCTAAAGAATTCACAACTCTCTCTCTTAACATTAGTGCAGACACTAATGGGCCAGTGAATTTTTGTTTAGTTTACTGCCGGCTGAGGCCTGCGATAGTAGGCTGGTCATCACTGATGCAGGACTGTGCAAGTTGATATGACTTGAGTCAATGTACTGATGTAATGTTATCTCCAACAGCTGGATACAACAACCTGGAAGTGGCAGAGTATCTTCTCGAACATGGGGCAGACGTTAACGCTCAAGACAAAGGGGGTCTCATTCCACTGCACAACGCTGCCTCTTACGGGGTGAGTATTGTCCGCCTTGTGTAATGTAGCATAATGTTGTGAATATAGTTTTTAATATTGATTAAAATGCACTTGGTAAGATGCGTTGCATTAATGAATAATGAAGCCCTGGGTACTGAAGGAACAAAATAAGTCTGAATTTCCAGTTTCCATTCATTTAGCTTCATATCACTATCTATAAGTGTAGATGTGCATATTATTTACTGTCCGGCAGTAAACTGATTCTACTGGCATGATGAGTCATCTGCTCAATGCATGAGTTTACTTGAGCTAAAGTATTGTATGCAGTGCTGTTTTTTCTTTCTTTAATACCTTAATCACTTTGTGTTAATCAGGTCCTTTTGTAGTCGGTGTGTCCCTGATTTTTTCTTTTAATCAAGTTTTACGAAGACTGGCTGTTACTCCTGGGGTTGAAATCAGTTAGGAAATGTCTTACTTGAAATGCCTAGGAAGTTGTTCACTAATGTAATAAAGATTAACATGATAACATTTTAAAACCACCCTACAAATGCAGATACATTAGCCAGTCTGCCTTGGAATGTGGTTACCTGTGACTTGTTGACCCTATTTCTAACCAAAGTATAGTCTTTTTTTCTCTATTTTTTTTTTTTAGTTGCCATCATAATGATTTGCACAAGTTTTGATTTTTTTCCTTAAAATGCACCTAGCCTCTTGCCTCCTCTGCTGACAGATCTCCATGGTAGATTAATATGGGTGACTGCAAGTGAGAACTGTAGAGTGGCAGCCTGTGAGACGCACTACTCCATCAATAATGCATTTTTTCTGGAATTAAATGGCATTATATTATGTTTTAAGTGCATGTAAATTAAATCTATGCCAAAACATTTTATGGCTTGGCTTAAACTGCTCTGTATTTTTGGGATGATTGTTTAGAAAATAAATTAAACTACACATTGTCCATATACTTGGCTAGTCATTTTGTAATATAACACATTTTAATATAGTTATCTAACGATGTGAAATAAGGAAGTATGTAGTTCAATTGCAACATGCACACAGTGTGCTCTATTTAAAAATGCATTAATGTGATTAACTACCAACAAATCCTGCCTGGGGACTATTGATGGAAATTAGCATTGGCTGAATCAACAGTACATTTTGTCCTGCCTGATTTTGCATTATTTTAACAAATGTGCCCCTGTGGGGGAAAAAGAAAAAGAAAAAACATAATGCTGTGAAGAAATATTTTGTATTAATATTATGCAGATGCTTATGATTACAAACTTTTGCCACAAGGAAAATCTTGATTATATAGAAAGAAAAAGTGTTCTGAAGGCACTGTGCTGCTGTTGTGTATTCAAAGACCATCTAAGGTTTAATGTGGCTTCCTTCTCCTATTAATTGATATATTTTTTGGAGGATCTGTGTAGTTGACCAAATCCATCATCCAGTGCATCCATTGATGCTTTGATCCTCTGTTTATAATTTAGTAGATGAGGTAGAAGGGGGGGGGGGGGGCAGATCACCACTTATATGAAGGGGAGAGAGTAAGTGGAACATCTAATTTGGATATGACCTTTATTTTTCAGAAGGCTTGCAAACGTAAATAGGATGAAAACGGTGAAAACGTCTAGCTTTATGTGGATGGCTATAGAGTTTACAAATGGTCTGTCTGCTTTTTTGTTTATACCATTCATTTATTTTATAGCTTTGGAAGACAAGCTCAGAATTTGATTAGCCCTTAAAAAGCAAGCAACCATTTTTTTAAAGTAGATGGTAGATTGCATTACTAGCTGTTGTCTGAAGGTGGGACTCTTAGCTTGGGTCCACAGCTCCTGCAAAGTCAGTTCTCCATTTGTCGTGGTGCCTCTTCATAGCCTGGCGATCTAGTTGCTGTTGTGCAGAATGGATACCAACATTACCTCTATTAGGTCTGTCACTCCAGCAATCATTCTGTCCTTGAATGTTCTTGCACAGATAGGCCTGCGGTTTAGGTTTGGGGCCGTTTTGTTTAAATAATGCAACTCGGTTCAACTAAAAGCTCATTTGTAAACTGGCTGCTGCCTCAAGCCACCCAGGACAGCCAAGTACAAAAATCAGGCAAGCGATCAAAGATTTAGAAACTGTTAGATTATGCAGTTCTAGGCTCCTCTAATTTTGTTTTACAGAACACATTTTCTTTTGGTCGGAAGCATATATGTTCATGGCTTTATGTGCATTAAACAATATACGATTTTTAGCCTTTTAATTATCTATTATTTAAATGCATAGTTCGCATTGGCTACCTAATAGAATTTAAAATCTCTCTACCGCTATCTCTATATCTATATATTATTGGTCTCACTCCTCAGCAACACTTTACATCAGTCACTTACTGTGCAATGAAGCTTTTTTTAAAGTAGTTTTATTCTAGTCATTTTAAATGTACATAAACCTTATTAATTGAAGCTGTGTATCATTGAGCAAGTCAGTATATGGAGGCGTACATATTTGGCATGTACATCAATTTATGTGAATACATCTCATAACTTCTGCCAAAGGGTAGATGCCTCAGAACGGTAGAAGTTGTATGTATATGACATAGCTTGTTAACCACATTGAATGTTCTGATAGGGTAGATAGGTCCCTCTGTAGCATAGCTGGACAAACCCCATACTATATAGTTTCTGAAGTTTATTGAACGCTAATTCATGGCATGATGTCCTAGTATAAAATCTGCTACTCAGCAGATATATAGATTGTCACCCCCATCTTAACTTGCTTTAGTTAACTGGAATCTTTACTATTACCTTCTCGGATACAATTAAAGCCTGGATACATAAATATAGTTCAATTAACCTTATTGATTTGTGGTGTAATCGCTTTACTCTCCTGGGTGTGTGTGAGAGCGAATGTGTGTGGATGTCGATCTATTTCAAGGTCACTGAGGAGGTGTCTGTGTGGTGTGAACAGGGCTCCTCTGCCTTCAGATTTGTCCTAAGCCAAAAACAGGAGCTGATGCAAACCAGTGCAGGTTTTTCAGTCTAGCAGTTTGTGGATTCAGTATTCACATTAAATTCTAACAGTATTGTACATTTCTCTGTGGTGAGCAGAATCGTCATTTTAGCATTCCCAGGCAGTTCTATGTCACACTCAGCCTAAGGCTTTGGACACCGTCTGTTAGATCCCATGGCTTTCTTTGTTTTTCAGTGTTTAGTTGTGAAATCCATGGTTGCAGTATTCAAAAAATCTTTGTCAGACCTAAGTCACCAAAATTGTTTAAGAAAAATGCAGGGAGTTTGTGGATGAGGTTGAAGTTGTGACAACAGCCCTGGAAAGAATCAATACATTATTTGCTCAGCCTATGAAAAATAAGGCACTGGGGAAAGGATTATACTCACAATTGTTTAGTCTGATGAAAGTAGTTAATATTTAAACCCCCTTAAAATGTCCTCCTTTTAGTTTGCATGATTATGCAAAACTGGCTGATGTATGTTTAAAACCATATATAATTAAATACTGGATCTTACATCTGAGTTGGGTGGCACTTTGCAGATGTTCACAGAGTTCTCACTTTGTCTTCCAGCATGTGGACATCGCAGCTCTCTTAATAAAGTACAACACCTGTGTCAATGCCACCGACAAATGGGCTTTCACCCCTCTCCACGAGGCGGCACAGAAAGGCCGCACCCAGCTGTGTGCCCTGCTCCTCGCCCATGGGGCCGACCCCACCATGAAGAACCAGGAGGGACAGACACCGCTGGACCTGGCTACGGTGAGGGCCGCCCTAATGTCACTTGCCGAACAGCAGGCTGAAACCTTCTGGCAGACTCCTTAGTCGAAAGTCCTCTCGTGCACCGCTTCAGACACTCCGGTGGGAACATCTACAACAGGGTTCTGCAGCCCTAGTCCTGGAGAGCTCCTGTCCAACACCTTCATAGGTCACCATCAATGTAAAACAGACTTGGAAACATTTAAATCTGATTGGTTCAGTAGGTCTTCTGATACATTTCGTAATTGGGAAATTTGAAACCCTTGAATACCCTTCAGCTTTCAAGGACACAGATGTCCCTTAAGTGAATAAATGACTTATTTGAATTTAACAACAGCTAATATCCATAACCCATCTTTAGACATGGGTCATTTAGGGTAACATACAAAACACATCAGGACCAGTGAAGTTACAGTTGCCATCTTCAGTTTAAGACAATATCTCATACTTCTTTAGCTATATAGTATAGCACTGGTACCAGTTATGCTTCTAGGTACTTAGGTAGGATGTAGTGCTCGAGTTCCTGTTGATGAATGTTCTTCAGTTCTCCCAGTGAGCTGCTTCGTTTTATCCATGAACAGTCCTACTGTTTTCTCCCACTCCTTCAGTGTGTGCCTTCAGAAGGGATAGAAGTTTTCAGTGAGTTAAAGATCAGGCAGATCTGCAGTGTGTGGGCGGGCAGGATCCCTTCCAAGTTCACAATATCCCATCTCTTAAATCATTGCTTTTTGCTTTGAGATAATTTGCTTTAACTCACTGTGCTTTGAATAGAAGAACAATATAATGAAGTCTGGGAGCAATAACGACAGTGGGTTTAATTGGCTGTGTGCTGCATTTATTAAGTACTTTGTTTATTGTGCTTGATGTGAATCCATCTTTTTTCTTTTGAATCTTGAGCTTAACAAACTGAAATCATGAAGAATTAAATTAATTTACTGTGTTTCTTCCCCTACTCCCATGCCTCTGCTTATCTGCAGTCTATATAGCTCACTTCTGCTTACCATTAGCATACTGTATGTAATGCTCAATCAAATGCAGTGACCTCTTCTACAAACTGAAATCCCTGAAGCCTGACAAACATTTGTGAACTTGAATTGATGATACTTTACATGTATAAGGCAACCCAAACTGCCGTCTCCTTTTCTCAAAACATTGCAACGTGTTATTCGCTCCCTTCATATAAATTCAAACCCTATATCACTCCATCAAATAATGAGCAGTACACACCTCGCCAGGCAGATAGCACGATGCAAATTAGTTTACTATATAAAAACAGTTTTTGGTTAGGGGGAACAAAGCTCTCGACAACAAAGCTCTAACATGACAGTGAATTAAACAAATAAGACTGGTTTGCATTCACTTTGCATGCACGTTAGTATACATTTATTACAGACTCACAGCCACATTAAGATATGTCGACTTTCTGAGCTCTCCTGATATCACAGAGCCAGTTTGGCGAGTGCAATGTAATCTCTATTCTGTCAGACATCACCACTGAAATATGCTGCTCAGTCAGAGACCGCTATCGGACGCTGTGCACGCAGCCTTGTAGGAATCGCTGCCAAACCGCACTGTTTTTTTGCACCTCAGCAGGTGAAAGGACAAAGTATTGTTTCCACATTTCACACCTTCTCTACCCCTTTTCTTCACAATAAGCTCACAGTAATGACAAATCACTGCTGTCAGCTAGATAACTGGTCTGTCTGTTTGTCCCGTGCTTCTCTCCTAGGCGGATGATATCAGAGCACTCTTGATAGACGCCATGCCCCCAGAAGCCCTGCCCAGCTGTTTCAAACCCCAGGCCACAGTGGTCAGTGCCTCGGTCATCTCCCCAGCCTCAACGCCATCCTGCCTTTCGGCTGCCAGCAGCATAGACAACCTGACGGGTCCCCTGGCTGAGATGGCAGTCAGCGGGGCCTCCAGTGCAGCCGACGGAGCCACTGGTACAGAGAGGAAGGAAGGGGAAAGTAAGTGGCACATCCTTCTCACTTGGTGTTTTCAGTCAACTCGCAGGCAGGACTCTCACGCTCGTACCCACCGTGTACTCTAGCTTTTTGTTCCAAACCAAGCTTCCAGCAGCTTCAGTCTTTATTAGCTGCTGGACTGGATGAATACGTTTTTGTGCCATCTCATTTAAAATGGTTTTAACCCATCAAATGTAAAAGACCTTAAGGCAATGTTTAACTGATCAAAAAATGAAACTGAGTAGTTAAGTACTGTATTTGAGAGCTCCAGCTGGCACCAGATGATGTTGAAGAATCCGAGTCTGAGAGCCCTGCCCTTCTGAGGGGAATCTGTTGACTGACCAAGCGACACCCATGATTGCAACTCCCTCTCTCTGCCTTGACAAGCAATGACCTAATAAGACTTTCTTTATTTTCGCTTTCAAATCATTAACGACTCGCCAGGTTGCCGGTTATAAAAGCAGAGTATGAAGTTGCAGGCCCCTATTAAAGTACTGTTTTGTGTGTAGGTGTGAGATGTCTCTAAGGTTACATTAAGTTAGCTGACGCAAGGTGCACTCACAACTCGCATGATTACCTTCCCTATTTCAGTGACTTCTTAATTAAAAGTTTTCAATAAGTGCATTTAGTCACGAATCAATAAGTATGCCTGGGTGGTTTTCAGGAAGCATGCATGAGAAATTATATATTATCTGCCATTATGTATAACTAGTTTTCATGAATAAGATGCTGTATTCAGTTTTATTTTGATACAATAACCAATTCATAGCTGATGTATCTTTTCATTATGTATCACTGTGCATCAATATTTGATTAATCATTGCACCACTAGCTATGGAAGGTGAATTACTTTGCTGAAAGGAAATAGAATGCATTCATTTTTCTTGATTTTTCTTTGAGCTTTTATTAATGAGACAGGACACTCTAATCAATTGCTTATGCTAGACTGCAGTGGAAAGAAATATGCATATTCCTACAAGAGAAGGGTGCCTAGGCAAGTGTTTATTTTATTTAACCTGATAGCATAAAGCTTGCCACCGGCATAGTATTGTATATATATATTTTTTGTTCCAACCCCCCCCCCCAACCATGAATAAACCTAATTCAGTTACTTAATGTACATTTTGATATTTTGCAGCTCTCTTTAAGGTCTCCCTTCAGCAATTTGAACATCACATCATTCAGAGTTCATACAATTAAATCAAAATCAAAAGAAACTAGGGAAATTGTTATATTGAATGAATGTTGTGTAAAATGACTGCATACCTTTTATTGTGTTTTTTCCATAGTAGCTGTGCTTGACATGAATATCAGTCAGTTCCTGAAGAGTCTTGGCCTGGAACACCTGCGGGATATCTTTGAGAGGGAACAGGTGAGGACTTCAGCTTATGTAGAGAAAGACAGCAGCTCCTGTCAACATCAAAGCTCCTGTCTCAAGTTTTTCATTCACATTCTCATTCATGTTTTGTTTTGTCGCATGCTCCTCGCAAAATAGGCAGTAACTTGAATGCAAGAGTAATGCTGTTTTTAATTCCTTAAGTCTAGTTTCTAGTAAGGTCATTGAGAACTGCGTTCCCTTTACAGCAAAGATTTTCAGAACAGCAAGATCTCCTCATGTTAAAGCTAATCAGTTTACATTGATCTTAAAAATATCAGCAGGCCTTTGGGGTTTGAGGATTGCAGGGACAGGCCTCATGGGTTAGCAAATTGTGCACCACGAACATAAAGCCTAGAGAAAGTCTTCAGCCTGTGCTTAAATGCTGAGACAAACGGCATCCCTGATATTGGCCAGCAGATCATTCCACAGGTTAAGGGACCTGTAGGTAAATACTCTACCTATACATATATATATATATATATATATATATACATACACTCACCTAAAGGATTATTAGGAACACCTGTTTAATTTCTCATTAATGCAATTATCTAACCAACCAATCACATGGCAGTTGCTTCAATGCATTTAGGGGTGTGGTCCTGGTCAAGACAATCTCCTGAACTCCAAACTGAATGTCTGAATGGGAAAGAAAGGTGATTTAAGCAATTTTGAGCGTGGAATGGTTGTTGGTGCCAGACGGGCCGGTCTGAGTATTTCACAATCTGCTCAGTTACTGGGATTTTCACGCACAACCATTTCTAGGGTTTACAAAGAATGGTGTGAAAAGGGAAAAACATCCAGTATGCGGCAGTCCTGTGGGCGAAAATGCCTTGTTAATGCTAGAGGTCAGAGGAGAATGGGCCGACTGATTCAAGCTGATAGAAGAGCAACTTTGACTGAAATAACCACTCGTTACAACCGAGGTATGCAGCAAAGCATTTGTGAAGCCACAACACGTACAACCTTGAGGCGGATGGGCTACAACAGCAGAAGACCCCACCGGGTACCACTCATCTCCACTACAAATAGGAAAAAGAGACTACAATTTGCACAAGCTCACCAAAATTGGACAGTTGCAGACTGGAAAAATGTTGCCTGGTCTGATGAGTCTCGATTTCTGTTGAGACATTCAGATGGTAGAGTCAGAATTTGGTGTAAACAGAATGAGAACATGGATCCATCATGCCTTGTTACCACTGTGCAGGCTGGTGGTGGTGATGTAATGGTGTGGGGGATGTTTTCTTGGCACACTTTAGGCCCCTTAGTGCCAATTGGGCATCGTTTAAATGCCACGGCCTACCTGAGCATTGTTTCTGACCATGTCCATCCCTTTATGACCACCATGTACCCATCCTCTGATGGCTACTTCCAGCAGGATAATGCACCATGTCACAAAGGTCGAATCATTTCAAATTGGTTTCTTGAACATGACAATGAGTTCACTGTAATAAACTGGCCCCCACAGTCACCAGATCTCAACCCAATAGAGCATCTTTGGGATGTGGTGGAACGGGAGCTTCGTGCCCTGGATGTGCATCCCACAAATCTCCATCAACTGCAAGATGCTATCCTATCAATATGGGCCAACATTTCTAAAGAATGCTTTCAGCACCTTGTTGAATCAATGCCACGTAGAATTAAGGCAGTTCTGAAGGCGAAAGGGGGTCAAACACAGGATTACTATGGTGTTCCTAATAATCCTTTAGGTGAGTGTATATATATATTATTATTATTATTATTTTTTTTTTTTATTTATTTTTTTTACTAATTGTAGGGACTCCCTGCTAGCCAGCATCCTGGGACCAGAGTGGTTAACTAGGTGTATATAGGCATATGAGATTTATATAAAGGTAAATGTCAATATCAGAACTTGAAATCAATTCTGTATTTCACTGGGAGTCAGTAAAGGGGTGCTAGAACCGGAGTAATAGGATTTATATTTTTTGTTTTTTGTTAAAATCCTGTCTTAATTTGGAGATATTTCGGAGCTGAAAGAATGACATTCTCGCGGTGTTGATGTGCGTATTGAAAATAGCACCTAAGTTACATCCTAATGTTTTTTTTTTTTTTAACTAAGGTTAAAACCGTCCACGTTTAGGCCAGCCAGTTTTGCATTAACAGTAGGTTTTGTTGACCCTAATATTAAAAATTCAGAATTCAACAGAAGGAAATTTGTCATCCATTTTTGTTCCAGAGGAACTGGAACAGGTTATTTATAGCTATACTGTCATGAGGATTTGTGGATAAATACAGTTGCTTATTGTAATTGAAACGCTTGTGTAATTAAACTCATTTTCCATGCTGCTTGACTAAGAATAGGTGTTTTTCAGGACATTTTGTGAATGTTGTTGATTTAACTACAAAGCCACAAAAAGCAAAGTAAATTGTTTTCAGAGTGTTGTATGGTTGTTTGTGGTATTTAAAGAATGTGTCACTTTCTTAAGGAAAGGAAGAAGAAGAAAGTTCCTTGAGTAACAGTGCAGTTTGGTTACACTCATATGCACAAATAATGGTGATTTCTGTATTCAGATTAATGGGACTAAAGACAAACCATCAAACTGATCGTGTAATGAGCTCCAGAATGTAGCTTTATCGGAAAAATAAATCAAATGTCAAATCAAAAACTGGACACACTTAGAAAACCACAAACATTTACTGTTACCAAGATTAATGCCATTTAATTAAATGCTGTATTACAAATTATTAAATCTACTAATACAAAGAAAGTCCCCACATAAACCATACAATTAAACCCATTTCTTGAAGCAGTCACCATTTCGATTTGTTATATCTTGTAGGCAGTACTTTCTGGAAAATTCGGTCGCAATGCATTGCATACTTAATGCTCATTCTCTTGCCTCAATTATTGATATGGTTACTTTTGAAAAATGTGTCACGCTGATAAATCTTATGTATATTAAACATCCTTCTTTTGAGCATGTGTTATATAATCCTTCAGAAGTGTTCAAATCAAGTTCTAGAGGTCCACAGTTTTTGTGAGGTTCTTTAACTTATTTCCTACTTCAATCCTGTGAAAATGCGTAAATTAGTACAAACTAATTAAAAGACTGAGGTGGAATGAAAACCAGAATATTTTACGAGCCCCTGAGGACAGGATATGACAACCCTGGTCAAACCCAGCACTAACAACACCCAACAATGTGTAGAAACTATTCTTAATTTATTTAGTTTGTTGCACATGCTTTGTGAAGTAGTCGGGTTAGATCACTAAACAGCTTATGTAAAATTATGAAATGCCCACATATGTTTCTTATATTTTATTGGTTCCAGTACCTGGTGCACAGAACAGGTATTTTATTAGTTCACAAGGTTTCACTTCATCCTTTTTATTGTGTCCTTTTGTGTAAATTATGCATTGGCTCTCTGATATTTTGTGCATTAGCAGCGAAACTCGCCTAATTTGTAGCAATTTACAATGGTTAGTACTTGAAGGGGCTGTGGAATTTATCTGTGTCGGCAGGCCAAGTTCCCATGAGTAATAATTACACCATACGTTTCAGTTTTATCTGCCAGCTTTTAAGTTGTGATTTTTTTTTTTTTTTTCGCTCTGTAAAAATAAATGTTTTAAAGCATTTTTTTTTGTGCATAAAGTAAAATACAAACGTATTCATCTTCCTGCACTGACTGTGCAAAATAAAACAATTTGTGCTTTTTTATTTATTTATTTATTTTAACTGCAAAACCACATATCATGCATGCACAAGAGTATCAGTATTTAATTCCTTTGCCTCTGTACATTTGGTCATATTTAAGCTGAAGACCTTAGAGCAAAGAATGTTATTTTGGTATGCCAGGTAGTACTGCATGACGTGAGAAACTCAAATGATCAAGTGTCCCCAGGTCCTCCCTATGTCCAGCACCAACAAATTCAAATTCCTGGGCAGGTCTGTGATTTAAACCCTAAGACTAATTCCATACAAAAACACAGTTAGTATTCTTACACAAGAAAGAAATCAATTTAGTCTAAGGCAAGGTGTGCAAGAAAACAAACGCAATCTGCACCAAAATGCACATGCACAATTGTTTCTAAAATACGTCCCAAATAAGAACAGCAGATGCCTCCATTGAAAATTTAATTGGACTGTTATGTCTTCATAGAGTGGAAACCTTTGCATAACTGATGGGAACATAACCACATTTTCCTTAAGAGCAGGGGTACTTATCCTGTTGTTCCTGAAAAAAGGTTTTCTTAAATTGGCCTACCTAATTCCCCCTTGTAGTTAATTGGCTAAGTCATTTCTCATATCTCCACCTTATCTCCTGTAAAGCTGAGCTGCTGGAGCAGAATGGCTACCACCCCCCACCCCAGAGGGTGCTGCACTTCAGTGGGGGAGGAAGTGAGTCTTGTTCCTGTAAAGCACTTTGTAATCCTTCATGATGGAATGTGCTATAGGAAAATACAAATGGATCTGTCTGCTTACGAGTGCTGAAAATTGGTTTTCCGTTTTTTTTCATCTTGGTGCTGTGAAACGAATTTAGGCCCTGATTAAACCCAAACTGCAACCTGCCACAAATTACAAACACTGTACTTGATATAGGGCCTTTGTGTGTACAAGGCTTTTTACTTGTACCCAGTGAAAACTTATTTTGTGTTATTTTTGTTTTTTTTGTTTTTGTAAAATACTTATAGTTATCATCTTGATTTAATGTACGAATGATCTTGACCACTACATATTGCTTTTAATTTTGCACAGACTGTGCAGGATGAATATTAGTGCAGTACATCCATTTTCATGTTCATGTAATGTATGGCAGTTATTGTTTGTCCAGTCGCCAGCTTATTCCGATAAGCCATGATATAGGTTTATGCAGAAAATAGTTTCAGAAGTGTTTCAGTAATGTGCTACCTTTCATTCTTTTCTAATCATCAAACAATTTCAAATGCCTTAAAGGTGTGCATATAGTTAATGTAGTGTGATACATGTATATTTTTTGGTTTAAGCTTTTATTTATAGATTAATATTTTAGAATTCTCACATCAAAATATTGTATTTGTTATTTATAAAGTTGCTCGAATATGAAGATTGCTACAACCACTCATAACTTAGGCCGATGCCTTTGTGTGGATCAGCATTTCGATTGTGGAGCAAATGCTTTCAAGTGGTGCACAAAGCAGTTAGAATAAATAGACATAAGAAAGTAAAACCTTCTCTGAGATACAAAAAGTACAAACAGATCCATCTATGCAACAGTGTGTGTGCGTGTACGTGTGCGTGTGTGTTGGGGGAAGCAGGATTTCCATTAAACCAACTATTATTTTTAGATTGTTTCTAAATGTTCTTTAAAATGCTGCGCTGCCTCTTATCGAATGTGGTGTGAATTATAATAACTGTGTGTTTGTTTCTGGGCCTATTTATATGTTCCATTTAATTCTTATTTTCCGTAGGCTTTAAATATATAGAACACATTATCATCTTCCTGTTCCCACACTAATCTCTTGTTCCGTTTTGCACCATTTCAGATTACATTGGATGTGTTGGCAGACATGGGCCACGAGGAGCTGAAGGAAATTGGCATTAATGCCTATGGACATCGTCACAAGCTAATCAAAGGCATAGAGAGGCTTTTAGGAGGGCAGCAAGGTAAGCCAGGAAGCTGTTGAAGAAGGGAGAATATACGTCTCAAGAGTGCATACTTTCCTTGGTATTAAAATTAGGTATTTGTAGAATATACATTTAGAAATGTTAATATATTTAAAAATAGTGCCTTGATACTTTTTTTTTTCTGAAAAAATAAATTCCAAATCATACCCTATCATTATATCTAACCGGCTGGCCTATATTCTTCTCACAATCTTCTACCCATTATTTTCTTCCCCATCTGCAATTGTGAACAAGCCAAATGTTTCAACGTATTCATTTAAAATTGCATTTTGTTTTAGTTTTTTGTCAGTGCTAATTGATCATATGTTGACAAATGGTTTGTGTGCAATAAGAACTGGTAGACAGTCTGCCCCCCATTAGAATGATGTGCCACATAGCACAACAGACTTTAATTGTATTGTCTAGCGGTTTCGCTTTATTGGAGAGTTGTTAAAAACTGCACTCTGAGGAAGAAATGAAAATACAAACTGTAATTACATCTCGCAGAATGTCCCCACACCATAAGGGTCTTCATCTGTAACAAGCCCACAGGGTAATTGACAAGCCATTTTGAGGCTGCCTGTTCTAACAATAAATAGGGTGGGGTGCCGGGTGTACACACAGTGAGGGCCTCTGTGATTGTTTACTGCACGGAACATCTGTTTCTCCCCTGTGCAACGTGATCTACGCCTTGCGCTCGCACATATCAACCAGATAATGCCTTCATGCTTTCCTGACCAATTATGGTGAGGTGGAAAGGAGTTTAACCGTATGTTTTTATCTAATGTATAATTTACACTTTGGGGAATTTGTACACAAAAGTAAATATCCAACACATGAAAGGGAGAGGAATAAATACTTTAATTTGGTCTGCTGATGGACAGTT
This sequence comes from Amia ocellicauda, assembly GCF_036373705.1. Classification (NCBI taxonomy): domain Eukaryota; kingdom Metazoa; phylum Chordata; class Actinopteri; order Amiiformes; family Amiidae; genus Amia; species Amia ocellicauda. Next base: position 26,958,977 of record NC_089857.1, read on the forward strand.
CTATAACTTACAGTAAACCCGTCCTATTGATATCTAATGCATTTTAAATTTACAAAAATTGCCTTTCTCATTTCCCATGTCACTTCCTACCTGATTTTGAATGCAACAGGCTCCTTCAGTTAGCTATTGGATCCTTTAGTATCCCAGCTGGACTGCCAATAAAAATAACAACTGATTTTGTCCTTTAGGTCTGCCAAAGCATATTATATTAGTGAAATTTAAGTGTTTTGAATTAAGTTATGCTGAAACCATTTACCCAGTTTGTATATTTTGCCATCCCTGCTAATGTGATCTTTTGGGACTGGCAACCAATGGAATGTATGAAATAGCTTTACAGTCAGCAGCATACAATTTCATTTATGTTGGCATTCTTGCATGATTAAAATAACTGGGGGATCACTAATACAATGAACGCATGCACATAGCTTTACACTGATGTCTTGATCTAACCTTAACCATAAACCAAGCTGAAATTGCAAGACATCATTTAACAAATTGTTCAGCAAGAGCAGAACACACCTTCGTGGGCTTTAATGGGGGTTTATAGTGCATCCTTCAGGTGAAAAGCAAATGTGAAAGGAATTGGGTGGAGAATTCCCTTACAAAATGCGTTTATTTTTCATGCAAAGTTTTTTGGCTGAACTGTGGCTTGTCATAACCTTTAGTAGATGGGATTGGCATCGTTGTAATGCAGGACCTAACGTACTGTTGTCATGGCTACTGCAGGTGCAAACCCGTATCTGACATTTCACTGTGCCAGTCAGGGGACTGTGCTCATCGACCTGGCACCGGATGACAAGGAGTTCCAGTCCGTGGAAGAGGAGGTCTGAGCTTTTCACCTGTTTATTACTGGCCTGTCATTGATGGTGCTCACCTTTCAAAAGCTTTCAAACTTGTACCCTCCCTAATTCAAAACCTGCCATCGACTCAGAATAAATAAAGCACCCTGCGTTAAATCGCAATAACAGTAAATGACATTTTTTTTTCTAATAAGGCTGAAGTTGTTTTGAGGGCATAAGGAAAGCCGCTCACTTTAAAAAGATGTGTTTTATTACATATTACATGAAAGGTCAAGCAAAATACTTTAAGGACTTTATTGCTTTATAAAAGAATGAATTTGGCCAGTATCGTAAATTTAGTGAAACACCATATTCTCTCTGGGCCGTTTGCATGAAACCTTTACCAGCACAAGTTTATACCTGTTTTTCAACAAAATAAGTTGTGTTAGGGTGCTAATATGAAAGTCCCCGTATGCTGTTTAAATTATTCTCTTTGATTTTGTAACAATAATAAGGTAGAACAAATTGTAAGTTATTGATTGATTTGATTAATTGTGGGTAGCCTTGTGTTGGAGATAAAATGAGAAATGTAAACCTGAAAGTTACATTTTCTAAGATCCCAACCCAAGTATGAATCTCAGTGCAGTGGGAATGGTCGGTGTGCTGACAGCACTTTCCTGTTACAGTTGCAGAGCACGATACGGGAGCACAGAGATGGAGGGAATGCAGGTGGTGTCTTCAGCAGGTACAACATCCTAAAGGTGAGCAAACCCAGTGAATACACAACAGTTTAAACTGCAGCACTCGGACATGAATTGTGTTCTCGTAAGGTTATTTCCCTGTTCAAAATACTGTTCTTCTGTGCCCAAGATACATGGCATGAACGTCAGTGGCAACCAATAAATGATGCACAATGCCCAGCTCATACAGAGGATATGGACCTTTGTGTCAGCTTCCTTTTGTGTGTGGCATTGTCACTGCTGTATTTACCACTATGTCAAGGCTTCTCAAATCATATCTGCATTCTGTGAATTGTCTTATGCTTGTAAATATGCATGTTCCAAGTCTTAGTGTACAAACCAATAGGCTGTACTTTATTCAGAAACTCAATTCAGACAGGAAGCAGTGTGTGTGTTCACCCTGTTCTATACAAGTGGGAACTGGGAGCATTTGTAGGGTGAAGACAAACTCATAGCAAAAATAGAACTAGAAGACAATGTTTTAATAGCACTTGGGTTTCAGATCAGTCACCAATTGACAATCATTGGAAGAAAGGGTTTAAAAAGTAAATAGAGAGAAAATGTTGCTTGCTTTGTTTTCCAGATCCAGAAAGTGGTGAATAAGAAGTTGAGGGAGCGCTACACACACCGACAGAAAGAGATCGCCGACGAGAATCACAATCACCATAACGAGCGCATGCTATTTCATGGTAAGCAAATATAGGTATAGATGTTGCCTCTTTACAAAATGTTGCTAAATTCATGTGCACAATGTACTATGGAATGCATCAGTCTGTTTAGAAGGAAATCTAAGACTCCTTTATCTATGTATTCTTTTTTTTTTTTCTTTTTTTAAATCAGTTCATCTGTTTTGCTCACATTTTTTACAAACTAATTTCTGGTTACCTTTAGAAAAAAGTGGCATTCTGTGCATCGATAACCAAACTCTGTTAAGCTCTGTAAAGTTCAATATGTATTTCAATAAAATCAAACCATACCCATCCCAAATTGCGCATATATTTAGAAAGTGGTTTGCTTGTATTTATCTGTTATTTGCATGAAGAAACAAACCAGGTGTTTTGTGACAGATAATTGCATTTGGAAACCCTTGTTAGAACAGTGGCTTTAATTTTTGCTGTGCTTGTTACAAATTATAATTTTAGGTTGAATCTCTCTGTGCATATAGCAGTCTAGATTTTACCACAGTGCACAAACAGTTTATTTACTAGAAAACATTCCTATAGCAATCACCTTTTTTAATACATTTGGACTAAACATGGCATTTGTTTCTCACATAAAACAGAACCTTGAAGTGAAATAATTTTAATATTATTTCCATACTGATAGAATAACTAAAAAGAATAAAGGGAATGTAATTTGACTTGACCTTCTATTTGTTTTGTGTATTGTAATGATTCGGTCTGTCTTAAAAAGTGGAATTCACTTAGCAGAAAGCCACAGGTGGTCATTATTCTAGTAAAATGCTTATGGCCTTTATCTCTTTAGTACTACAGGAGCACTGGAATTTCGACATAAAGACTTTTAGTCTTGGGTATACACAGATGAAAGGATACATCTGCATGCTCCTGTTATATAATTTCTCTCTACCTGCATAATTTATTTTAGGCAGTCCTCATTATTCCCCATTGCCTCTGCACACGTTCGCCAGGCTAATATACAATTCCAGCAAAAAGTAGCTTCAGAAATTACTTGTTCAATGCATGGCAAGGTAGCATTGGAGCCTAGGGAAAGCCATTTCCATCAGATGATGCTTCCAAAGACTTTGCAGATCCTGTCCAGGGCAAAGACAGCATACATCTGTGTTTTTTTTTTTTTTTACACACTCAGTCCTATGATGTGGTTTCTTGAAGTATTTTCCACGGGCGCTAATTAAACATGCAATATGTAAGCAAATTCATAAAGACTAGACCTGCAGCCTGTGTTATACCTGTGCAGTGTGGATTAATATCCTCAGAGTCTAGACCATAAAACTCATTTTGGGTGCATTTGGAGTCTGAATAGGTCTCAAGGCCTCCAGAGGCAAGTATCAGAGGAGAGTTAACCCCCCCTGCCCGCCTCACAACTCCTATCAGCAGCATTTCCATGCAAAAGGAGATCAGCATGTGAGGTTCATAAGATAATGTACTTTGGAATAACCTCAGGGGAATTGACTGGGCCGGAGCAGACTCCTAGTTTATCTCCCTTGCCAGTTGCAACATAATGATACACGAAGAAGTAGAGATGTGCTTCGAGTGATTCCGTGTTGCTGTTTCTGCTTCAGTTGTTATTTCGCCTTCTAACTTAATTTCCAAGAAGAAGAAAAAAAGCACTTTGGAATGAAGTACTCGGAGTTCAGAAAGAGGAGGTAACGTTGTGACTAGGTCTATAACATCATTGAACTGTTAAACCAGTGTCCCCATGGATACACTACTCGGCTCCGTTAGTTGGAGAGGCACTTTATTATTGTGGAATTTTAAAATGTAATCCGACAGCCTCTGCGCACGGCAGTGAGGGGCATAGTTTCCACATAACAGGAAATGCAATAAGCAAGAAATAACAGGGAACAGCTCAAGTGTCTCCCTCCGTCGGAATAGAACGAGACAGGTTTGGTGTTGAAATGAAAGCTTGGGAGAGAAATGTTGAGACACGCTTATTAATCATTCATACTACAAGTAGCTAGCAAATTTCGCACAAACTTTCATCAAGCAGTGTATTGCGACTTTATCATGAAACAGTAGTTGGAAGGCATGTCAGCAATAAAGAAAGAGTTACAACTTGCTTAATTTTAGCAATAGGCTCTATTGCCTTTTTTATTCTCATTTTACATTCGGGTCCTTGCATCATTCCAACTTTGGTAGCCCTTTTCCAGGTTACAATTAAAGCAAGACTTTGCTTTGTAGATGTAGAATGTAAAACAACTAATATATATATATATATATATATATATATATATATTTTTTTTTTGTTATATAGTGTTATTTATTGCAGCAAATATGACACTAGGTTTCCCTTCTATCTTACTTTCAGGGTCTCCATTCATCAATGCAATTATACACAAAGGCTTTGATGAGAGGCATGCTTACATCGGGGGGATGTTTGGTGCAGGGATCTATTTCGCCGAGAACTCCTCTAAAAGTAACCAGTATGTATATGGGATCGGAGGAGGAACGGGCTGTCCCACACACAAGGACCGATCCTGTTACATTTGTCACAGGTAAGTTCCTCCCACCTGTTCCTTTTGCCTGGACTCCTGGGTAACACGTGTGGATGCTGAGCCCCACATATCTCAAAATGTACATCCTCCTATACAGAGTTCAAAACCACAGTGGGAAGTTCTGACCCCATCCATGACTCATTAAAAGTAATGTATTTAGCTTCTCAAAATTAATTTCCTCCATCTTTGTATCAAATAAACTTTGCTGATAAATAAATAAGAATAATACAAAATTCTTAATCTGAACCAAATCTCCAAGGACTAAGAAGATATTTCATGTCTTTAAAATCCTTATAAATGCAAACATTTAGTTCTGTTACAATTTGCTCAATCCATACTTTTTTCTTAAGAGCACTAACTGACAGAAATAGATCAGAATTGCTAGAGGGACTTTGGCTTAGGATAGTCACTGAATGACTATTCCTAATCTTCACTGTAGGGAACATAGAATGATTATACTTTCATTGAAGCCAGGAAACCTCCCTTTTCTGAGGCTGGACAAGAAAACCTCTGACTCACTCACCTACTTAAGTGACTTAGTTATTTTGGCCACGTCTTATACATTGAATTTGAATACATTCTCAGACTGGCCCCTGTAATGAAATTGGTGAATTCAATCAATTTCCACCCTGGCACGCTGCAGGTGTTGTTTCATTGATGGTATCCATAATTCATACCGCTTTTATTTTCCCCTCGCTAAAAAAGCAGAGACGTTTATCACCACAATGTTATTCTCCTCAGCTCTGTGGTACTCGGGTTTCTCTTAGAGATCGCTCTGAATGAAAGTGTGTGTGTGTGTGTGTGTGTGTGTGTGTGTGAAAGGATGGGGGGGAGGGGAGTACCAGTTATTCTAAAGGTTGAATTGGAGGTGGCATTAGATGAATACAAATCCATTCAGCCTTGTTCCCTGGCATTGCAATGTTTTCTGACACACTCTGTTGCTGGATGTTACTCCACACTTGCAAACACTGTGAGTTTGGGAAGTTATTGGATAGTTTTGCTCCAGCGTGTGTCAGAGGTGAAATAGACTTGGACTGGATTGTCCCTAGTACAGGTTGCCGGGACTCTCCCCTTCCCTCATGATTTTCCTGCCTTCGTTTCAGACAAATGCTGTTCTGCAGAGTGACCCTGGGCAAGTCTTTCCTGCAGTTCAGCGCCATGAAAATGGCCCACGCTCCACCCGGGCATCACTCCGTCATCGGCCGGCCGAGTGTGAACGGCCTGGCGTACGCAGAGTATGTCATCTACAGAGGTGAACAGGTAAGAGCTGCACAACCTCCACAGCATTCAAAACAATACAGTACTTCGGTTTGATTGAGTCTATGTGGGCCGAAGCTCAGTGCAGAATTGCTTTTCGAAGAGACAAAAGCAGTTGAAGGGGGTGGAAATTCACAGGATCTCTAGGATTGTTTCAATTTAAATCTATTCAGTTGAATTACATTGTCTCTAACCTCAAGTTTGCAGCAAATTGATTTTGTATGTATTGTTAGAAAGCAGTCCTTTAGAATCAACCCTAGAAATAGTACCACTATGCCCAGATACAGACACACTGGCAGCTGCATTTATCAAGCCGTGCTCTAGTCTTCCTGCTCTGCTCACCAGACCCTGCCTCCTCTCTTGTGTTAACAGGCTTATCCAGAATACCTCATCACATACCAGATCCTGAAGCCAGAGAGCACCCCCCAGACTCCAGCAGGCGCTGAGCAGAAGTCCTAGTCTTCACACGCCGAACCCTAGGCTGAGAGGCTTTGGCACCACCGTGGGGCTGTGATCCAGTACTGCAGATCTAGAGACTGTTACTAAGCTTCATATACATTCTGGGAGCTTGCAGATAAGCTAGTGATTATCTTTGGTGAAAGTTTTATTTTATTTTTATTTTTTGTCGTCGTTTTTTTCACCGAAGATGAGACTTTTGGGTTGTAAACTGCCACCATTTCCTTTTCGAGAAAGTGTTTACAAAGGTTGCCTTTACAAAAATTCACTCCAGCTCATTTTCAGGCCCAACCTCTCCCCTCCAGCAGTGTCTTTTTTTTTTTGGTTGTGTTTTTCAGAAGAATAAAAACAGCTCCAACAGCAGGCGTCTTCAATATTTAGGAACAAAACTGGCAAAAACAAGAAATAAGCCTTTGGTCTTTTTTTTTTTTTTGTTAGTTTGTTTTTGGTTGTTCTGTTTGGTTAGTTGGAAATACTACTAGGGAGCCTGCTTAGCAGTCAGAAAACAAGGGCTTGGACCAAAACAATTAAAACCTGCTGTTTCTTCACACTAAAGAAGTGTCTGCGGTGACACTAGGAGACTGTGGTCAGGGGTGAAGGGCTAGTAGCTCCTGGTTTCTGGGGAGCAGCTAGTCTGATTGGATGACCTGACGTTCTTGTAGCTTTTACCACTACATCACTTTTTTTTCTTCAGTTTCCTTTTTTTAAGCCCATAAATAATGGCATTTGCATTTTAATTTATTTAGCTCTAATTTTTTATAATTTCTTTTTTTAAATCTAGTTTTTAGATCGCATACTCTCCTGATACCGACCATTTCTCACAGTTTGCCTCACAGAGACCCTAACTTATCATTTTTTACTTTTTTACTGATGAGTGCAAAGGCCTTGATATCAACTTACATTTAAGGGTAACATTATACTTTTTAGTTTAATTCCTAAGAATGTTAACTTACAGAAGCAGATTCCGCAGTGGGTAGAGAGGTGAAAATGAGTTGAATTCAATGGAAAACTGAAAATGAGCTCGAGTACTCTTGACAATTTATTTTGTTTATTTCTTTGCACAAGGAAAGATGCCTAGAACACATCGAGAACTGCAATGCCATTGTCTTATCCACAGAGTTCAGAGTTTTAAAGGATTTGCACTTTTAAAGAGGAAAGATTTGAGTTATTGTAAGAATCAAAATAATGTCATGTTATTAAAAAAACAAAGCAAAATGTTCATTACTGTACAGGTTGTTTAAATGACAGTGCCCTGTTACGCTTTTGATGTTGTTTACTGATAAGGTTTGGGTTTTATTAGTACTGTAAATGAAGTCGGTTTTGATTTTGAACCTTTTCTTTTTGCAAAGGGGTCTGCCTCATCTTCCGGGTGAGCTGGTCTGTTTTCAATTTATTTGTTTATTTTAGTTTTGAATAAACGTACTTGTAGGAAGATGTGCCTCTCTCAACGTCGGCTTGCCAGAATTATTCATTTAGTTTTGTGTTTTTGTTTTGTTTGTTTTCCTTGTTTTTTTTTTTTTTTTTTTTTTTTGTTGTTTGTTGTTATTCATTTTTAAAACTCAATCTCTCTGTGGTGTTCAACACTTTTAACACTGGAACAGCCTTCTAAAACCATATGTAACCCTGGAGACTTATTCTTTGACATCCCTGACTTGCTTCTTCAGACATAGATGGCTTTGCCTTGCACTAGGACTAATTAGGATGTGTTAGGTACTGTCTTTGACTGAAAAAATAAATCATCATCATGGAAAAAAAAACAATACACAAATGAACAGGGAGGGTGAAGAAGCAGTTTTAGAAAGTCTGAGAAAAGGTGCCTGCAGGAAGTAGATGCACGTCAAATCTTCGTTCCATACACCGAAGGATCCAAGCATAGTTACATCGCTCGGCGTTTCTCCTCTCCTCTGTTGTTGTCAGTCTGTAAGATGTCCTTTTCCTGCCCTCTATGAGCTTGCATTTCAGGCAGGCATTAAACGGAGTCAAAGCTGTTGCTTCCCCCCCTCCCTCCGTCCCCCACCTTCCCTAATTTCACCCCTGTCTGAAGGACACGCAGAAGACAGTATTTCTCCACTCAATCCCAGCTTCTCCAGTGGACCCCTCTCCATGTAATCAGTCCCGGGAACACTCGGCTCTCCTTTAGCAGCCTGATTGTGATTGCAACAATTTTTTTAATGACTGAACAGAAGTCATGCATTGACTATTAACCCTGGAAGAAAAGAGAAAAAATAATAGGGATCTGAAGACTACTTTAACACTCCTCAACCTTGTAAAGCAGTCTTAATAAAATACACATGGCACTGCACTGTTTGTCATGGACTTATTTTTTGTTAAAGTTTCTCATTTTCTTTCCAATGTATGTTTTTTTGTTGTTGTTGTTGAGCAAGACATGTTAGATTAAACCTAGCTAATCAAATATCTGAAGCCTCTCAGAGACCGCAATTAATGCAAAGTAATAAAAAGTACTTTTGATGAGTGTAGACAACCTCCTAAGTTTCCATTTTAGACTTAAAGGTGGACTGTGCTGAGGGACAAACTGGTCAGTATTCAGGTGGTGCTTTGCCACCACTTACTGTCATTTCCTAGGATGTGCTGATGCCTCGCAGCAATTCTTAGTAATTTCCTGTACAATGCCATACACGACAACCTACTTACAAGCAATAAGACATAATGACTGCAAGAACCGTTAGCTTTAATTTGTGCACAGGGAGATGGCAATCTCTTCTGTGCAATCTCTCCTTTTTATTATTGTGAACCTGAAGGGAAGGGGCACAGCACAGTGCGGTATTTGTAGTATTAAACCAAGTTCCAAGGTCTAAGCAATTGGAGGAAATAGTTTTACAGCTGAAATGATTAATGTTTTTACTGAAGGGGGTCTGAGAGTTTCAGAGAATAGGTTTGGCTCTATAGTGCTGTCTGTGAGCCCTACCTCTGCTGGTGCTGCTATGGGCTGTATAGTTTGAGAAGTCGACAGCCTGACCTTTTGCAGCAGACAGACTTGCAAAGGAGTGATGAAGACAACTTACAGGCAAGTTGAAGCATTGAGTCGAGTTGATTTGAACAATTTGTTTTAAAATCTGAGAGTGAGGAAGTGATGAGGCGGCCAGCTTTATATATTGTGCACAATCTGTTTAATTTTCCACATTTCTCCCATAAGATGTCTTCCTTTTTTATGTCAACATCTTGGCTTGTTCATGACTCAAGGAAGCCTGGGAAAGCAATCTGATATTGGATTAGATTATACTAACAAAGGGTGCTGGATCCTGGGCAAGTGAACAAATTGGAAACTCCCTCAAATTACCGTCAAAGAGGATCAGATTAACAAACTAAATTAGTAATATAAACTGAAATAAATTAGTCTTTCAGTGCCATTGTAATGAAGAGGGATGACATCACAAACTATGAGGAACCCCAGACTTGCAGGGCTCTTCATCCATTTGAAATCCACTAGTGGATGTGTTAGATTCCTTCTTGCTGCAGCCGTGGTGTTTTGATGGGTGTTGGTTCCTTGCTGTGAGACCTGCCGGTTTATTTAGAATTCTTCAATGCACTTCAGCACTGAGCTGTACAGCACTGTCATCGGACCGCCAGTAGGGGTCACCAGGATTCAGAGTGTCCAATTGCCGTGCAGGAAAGGAACACTGCCAATAGGACTATTAGTAATTATCACAGTATGGTTCATGATATTTGTATTTCATTCTCTAAAGAAAGACATGCATGAGAATTCCTTTTTGTTAATACAGAATTTATTATTTGTTTTCCTGAGATTTCGGCTTTCTCCGTGTCAGTGTTTCACCTTAGAGAATTCATTCCTACAGTCACCCAGTTTGTAGTAGAATGATAGCTTTGACATTTTTCTGTTGCTTGACATTTCAGTTTTTTATTTTCCAGTGACATGCATCATAAATTTGTACCACTTTTTTATGTAAAAAGAAAGCGTGACTAGGAGGTGTAATTAACCACCATGTATGTCTTATAAGTAGAATTAATAGTTTTGTGTGCACTTGTAAATGAAGCCTATAAAAAGATCTATAACTAAAGAAATGACATCATTAAAAACGTCTGTGATTCTCAGATCCACTCAGAAAGACATTTGTTCAGAAGAATGTGTTTTTTTGTAGGCTCCCCAGTTTACTGTACTTTTACTGTACTCATTTAGACGCAGAACTTCTGGAGCTAATTTATTCATTACTGCAAGCCAGGACACTGATAGCAGGATTACACTGACATACAACGGCCAGCAAAGTGCAGAGGAGTGGGTGAGTAGCTGAAGAAACTGGATCTCATGAATGGTTTGGAAATTTGCTGTCTGGGGAAAGTGTGTTGTGATTGCAGTCGGGAACAAATTCAGTATGTGTTAATGTAGTCTAGCTTCTGGTGTAGAAGTTGAGCCTTGTGTCCTTTTCTTTAGTTACTTTTTATATGTATCCGGAGACTGAAAGTATATGTATTAGTTAAATTGTTAGGCCTTGTTTTTGACATACAGTGTACATATTCTCTGTGAAAATTCCTACTGATGTGTACAAATGTAATTTAAGTCTTTTGAAGATAAGTGATAGAAACAGATGATGAAATGTGCTCTAATGAAGTGCAACAAGAAATGAGAATTATGATTTTAGAAGCCTAGAAATGTTTTTCCTCAAGTATTACAGAAGGGCTGCCTCCAACATGTTTACATCCACTTTCATCACCAACGGGTATCGCACACATCAGTGCCAAAGCAACAGAAAATGAGCACTTCTTGGTGAATTATTTAATGGCAACAGCTGTGTTGATTCACTGATGATGTCAAATTCGCTGTGGCCTTTTCCAGGATGACGTAAATGACGTTCTTGCAAATCCCCGAGTTATTAAACCAGATGGACTGGTCAGTTTCTGAAGCCGAAAGCAACACGTGTACTTTGCATAGAATCAAAGAACCACTGTTTGAAATTTAGCCAAGAACCAGTCACCGATTCCCCTCATATCACCTGTGTTATGATATGGACTGTGTTCTGGTGCCTTTAATACGTCAGACCTTGAATTAAAAGGGATGAGTAATAGAGCATGTGCCGCAACTTAATGTGTAATGTTTACTTCAGGAAACTCATTAACATTCATCAAGCATAGCACATTGTACACTGTAGTATGAGTCACAAGTGAAGTTAATCCACAGAAAGTTCAATATTGAGTGGAAGATTTGCAGACCTTTTCTCTCTCTCTCTCTCTCTCTCTCTCTCTCTCTCTCTCTCTCTCTTGTAAAATGCATTAACTTCCTAAGTTTGTGCTTTTGAACATGGAAAAAAGTATACGACATAGTCAACATATATTTAGGCCATATATTTTTTTTGTTTCTTTGTTTTCCTGTTATTAATAACCTTTTCCAAATAATGCCTGAAGGAAAATTGTGTAGCTCTGTAGCTTTGTCTTTATGCCAGTTAGTGCCTATTTATGATGATTATGATTTATTATTACTTTTAACAAGTACTGTGGCATATGAACAACAACAGTAATATAACATTATGATTGTTATTAGTAGTTCTTCGGAATATACATATAAAATCAATCATACAAATTCTATAGTGAAAAACCAAACTGGTTTATAGCACAGTATATGGTTGCCAAAAATGTCATTTCAAAATTGAAGTTCACATTTTCGGTTCCTTTCCTATTCATAATAAAATGCACAAACTAAACTGTACCGGAAGGGAAATGTAGTTTGATTAAATGTATGCAGATGTACCTGCCCACCTTCGTATTGAATATCTTGTAGAAAGCTTTGAAATGTGGATGCAATGGACAATGCTCCCTGACTTAACCACCCACTGTTACACTGAGAAATGTTAAGGCCTTTTATTGTAGTGTTGATGCGGTTTGCTTCATAACTAGCTGCTCAGTCCCCCCTGTGATGCCTGGTATTTGGTTAAGCACACAAAGCCAATTAACCACACAGGTGTCATGTACAACGGCCGTGCACCAAATGTGATCCTTCCAGAATCCCTGTGGATAACCTGGAGGCGCCAATCCTGTTCGTTCTATGGGCCACCTGAAATCACCAGGTTTTGAAGATGAAAGTGTAAATGTACCCCTCATCGACTAAGAATGAAAGCGACTCTTTGTGTTTGATTGTTTACAGTTTTTCAGGTATTTGTTGCAAATGGTGTCTATAATACTGAATTTCCCATAACACCTGCCTAACTGATTAGAATGAACACTTTTCAAATCTTTATTAATTGATCGCATAAGGGTGGCCTATAAAACTAGCTGCTTCAGGGCTCTCCGACACCAGTTTGTTTTCTTTGCTGTTGGGTTTTCCCTCTCTCTCCCACAAGGGGCGCTGGTGCTCCATACACAGGTGTCAGGCTCAACTAGGCCCTGCTGTGCTGTGGATCATCTGCAGTTCCTCTGATGTCTGACTCCAGATCGCTGCTGTAACGACCACATCCTGGCCCTGCACACACACCGAGGTTAGAGTTCTCTCTATACTGCAGGCCCTTCACTTCCCCTGGCCAAGGCATGTATGACTGGCTTTAAGTCACAAAGCTGTTTTACATTCAAATTCAGAAGATTCAGGATTACAATTGTTCTGTGGCTTTCTGAGTATGTGTTGTGTAGATTAAAATGAGAGGTCCCTGCTCAGAGTGTATGGCGAGTCCTAAAGGTCCAAACAGACCTTCTGCTTCTTCTTTCATTAATGAATAAGCTAATTTAGAAAGAAGGAATCCTGTGGAAATGGTCTTAACCTGGTTTATTAATTAACTGGAAAAGGACTTAAGTCCCCTCTATTTTCTGCTCCTGTAGTTTATCATGCTTCTACGTAAGTGTATATAAAGGCCCTGCATATTGCTCTAACCCAGTAACCAGATACTGCTGTGTTGTCTCCTCTGTTTCAGGACTGGGGCTGTGTGCAATAAGGTATAGTGCACCTTCATGTCAAAGGCTATGATTTGTTTCTGATTTGCTATGCCAGGACTCTTGTACAGGAACCAGAGACACCTGATATTAAAATTAGAAATCGTACAGCTGAGTGGAGTGCAGTGACAATAACAGTTTTCTTTCTGGGACTGGTTTTAGGTGACAATCACAATAAACACACAAGAGACTTAACTTATGAAAATGAATTCATATTTAAGTGGCATTTCCAGAAATAAATAAAAAAAGAACATACTATGACAAAAACGAAGGAGAGTCCAAAATCGTATCGTTATAAATGACATTTCTCGTGGGAAGTCGGACAATATTTCACTAAACACAAGTATAAATTATTACATTTTTCCATCATTATTTTTTTTACAGTTGTACAGCTTTTTTATTATCATTAAGCCTAAAACACTTAAATGGGTGTAAAAAAAGTGGTCAGCTATCTTCTCTTCGTATCTATAGAATCAACAAAAGACTGTGCAAATCAAACATAAATTGTACTACAGTATTGCATCACTTAAAAAGTGCTCTACAAAAGGTGCCCACATTCTTGACAATTCACCTTCTCCATGGTTCAGAAACAATGGTCAGGAGCTTTAAACTGGTTCTAGAGGCTAACAAAAACCCAATAAAACAGTTGCCAAAAACTCAGGTTTTATATATGACCCCCAGTGTCCCTAACCCATCATTCACTGAAGATGAGTGGTAGTACATTTTGATTAATATGCAGGTTCTTTACTTTTACTATACTGAGTCTTTTGTTTACTGTATGTATTATATACACATATACACACACACACACACACACACACACAGTACTTATAGAAAGTCTACACTCCCTTTCAAAGTGTTAACTTTTTGTTGCCTTTTAGCCTTGAATTAAAATACAGTAAAATCTTCAAATCAAAGACTCAACTTCGGGACAAAGTTGTTGAAAGGCACAGATCAGGGGATGGGTTTAAAAAAATACAAAAAAAGCCCTGAATATCCCTTGGAGCACAGTCAGGACGATTATTATTTGGTGGAAGGTGTGTGGCACCACCAAGACCATACCTAGATCAGGCCGTCCCTCCAAACTGGATGACTGAGCAAGAAGGAGACTGATCAGAGAAGTTATCAAGAGGCCAAGGGCAACTTTACAAGAGCTACAGGCTTTTACGGCCAAGACTGGTCAAAGTGTGAATGTGACATTTAAATGGATCAAACGCTGAGTCACTGACAACAAAATGTGAAAGTTCAAGGTGGTGCAGACTTTCTATAGGCACTAATATTATAAAAATACCCTCATGTGGAATAGACTTATTCTCCTGCTCTCTGTCATTTTAATACCTTTTAAAGCAGATTTGATTCTCCAGAGAGGTTCGCTTATTTGTCCGTTACATCACAAGCTTCCAACTTGAAAAACTGTGATAGTCTAGTGCAAAAAGAAACCCTGCATGAGCTTTCCAGAAAGAGGGCATGTCTGCAAGACTCTTTATTTCCCAATTCTCTCCGGAGCACTAAGTAAGCCCGTTGTTCAGTGTAGTCATATTAACCAACAAATATACTTGTCATTTTGTAGGTCATATTTCAAGGAATTTCTAGAAACTGTCATTCCAATGAAGCATTCTGTAAGTGTCAGAAACTGGAGTGGAGAACATTAGATCAACATTTCAGTAACATCTCTGCTTGCTCTTTGTCTGAAAACCCAAGCTAAAGCATGTAACTCCATGTTTAGAAGAATTAAAAAAAGCACTTTTCAGCTTTTAAGGCAAACACTCAAATGAACAGCTGTATGACCCAGCTGCCTACCATGTAAATAACTGGTGAGGTGAAAATTAGTCTACTCGATCTGTGGTTCTAATTCCTAATTTGGAATTGCACTGTTGGCTGTGGAGTCCTCAATGCTTTACACCAAACAATCCACCTCAGACTTGGACCATAGCTTCCACCCTAAGGAGAGAAGCTTTTTCTAATTGTTGTCTGGTAGCATTAGTCATAGGGAAAGGAACCATCATTTTCCCCCCCGAAGCTCCTATACACATTTTAAACACAGCTTTCAGCACCAGCACTCTAATCACTCTTCAACCAGAAGTAAAAAGCTCTTGACCAGTATTATCAAAAACCTTAATAAGGCTTAAAAGAAAAACAAATTGATTCTCCTTAATTCACATATGAGGTATGAAAACAAGTTTGAAGAAAACAAAATGCCAAAAACATTAATACAAGTCTAGTGTTTTTGTGATGACAGGAAACTGAAAAAATAAAGACAACCTCAGTCAATGTTATTGCTTTGTCTTGAGAGAAGAAAATAAAAATGGAAGCTACAGCAAAGTAGAAAAACAGCTTTACAGCAGGTCACAAAAGTCTGTATTGCGGTTTAGAAGATTTAAAATGCTACTTTGTGTCAGGGCTGCTTGCTTGGATCAGTTCCCTGTTATTGTAGGCCATCAGTCACAACCCACTCAAATAGAAAAAATGACCGTGAACTCCAGACACTTGCACGTACCTTCTCCACGAACAAGGCACCGACAAAAACAGGCCAGTTTGATGAAGCATTGCAGTAGGTCTGAGTTCTGTCATGAAAATCACTAACCTGCACAGATTATTTTTCTGTCCTTCGCTCAGCCATGCTCTTGTTAAGATACAAACTTTTTTACAGCATTTGGCACCTTGTGGTAGTATCACTTCATACACCGTCTTCTAACTCCTCTTATGTAAAGTGCCAATTCCGTTATTATTTTTTAAATAGAAAGAAACTGATGTAAATGTATAAATAACATACGTAAGGGTTCATTTAGAGTCTAGAAAACATACTGAATATGTGCTTTTGTGCTTGAGAATTATTCCTTCTTCATTTATAGCTATTCAACTGTCAATATCATTAAGAACAGGATGGAAAATCAAGCCTATGAGCATACTGATATAATGGTCTTTGGTATTTAAAAAAAGCTATGTAGGAAATAAACAAGCAAATCAATAAAGATGTCACAATTGTACAGACTTGGCAGAAAAAGTGATGTTGACTTGACACATTGTGGATGTTTCAGCTTACTAATAAAAATGCATTGGACAATAACATACATGTCTGTCCCTTTAGTTTGGGGCAGGGGAGCAATGACATTTTCTTCCTATGATGTTGAAAAAGAGTTTAGCCTACAATAACGTTCCAACCTTCGCACACCGTAAAAACATACAAGTCCAGAAAAGGAGTTTTAAGACCAAGTCAAAAACTCAATGTCACTGAGCAATAATATTAATAAATAACTTTGAAAAATACTCAAAAACTGTATTTTTTCTTCTCAAGCTGACTGTTCTCCAGTTCTATTAAGTTTACTTAGAATCTGTGCCCCCAAGAAAACGATACTTCACCGCCGACTCAACGCAGTCACCGTTCTCTCGCACCTCGAACGTCCCGCAGTCCCCAAAAAAAGGCCTAATGTTCGGTATCTTTGGCGGTTTTCCGGTCACGTCTTCCCCGGCCATCAGCAGCTCGGGGAGGTTGTGATGGGGCTCTGCAGGTACGTGAGGCTGTTTGCCTGGGAGTGCACCGCCACGGACACAGGGAAGCTGAAGACAAACGGAGACGTAGGGGTTGAAGGTTTGCCCCTGACTGCGGACGGACTGGCCGCTTCTACCGCACACGAGGTTGCGAGGACCTGCGTCTCGAACTGCAGCAGCTGTCCCATGAAGCTGAAGTTGGGCGAGATGATGCTCCGCCGTTGCTTCACGAACTCAAAGGCCTCCTCCAGCCTGACGCGCTTCTTCTTCATGAGATACGCCAGGCAGATGGTTGCCGAACGCGAGATCCCTGCTTGGCAGTGGACGAGGACCCGTCCGTTCGAGTCTTTCACCGAGTCTGCGGGGGAGGAAATACACTTATGTCAGCACTGGCAGTGATGTGCTTCCTGTGCCCGACTACAGATTACACAGCACGTCAACTTCCATCCCTGTGTCTTGAATAAATAACCGCTCCCTCACTAACCTAACTGCAGCACCCCTGATATCAGTTGGAGGTAAAGATTTCTTGCTTCAACAGACTAGTTAAGAGTAATTTGATGTTTCTTAATTTTTGAGAATTTCAAGTTCGAATGTATTGCAGGACTTAGCTTGAACAAGAATATAACATGGTGTAAAGAGTAGCTTTTTGGAGCATGTATGGTGACAGCACGGCATAAATTATTTTGAGTTTTTCCTTATTGCCTGTGTCAACATATGAAAACATAGGTGTAATCTGAGGCATGTGTGAGCGCCGGATAATCCTCTTTGAAGCGCTGAGGAAGGATATGAGTCATCCCTAGTCCCAAAACACTGCATTCAATGACGTAAGCGGTAGACTACCAATACTGCCTCTAATGCAACCAGTCCACGTCTCCTGCAGTAATACTCTGTAATACGGTATGGTCTATTTGTTTGATTCCATATGCTCTCATAAAGGAATCCCTGCCTTTTCAGTGAAGTGTATCTTCTGTGCCTGTGCTTGCCCCTCATGTGAAGATCTATCAAAGCAATTCAAGCCGGAGAGATCACGCAGCCCATTGTAATTTGAAATACAACACATTGTGGTGCACAACATGAGTCAGTGCACTAACGTGTGTGAAGGGCATAAATACTGCGTGCAACTATAGATTTCTCTACACCCTGTAATTCTAGAGGAATAATAAATGCATAGCATGCATATTGCATTCAGGTGACTTTCATTTTTTCAATATAGAATCAAAACAAAATCAAAAATACTGAGATTTTAAATTTCAATTCCTGAATTAAAATATCAGCAAACCCTTTGAATTTAACCATAAAGACACATTTAATTAAGGAATCAGGAACTGCTCCTTTGTTAATTTGCTGTAGACTGAGAATGCCTGCATTGCGCTACAGTTCTCTCTAAGCTGTCTATTAAACGGTTGTCGTGAAGCATTTGCAGGCCAATTTAATGGCATGTTCAGTCGCCCATCAGCACAGCATGGGGTCTGGTGGGTTGATATGACATTACTGTGACCACAAAGAGGAGGAAACCAGGTCTGTTTTGAATGTAAATGGCTCTCCCCTGATGTTTCTTGCTTTTAGCCATGCAGTGCAAAATCACAGTGAAACTAGTTCATTATTGAAAGACACAGCATTTGATGATGACTATATCTAGTTATATTAGTTTGTATTGGCCAAAAAACAGTCTGATACTCTTCCTAAACTTATTAAGATGAAGGAGTTCATACGGTCACGAATAAGGGATGACAGAAAAAGCCTGTACTGACCTATGTACTCAATGGCCTCTAGAAACCAAGAGCTGATGTCCTCCTTGTGGTTGTCCTCCACCGGAATACACTTGTACTGGTAGACCCCTTCAAAGTGGTTTGGACAGTTTGAAGACACGTTTAGTAAGGCAGAGATCCCCATTGCATCCAGCATTTCTTTTTTGGAGGCGTGATAGGCACTGCCCAAGAACAGGAAGGGCAAGATTTCTACTGGACCGCCCTAAAGGACACAAAAACAACAATACAGTCAGGAAAACTGTAGCACAAAATAAGATTCATTCAGTTATTTGGTTTGGAATAAATGTAACAATGGTTTATAAAGTCATGTGTTGATTTATGGCATGATAATTGTAGGATAAATGGAACAAGACCGATACCACGCAATAGCTGTGTGTAGTGCATTGCAGTTATTTTCACATTTTTTACGTTTTTGTTTATTTTAAATACGTCAATTAAATGTAATTATATTTACTAAATATTCAAAGAACAACAAAGAATCTGGGTTATCCTTCCGAAAGGCTGAAATGTCTTGTTCTGCAGATTCATATCATTCCTGAGCTCTGCTGCTGCTTTGTGTTGGATGGCGGCAGGGATGATGCGGTAATCTGAAATCAATTCTGCGGATTTCCACTGACCTTACCGTAAACCTCATTAGCTGAATAATAGCAGTTTGGCAAAGACAATCCACGCTGCTTGTGGTGTTTACCCTGGCCCATAAGAGTCTCCAGACCACATTGTAGTATATGATCACAGAAAACATTAGATTGAACTACTATATTACATTGTATAAGTATATATTAATTAATTGATTGTTGATTTAATTACTAACGTAGAAAATACGTTGTGTGTTTTATGTAGTTTTCTCTTCTACGTGTTTTCTACATTATATTCTGTAATAGAGACCCACTTGACTACACAGCCCGCTGTGGCGGAGGAAACGGCTGAAGGGATGCCCGACGCTGCGGCGTGGCTAATAATAGGGGTGGGCTGGGGGCGCAATCATGTGTCCATCGCCACTGGCCCTGGATGTGGAGATGGCAAATGCATACAGAATCATCGATCGGCACGGCTGACAATTGCGCACTATAGTGTCACACAATGGAAACGAGCGCAACGGATGGCCTGCACTGGGGAGCTGTTTGCCCGGCTATGACGGGTATCTTCCGCAACGGCTGGCGTGCGGGTCGCAGTGGCGCAGCACAGCACACCGCGGGTACCTGGTCGTGGTGAGGGGTGCCACAGGACGTGCAGCTGGGCTCCGGCACGTCAAGGCTGGACTGCGACGACATGCTGGACAGAGCTTTTGTTTTTAGACAGAATTCAGGATACTCTGAATAAAACCTGTCATAGCCCCCTAGGATCAGAGAGAGAGAGAGAGAGAGAGAGAGAGAGAGAGAGAGGACATGTAAAGGAGAAATCAGCGGAAAATGAGCCTCATGTATAGACTTGTAAAAATGGAATAATTGTATCTACCCCCTTTCAACCCCTTTTAATGATTGAATGAATAATCCAAATTGCTGTTTGTTCAGAATACTTTTACATTATAGTGTGTTCACAAACTGAGCATTAGAATGCATGTGTTACCATGACTGTGAACAGAAGGTCCTTCTGTTTTAGGCAGTTATTAAAAAGCATGTCTTAATTACTAAGTGCAAATGTAAAACGTAATTTGCCAGTATTCAAAAAGATATAGAAGAAAAATGACTTGTATGCTATATTACACTTTTTGTGTAAAAGAAACCGGCTACTACAACAACAACTACTACTACTACAAATAATATAAATCGGTTATTTTCAAAGCCAATTTGAACCGAGTTAAAACAATGTGTGTAATATTGAACATTTACACAACCTTCAAATGAAAATGAAACAACACAAAGAACAGCTAGTTCAACCGTTTGGCGATTGCTGCTGCAAAAGCACAATAGATGAATGGATGCAGTGCCTCCACTCAGATGCATGAAATCTAATGTATAACCCGTTATTATCCCAGCCTTGCGCCCAATGATTTGACAAGCTGTTGAAGTTTTGCTTTGTGTCCGACACCTACCATTAAACCCTGGCTTTCAGTAAACACAACACACGTTTACTCCATTATTCATCGAAACTGTAACATTTTGTAATAATTGGAAATGTTTTATAATGCAAGTACTCGTGGGTTAAATATATGTCGGTTGTGTATTTTTTAAGTATGTGCTTAGAATCCGATCAATGAGATGAGAAACAATAATTGAGAAATAAATGATACATTCTCCCGGGAAAATGTGTTCATCTTGCTTTCGTTTTTCGTTATTTTAGCCTGAGTGATTTAATTATTTTAACAGCTTGGTCCTCCTACAATCACTAAACAATTCGAATTGTAAGAACTGTGATGGTTAATAATTATTATTAATAGCAAAGTATAGCTTTCATTGCATTTTACTCCTCATTACCAGCACTTCATTGTTGGCATGTTGTGGTTTGTGCATTATTCAATAGGCGGGCATAAATACATTAAATCCTGCATGCCTTAGAAGGAAATGTAGCATTATATATCAATGTGCAATATCCCGTATTAACTCGAAATGCCATATCTTAATTGAGGCAGGACCGTTGAAAACAAGAATGGTTTTACAGTAACGGTATTTGATAATAACATTATAACCCATATTGGGTGCTCCGAGGATTTCAACAATACTACCCTCCAGCTGGATCTGCATTACATCATCGCTTTAGTGCGCATTTGAAAATTCAATTGGACACCACATTTTCCCTTTTCGTTGCAGATGCATTCAGAAGCGAATACATTGGTTAGAAATATAAAAAAATAGTTAAAATCACAAATCACTCCTGGTGGGATTCATGCTTTCCATTTTATTTTGTAGCTATGTATGAAGAGTGCATCATTACATTCATCCCAATACAATAGCTTTTATGAAAGGGGTAACATGTTCTCTCTCTCAATGATTGTTCCTTTGTTAATGCATGGACTGTTATGAATGGTTTATTAAGTCAATTCATCATTTGCAGTCCTGATGCTCCTCCACCCTGGCCAAACCATATGCAGTATTTATTGGAGACCTAAGCCTGGGCTCACACACGGGCATTACCTTTCAGGAGATAGGTGTCAGTCCCGAAGGCATCCCTACACAACGCGTTCAGCACTAAAGTAATGGTGCTGTCGTCTTTCACAGAGTCCGCATGCGGCGTCCGCTCATCGTACAGGATGACAGCGGAGTAAAGTCCGGCTTTCAGGCGGGCTTTGACCTCCTCGTCGCCCGCCAGGATCTGATCCAAGCTGACCGAGCCCTTAGCCCTGCGTCTCACGATCGTATTGCAGCGGATATTGACCGAGCCGCGGATGTGTCCAGCGCTGTACGCCAGAAATGATCTGCAGTCCAGGACCAGACATTTCCCACTGTCGTCCTTCAGCAACCTTTTCAAAACGGTACATTCCATCTCACAAAGTTCGTCCATAGTCACCATTTTCTTCAGATGCAATGTCTATTATTTTGTCAAACGGGACAATCAGCTGCAATCCGTTTCTATGCACGCAAGCCCGTGCAGTGTGGCTGTCCTGTGTTTTTCTCCAGAGAGGATTACTATCGCAAGCAGCCACCTCGCCTTCCTTTTTATGAATGGAGCTCCAGCCGCCAGCCCCAAATACGGAGAGTGACGCCACACGCACGAAGACGTCATCTACTCGCCCCATTCATTAACCCTTCTTCCCTTCGCCTTCATTCATAAAAAAGACGCCGGCGCGGCTGCTGATCAATGGAAGGTGTGAAACACTGAAATAACGAGTGTCAAAGGCTGTGAAATAAACGATGCTGCGTCCCCACGTGTGACGCTTTCCGCTTCCATGAATCAAAGGCGGTTGTTTGGTTTGTGCAACGTTTGGGTTTATTGTGCAGTAGTGATCATCTAAGCAGCAACATGAGCAGCAGCACAATATGAATAATCATAGTAATAATGCAATTCGGGAGTGTCATTTTAATGCAATTATATAGATTTTCCCGGAGCTTGCAATAGCCGCATGCGTGGTTAGCATGTAAATGTCTACCTTGTGAGAGATCGTGGTTAGCATACATAGCATTTCCAACATGCGTACTCGCAGGCGCATAGAGATGGTCACTTATATGCTGCCGTCTTGCACAGTGTAGATCGCTATTCAATGCAGCAAAACCTGCTACAGTATTCTGCCCACGAACAATTGACACGTAGCAGCGCCGCAGGGGCTCTTTAAACAAAACTCCCTGCCTGTCCTTCTCCGAGACATCGCAGGTAAAATCTAACTCCAGAAAAGAAAATAATATAATGGTATGTATGTATGTATGTATGTTGTTGTTGTTGTTGTTGTTGTTGTTGTTGTTGTTGTTGTTGTTGTTGTTGTTGATGATGATGATGATGATGATGATGATGATGATGATGATGATTTCATTTTATGTCTGGGGGTGGATGATAAATTCTAGTCCACATCTAAGTAAATCCAAATATGATAGTGAAGGGGTCAGGGGTTGATATGAGAGAGTACGTTTAGGGCAAATAACAGTGGCTTTTAAAAGAGTAGAAGAGTTTGCACGGTGACACATTGGCGTCTTCGATTGTATGCGTTTATTAATATTTCAGTGTATTTACTGGAGTAGTGGTGTACCGTGGTCTATGCCTTTGTCACTTTAGCAAAACAACAGTGTAGCTTTAAAACAACAAGACGTCATTTGACTTCTCTTTTCCCGGTGTAATCATGTGTTGTTATGATTATGTCACCAGCTCAGGGATAATATGGGAAAAAAGAATGAACTCAACAAAACCGCTTGTGAAATGTGTTTGTTTGTTAGTGTTTTCTAGGAGAGGTCAAGGGGAAAACCAGGGAATCCCGAACCCAAAACACAGTGTTATGAGATAATCTCAAAAACAGAGTGTCTTAGACTTTTACCTTTTAACTTGTAAAGGTAACTTAAACATAATACAGGTAGGTATGTCTTATACAAATACTGGTATTTGAATTGACATGTGGGGAAAGTATAAACTCAAATTTGGCAACCACCCTAGTGTTTCCTGCCCTTAAAACTTCCATCTTACATGTGTGAATTGAAACTGGAGAATTACACTATGGACCGGACAAAATCGAGGAGACACTGTATAGCTCAGTATTCTGTGTTTATATGAGGATGTTTTGTAGTTGTACCTTTATCCTAGCCAAATCAGTTTATAATTAAACAAGAGAATGAGACAGCAGGGTTCAATGGACTCGAAAAAAAAACAAAAACAAAAAAAAAATCCTGGAAAAAGCTTGTTACCTGCTGTAATCCAATGTTTAAATATTTCCAGATACTTCAATGAGTATCTGAAGGCCATCGAAGCTAAATTGTGAAAGTGTTTCCAAACTGTGTTCGTGTCAGGTGTGGAACTGCTGAATGTGTTCCCCCAGGCCAGAAAGAATCTGTTCTTAAATTACATAATGAGGGAAAACAATCAGCACAATTAGCCCTCTTACACAAAAAACCTTTCTCAGATAAACAGCGCGTGTTTAAAATGATGCTGCAGAAGGAAATGTATCTCCCTTATGGATGTTTACTGTAGTATATGACGTAGGCAGTTGGCATTTTATTTGTACCATGGGCATCCTGTACATTTTACACCAATTTACCTTGCTTTTTATAACTAATCAATATTGTGTCTGTGCTTTGCTGCACTAGACTGCTGTCTGATTCACCTT
The DNA here is from genome assembly GCF_036373705.1 of Amia ocellicauda. Lineage (NCBI taxonomy): Eukaryota > Metazoa > Chordata > Actinopteri > Amiiformes > Amiidae > Amia > Amia ocellicauda. The sequence goes on from NC_089857.1 coordinate 26,983,228, forward strand.
AATAAACTCTGGTCATAGTTTATTTTATAAACCAGAGTAAAGTGCTGATAAAAGCACAGGAGAGCAAGGTCAACTTCAGAGGAAAACCAAGGTAAAATGGAACATTTACCATGCAGATTTATTTTAGTAAGCTGTCATAAAGGCCTTCACTGGAACGTGGCATAATATTATATAATATCTTATTAAGCAAGCCACTGCTAAATCATTTGCATCACAGTAAAATATTTCCATTTTCACTATACAAAGCCATGCAAGGCCGGGTGCTATAGGAAGTCAATGTCAATATGATGCCCCATGGATTTATGAAGACCATGAATCACTGAAGATTTAGACTAAAATACATTGTGTTCCATTGCTTTTATTTATTTATTTATTTATTATGAATCTTAATTCCAAATAAAATGCGGAAATAACAGAGCCTCCCCCTCCAGACAGAGTGCTTAAACTTGAGATAAGGAATGGGAGAATCTAGCCTTTTAATGCTTAATAATCCAAATGTAACAATACACATTTTTAATATATTTTAATAGCTTTGTGTTATTGTTTCCATCTTATAAATGCAGTCTGAATTGTAACTGTCTATGTTAACATAAGTGATGTATTTATAATGCTTTTTTAATGCATCCGGCTCAGATTACTTCTATTTCCAAGTGATCAATAACAAACCTTCCTGTTTACCATTTCTAAAGCTGCCCATTAATGGCAGCTTAGCATTTGGTATTTGTGGACCCGATCATACTGGCTATGTTACATTCGGACTCCTTTCAAATGACCAGTAACCATCCCAGACCCAAAATGTTCCCCAGAATCAAATCTGACCCCCCCCCCCCATTTTTGTCCCTGGTCAGGATCCTTCCCTGAACATTTAATGTACCCATCATTCGTAGAGAACACAATTGTTTCATTTTCATGTGTTGGTACATTTTCATGTGGGTGGTGGCCAGAGGAAAACCACATCGTTTCAATGTGTCAGACATACAGCTTATCACTGGAATTGTCAGACCAGCCCAGATTAAGACAGTTAGCATGAAATTGGTTATGGTTGTGGCCACAAGTTGGGGATAGATTTTGTTCCTTTGTGGCATCCACCTGTGACAGTCTTTTAAATGGAAAAACACGATGGTGGTGCGTGTGGAGCACATTTTCCGGTGAGATGAGATTCAGTTTCATAGAGAAAGCCCAGGGCTGGAGGCGGGGTGATGGGCTTCTGTTTCAGTGGGGTGCTGCTACTTATGAAACGTTGGGACTACAAGAACAACTGAAGGGCTGTATTTGGGCCACATGGACACGATATTTGCAGCAGTTAACCAAATACCTCCATTGGAAGGCTTCTAAGGTCCTTGATTACCCCATTCATAGTACACTGTTGCTCAACCATCATTCCAGATTGTCAAACGGAAGAGAGCACTGTTTAATTAAGACTGATGATCAAGCTTGGAGATGGATCGGTGTTCATACAAAGTCCAGGGTATTGATATTCTGGGCTATTTCGAGACTGACGTGTTAAAAGAGCTCAGAGATAAAGATTTTGCATTATTCAACGCAGGGCCTTCCGGAGTATTTGCATAATGTTTAACATTAACGCCTCAGTGTAATTGGCAGGATGGAGTAAAATACAGAAACAGGATGTGTTAATGTAAACAGACTTGTAGCGCCAAGGATTTACATCAATTTTGTGAAGCGAGAGACCTAAGAATAACAGATTAAACTGACTCTAACCAGCTCAAAGAGTCTGACAGTAGTTATAGAACGATAAATGATATGAGAAATGATATACACCCTACACATTCAACTGAACAACAGAGTTAATAGTCAATGTACACCATAAAGTATATATTTTTTAGTATTTCATATGAACAAGCAGCACATTTGTTAAATATATATATATATATATATATATATATATATATATATATATATATATATATAAGATTTTCCCTCAAGCTTGCTGTGTAGAGGTGACTTTTTGTCAAGAGCATCAGACAAAGCAGATCTTCTTAAGATTTTTTGAACAACGGTGGATGGCCAACATAGTTGAATTTTTTGGTTAGTCTGTAGATCTACCAGTACAATAGTGTAAGCTGGCAGTGCTTAAAGGAGTCCTGAACTCGTTACCGGAGAACATCTCTGGTAAGACAATTAAGCTGCAAATTTAAAGGGATGGCCACAGAAACCAGCATTTCTAACAATACCAGAAACAAGCCTGTGGGGGCAAAGGCACAGACTGGTACACTTCAAAAAAGATTAATTATGGCCAAGGATGGGCCCGAATATAATTTGGATTCAAACTGCTGTGTCAGGCATGCCTCCAAGCACCTAATTTCAAAGCCCCTGGCAAGCAACAAAACCAAAACCAAGTCTACAGGAGTGACCTCACTGGATCAGGCCCAATTCACATAACCCCACAACCTTGACTTTTCCCAGTCTAGAGAAGTAACATCCCTATAAGGCTCATGTAATAAATAAATCATGAACGGCTGTCTTTTTTTCCACTGTAGATTGTCCCAAATCCTTTCAGAACATGGCGTTCATGGCGTTGTTATTTATCACAGGAAAAGCCTAGCTGGTTGTTGAGAAAAGAGATGTAGCTGCCAATCACTTTAATCTGTCTCGTTTCTCATATGGCTGCACAGAGAGATGTCTGGCGTAGCAGCGAGCAGGGGATTCCTTGACTGTGATGATGAGACAGCCAAATGATACTAAAATTAACTTTTATTTTCTGCTCTGATAAATGAACCGTGGTTCTTATCCCGAGAAGTGTGTGAGTCACTCTGTGGTGTGATGGGAAGTGAGCCCACTTAGTGGCTCAGAGGGTTCTCGGTGCTTCTTTCATATTTGTTTCAAGGTTTAAAGTTACTGTGCTTCAAGGAATCCGCAGAGCTCTGCCTATCCATTTGACTCTCCGTCCCTTTATCTGAAATGAACAGTGGAAGATAATGCGTTGCATAACTGCCACGATGTGTGATTGTTTGTGTGTTGCATCCAGAAGTTTACAGTTCTTTATAACACTGACCTTAGGCTACATATCAGACCCCAGAACCTCATTTTCTCATTAAGAAAACGCTACAGCGGGATGACAGCGGTGGGGGTGAGGGCTACTATTCTCACGACTGGAAGCCATTTCAAATCCAGACGCCTGTTCCTGCATATTATCTCCATTCAGCTTCAATTCTGGTCACTCCCTTCATGTTGTGTCACAGTGTTGTTGACTTCCAATGCACAATGAGAGTGAAAATCATAAACCCCCAAAATAGAAATCAGATCATTAAAGGGCTTATTTTACTGACAGAGATTTAACATTTTACAACAAGGCAGAGGGATCTAACCTGTACTGTTTTCACTTTACACCATGCTGTTGAAATTAACCTACACTAAATTGACAAAACAATTGGGATGAGAGCCAAAAAAACTAAAGACAGCTGTTTACCACAGACTGAACAGGTCCACCCTTGGCTGTAATCACGACTTTTGAGTGATTGCATAGAGATGCAGATAGTTTCGTCTCGAGTGACTCTCTGTAGTCATGTCCGGGTTTGGCATTTGTGTGGGTTGGAGGTCGAGATTCTGATTAAGCCATAAATTGTTGTCGGCGCTCTTGCCCTTGAACCATATCTTTACACTCCCAGATTCATGACGTGTTAACCACTGTTGTGATAGATGGATTGGGTGGAACCATAATATCCCATCAGTCCCGGCTGTCAGTTCACTGTTGCACAGCATATCCAGACAAATATTGGTGGCCATGGTGCCCTTCACACAAAGCAGCCGCTGCATAGCACATGACCTCAGCTGCATTCTGTTCATCACAGAGGAAGGCTTGTCATAATTATTTTTGGAATCAGGAGTGGGTATACTTCCTCCACAGAAAAGATCCCTGTTTTAGAGACACTCAGATTCGTATGGAATTTAAAGCAAATAAATAAATGTTAAAATGTTGAGAGGGGGAGGGGGGGACTTGGAGACTTGTGTTGATGAGTCAGTGAGTCAAGTGAGGTGACTGAGATGCATTTTCTTTTTGATTTCTGTCCAGTCTTTGGCACGCTGTAAATGAGCTTTATGAGTGCTATATAAAAACTGCTCCTTAGTATGTTGCATTGTAATGGGAGCTGCTGGTGTGTGACGAAGGTGGGATTCGAACACCAGGCCTCAGGGCATCAAGACGCAAACGCTATGCCAAGAGAGTCAGCTCTTGGTTTCATCATTACACATTGTTAATGCAATACTGTGTTAACTGGTCTTGTGTAAATCAGGGACCTTCTGTATTATGAATATGCTTATTATGAATCTGTCCTCTTGTGTGGTGTCTGCATGTTCTCCACATGGCCAAAAGGGTCTGTATCCTTGTTTGTCCTTGCACAGGTGCATGCTGAGTTTGTTCGTCCTTCTCTTCAGCCCCTTCAAATTTTTGCTCAACGCCCTGGACTCGAGTGAGCGCTGTGAGGATAAGTGTGAGGGGACTGGTCTAAACCGCTATGAACTAAATTGCTACTTGGTATATAACAAAGTTCACAGTACCATCATCAACATTTTGACAAAACATTATGCAAATGGATTTTCTCAATATAGTTCCTGGTAAATACTGTGAAATGACAGGTTAATTACTTCTAATAACTATTTAATGACCAATTCCCGGTATTACCCTTGCTAGCTCATGTCAGAGTAAAAGATGAAACACACTGTGGATTTGCTGACGGCCCCCGAGCTTCCTTTCAGAAAACCAATGCAAGAACACATTAGGGAGTTACACAGTGAGTAAACTCCTCCAGGCTCCCCGAGATCTCCCGTAATTAATTTGCCAGAGTTGATTGGTCTCTGTTCTTCATGCAACACAGGAATCTGTTTTCATTCAGGGGCTCCTATATTGATCCATTGTCCTGTCTTCTGAAGTTTATGAGATTGAAGCAGCCTGATGCCAGAAAGGGTTGTGATAAATGTGTTTCAAGTGTTTCAATGCTTTTTGAAATATTCATCCAATCACTGTGACTTTCATGAAACTACCAGATGACCACAAAATTACACAGGATTACATTTAAAGCAATTATTATCAACATATTTACCAAGTATTAAGAGAACTGCATTTCAGCATCACTGTTAGAAATATATAATGATTTTGATAGATATGCAATGAATTCACACAATATTGACAGTCCATATAATGTATATATGAATAAGTAGGTATAAAAGATAGTGTGAATGTGTATATATGTACTGTATCTCTCTGTAAGTATAAATGCCTGTGTGGTTTTTAAGAGTAAGTGTACAGTCATGACTAACTAAAACCATAGGCACTGTAGCAGGACATTGCAGATGTATTCAGGCGAAACCATGATGTGGAGGTCAGTGATGTGAAGAGTAAAGTGCTCTGGGAAATGCAGGGGTGAGGACGTGCCCAGTGACCACTTTCAGACACTGCTTTCGGTAGCGAGCGGTACATTCCCTGTGTGGTGCACCATTCTTTACACTCCTTTCACATTGACAATGCTGCGGGCAACCCCCTGCAAAGACAGCAGTTTCACACAAACAAAACCCACGTGACAGCAGTTTCATTTCCCATTCAGTCCCCTGCTTTGACTAAGCAAACTGCACACAGGAAGCCCATTTCCACACAGAGCTCTGGCCAGCCATGAGCAGCCCGGAGCTGTACTGTGCATCAGAGGCTGAGAGGCACGCAGACCCGCCGCAAACCGACTGACAGTGCCGCATAATTTCCATAGCTGATCAGCTGTGTGACCGTCCAAGCTGTTTGCTTCCAGATGAGCAAGGATTACGTGTGGCAGACAGTGCCAGGCTGTAGGGATCAAAGACGGGAGGAAGCAGTGCGATAGGCACGTGTCAACAATCCCAAAGCCTTGGATTATGAATCCAGAGGGAGAAAAAAAAAAACACATATATATATATTATAACAAATAGCATGTGAACAAGGGTCTTGAGTGGAGGAGCGCAGTATGCTCTAAAGCACGTGGAGTCCAGGGTTTCAAACAGGAGCTATTACAATTAGCCTTAAGCAGCTTAACTGCCATTCACATGTTATTCATTCTGAGGGATAAAAATGGGAGTGGGTCTTTCCTTTTTAATGACAGCCTATGATCATCTCCAAATAATATGTACTGCTAGTCCTCCCCAGAAAACCAGTACTGATGTATTGGACATATTCATTTATGTGAAGAATTACCAGTCTACAATTCTTAGGAATCATGACATCTTGGCAACTGACAGATCAGTGTGAAATAATAGAGAGAACAACAGTACTTTTTGGCTTCACCTTTTTCTGACAAGTTTTGTTTTACTGATGGCACAACATTTTGAATCAGCTAATCAGAAGAGAAACCATTATGCTGTTCTGAGGACTGAGCTAGAGGCACATGTTTGCACCTGCACTTTGAATAAAAATGCTGGTGGAAGGATGTGTGAATTTCATCTTGTACTAAGGTCTTTGTGACTTTAATGGCAGTGAATGGCAGCTGTGTGGCTGTTTTTCCAGAACAAAACTGAGAAAATCGCACTGAAGCACAAAAGACCTTGATTCGATGGCATGTTTCAAGAAAGATTGGCTCATAGGTGTCTCACAAACACTTATCTTGTTTATGCTTTAAAAATAAAATCCTAGCATAATATATAAAAGAAGACAAAATAACCTTCTCCAAGTCCCCGCAGACAGAAGCCCATTGACATGGTTCATGAACCGCACTAACTCCTTGAACCCTAGGTCCCAGCTACAGTGGCTGGCATGATATTCAAGGTGTGGCGAATGTTGTCAAATCTCACATTTAAAGCCCCATCATATCCACACTTCCTGATGTGCTCCAGTTCCAGTTCGCCCTGCCCCATGCTCACAACAACATCCTGTCTCTGTCTCTCCCCAGTATGGCAGAGCAGAGCATCGAGTTTAAGGTGAGCATCTCAGGACAAGGCTTACTCTCAAATATGCAAGCGAGTGCTGTTGTCAGAGATTAAGGAGTCAGAGCAGGTCTCCATCCTCGGGAACAAGAGTCAGGCTTGTACTATGGGCCCACGATAGACTGTTTTGAGTCCGGAATACAAGGGGTCACGCGTGTGCTTTGGCCCTCGCATTGTGTTAACAAGACAGTCCAAACAACACGCCACCACTCTGGAGTGCACAACACTTGTATAGATCTTTGTTCTCCTTGCGTCGGTCGTTTCGTTTGTGTATCAGGTTCACTGTGTTCACTTCCCTGGAGATCACAGGTGGTGTGTGTGCGTGTGTGTGTGTGTGTGTGTGTGTGTGTGTGTGTGTGTATCTGGTTTCACAGCCTCTGATTAGCCCTGGTCTTAGCACTAATCTGACTTTGTGCTTCCTGCCAGGGAGTACAAATTAACTAAGTTACTCAGTCCCTTATCAGAATGAACTGGTGTTCTGTATTCTGTGTTGCTGTCCTTTGCTTCCTGTGATTCATGCACATTTCCCGGTAATAAGATCTTCCTGCACACGTGTCCAAGTCCTGGACCTTTAATACTGCATACCTGCTAGAATGTATCTCAGGATTCACATTGTGGTGAAGGTGGGGACATGAACCAGTTTCTTTGCTATCGTATTGTCATGGAATATCGCCCCAAGAAAGAGGCTGTTCTTCTTTCAGGAATACACTAGGTTAAAACATTAGGACGTAGTTTTGGAAGTGTTTTGACCAACTAATAATATTATATTCAATGCTTAAATACTTACAGAATTGATAACCACTCTGAACACAATGACCGTTTGTTCTTACTTGCCACTGGTGCAAAACCTTCAAATCATTTCAAAATATGCAATTTTGAGGACTTTCTTTTTGGCAAGATTACATGCAGTTTTCAATACCATGTTCAACACAGTACAGTTCAGTGTACTTGTACAGGGAATATAGGTTACTGAAACATTTAAAGCAGTTATTTCTACAAATGTCAAACTTGTACCAAGTCACGGCTTATTTTATAAAGTTTGTGATTTGCAGCTAGGTTACAGTATGGTTACTGTTTTTTTTTTTTCAGAAGCTACAGATTGATAGAAATAATATTTAAAATAATATATTTATATTGTAACTCTGGGGGGTGAGGGCACAGTGCTGGGCTCTTTAAGGGGTCTTAAAGGAAAACACACACTCTAGGTACTCTGGATCATAACCGAATTCTTCAGTGCCTCTCTGTAATAGCTGGGCAGATAAACCGCTGCCTGCACAAAACACACAAGACAAACACTGAACACACAAATGCCAAGTAAAAATCTACAATCAAAATCCCAGTCTATAAGTAAAAGGTCAATTACCAGTACTTCTTCCCTAGGTGCTGCACACTCTCAGGGGTCTACTTCCTGACTGAGGTAGCAGACTTCCCATCCTCCCATCCTCCCATCTTCCCATCTTCCCATCTCCCCCCTCAGCAAGATCCCCCATCAGGCAGTCTCTTCCTCCTATTATGCAGGATCTGGGACAATCCTGGAAGCCCTGCATGTCAGGTGCTTCAAAACCATGACTTTTCCCCAGGGCTTCCTGGTTGACTATTTTATACTCCTCCTAGCATGATGCCACAATAAAAAAATCCTAATTGTTTATGAACTTGGCTCAATGCTACACCTCCTGTACTAACACACAAGGAATGCATTCTTAACAAATGTGCACCGCCAAGCCTTTCGCCTTATCACACTGAAAGCATGTGGGGAGGAACAATGCAGCTCTCACTAATAACACTAATGCTAAGCCGAGAAATCCCCAACCAAGTCAACCCACCCAAACCCAAAAACGCTAAAACATCACCCCAAGGGGAATCCCAGTCACAGCCAGCTAAGACATGGAGCCCAACATGCACTCTGAGTGGAGATCTTCAAGGGCAGAGCTACCCAGGAGTTTAAATATAGTATTTTATTCCTGGAGAGAGACTCTAACCCCCTTCTACACGTCACTTCTGCTTTGACCTACATTGTCTGTTTGTGAGTGTCACAGAAGAAGTGACAAATAGAGAGCACTAGGAGCCAGACTAGTGTCTCTCAGTAATGACGCTGCCTAAAATGCAGTTGTCAGACAAGATACATTTCAATAAGAGTCAATTAAAACTGCACTCCAAAATGCTTTAGCCAGCATGGGATATTAAAACAAACCGTCATCAGGGGTGGTTCTGAGGGGGGGCCAGGGGTGGCCATTGCCCCCATGACAGCAAGCTTAGCCCCCCTGTGCCCCCCCCCCCCGCTAGCACCACGAACAAAACACTGTCAGCACCCACCCCCCTGCCACTGACCGTCATACTGAGATGTTGAGTATTTCATATTTTGTTATATTTTGGTCCTTAAAAAAATAGTCACACTCCGCTGAGATTTGTTTGTGTTTTTTAATGTATTTGCATATATATTTATTTTGGGTTTACAACAGTAAACATTAAAAAAATACAATGTTTTTTGTAAGTCGACTTGTTTGATTTGTGCCAAACTCTGAGACATCATACAGGTCACCCTGACATGGCCTGCTTTTCCCAATTTGACAATAAAAGAAAGATTATTATTTTATATCTACCATGGAAGGTTTATTTTTGTCCTGACCCATTCCATGAAACATGACAAAAACAATCACCCAAGCAGTTTAGGTCATTAATTTGAGATATTAGGCATTCAATAAGATGTATTCATGCAGTTTACGCCATTGAACTAGTGCACTACAGATCAATGAGATCAATTACATCACCCAGTAAATGACGTACTTCCTGACTATTCACAAAAGCTAACAACATAGGTCTTTCTGACCTGGGTGGAGATTTGAAATTATGTGTCATTAAATGTAGTATAACAAAAGACAAGAGTCAGTTTTAAATTGACCAAGCTGACCGATGCTTCGTGATGACATGCCAGGTTATATCCTTCCCATTTCATCTTATTATAACAATGACATAAATCATGACATTTACCACTGCCCACATCTGATGCAAACCTTCATTTCTGTTCTTGGTGTCAAATCTTCATTGACTGGATGTTTGGTGGCTGTCGTTAAAACAATGTCAATAATGTAATATCATTTTTGAAAACATACCTTTAACACCATTAAATCTAGTTGCCTTAAAAGTGCCATATTTCTTGGAATATGAACATCTGCACAATCCACTTCGTTTGTGCTTGTGTTGCGAGAAGATGACTAGCACCACACATACTTGTTCATTTTGTGTACAAGTGTTTTTCTCTCCTGCTATCTGAGGTTAAATGACTGTGAGGCCGGTTAAGGTCTTACAATTAGACAGTAAGACGGTTATCGCAGGACAGCTCAGTGAGAGTGCTTTGGTGTCTCCGGCTAAACAAATCAAAACTAAGTAATATAATAATAAATACTGCCAACGACCCCGGATGTTGTGAATGAAAGGCACTCAGTCTCTCCCAAAGTGAGGATGAGGCATCTTTAATCCCACATCTGTCAGCCCATTACTCTAACATCCCCTCCCCTCCCCACTTCCACCCCGGCCGCCACCCCATGCCATTCCACACCACTGTGTGTCCCTGTTATTAAAAACAACATTCACACAGAGCATTTGTTCACACCTCCACACATCCTGGGGAAGGGACTAATTAGCTCCCACAGCAATAAGGGCCATTTACAGCAGAGGTATCCCTAACATCTGACCAGTGGCATACATGACTGGTGCCAATAGTGATGTGATAAACCGGTCTATCCCCCAAGAGACAAAACCCAACCCCCCACTCAGCTGGAGGTCAGAGAGGACACGAAATGCCAAATCCACTGCCACTGTAAACATGTGAGAGGAAGTCAGACAAAACATTGCATACCAACACTACCTTATGTCAGACACACTTGCTCTGCATTTGTGTGTGTGTGTCAAAGAGGAAGCCATATGGTGCTGCTAGCTGGAGTGCCTTTGATTTCTTCCTTTGGCTCGTGCTTTGTTGGTGACCCGACGTCCGGCCTGACCTTAACTGCTGGCAGGAAGCTGGGCCTGTGGCCAGAATAGGATTATTGCTTTTTTCTTTTCTTTTTTTCCAGTTTTTAATACTTTGATGCTGTTTACATGGTAGAGCTTCTTTGTGTAAAATCCAGTTTTTTGTCATGTTTTGTTTGATGTAGAATATTTGTGTTCAGAGTAGAAAACAAGCCATTCATTATTAACTTCTCAACTGTTTCCTTTATCTCTCTTTCTCTGTGACACCCTGCAGTCAAATATCCCTGTCCTGTTCATGTACTACCATACACTAGTTTAGAATACATTGACTGTAACATCACACTGATTTGGTGAATAATTCACAAATGTACAATGCTTGGCTCCTTGACTACCCCTGGCTCTCTGGACTCTAAAGGCACAAGGCAAGACAAACAGCTGCTGTTTGTGTTTGCTGTCTGTGAAAATCATGAAGGAAACTATTTATTTAAACATAATTATGAGACTATGAATGAATAAAATGAATAGTTCCCAAATTCAATATCACACATTCTCTCACACAGCCTCTCACAAAAGGCTTGGTACTTTTTAAAAACACTATCTGCATTTAATATATCTGTCTGTTAAAATACATATGTCTGATTTTAAAAATGACTCAATGTAATTTGCTGTCAAAAAGTTTTGCTTTTTATTCACTTGGACTAGCTACATTGCTCAGCTCTGTATCACGTGATTACAGTTTTAAGGAATCTCCTTTTCATGGGAGAATAATTATTAAGAAATGTTTGATCTGGCATCAGATCTTTGTGATTTCATGGAGAAACAGACTTCAGTAAACAAAACAAATCAAAGCTTTAAAGATAGCTATGCACAGCAGAAAATAACAATATAAATTAAGAGTTCATTATGGCACTGTATATTATAAAACATTTAGCCTTTTGCAAGGCCAAGAGGGTTAATGGCTGGAGTGGAGTCAAGTGAACTCAGAGTGAACAGCTCCCACTAGGTGAACTGTTAGTCCTTCTTAGGTGACGCCTCCACCAAATTCTAGTAGGCCTACGCATTTATATGATTGTGCAGGATGGAACAATCGGGGGAAAGTACTGCCCCACTTTGTGCTTTTGTAAAGGTATATAAAGCATATCATGTTTTTTTCAACTGTCTTGACTGTTGTCTAAAATAACAAAGTCCACCCTAATGGAAAGTCACTTTTCCTTTAAATAAATTAGAGCTACACAGATTGAAGAACCCTCAAGTCATTACAAGTGGAATTTGCATAAGTGCTCCTCGGTTCTTATCCTAATGTTTCTGTTCACAATTCAGGCCATTGTCCTCGATTCTCTGGCACTCATAGGTCAGTATGCTAGCTCTAATGTTAAACTTCTCATTAACTGACCAGATCAGATCACATAAAAGCAAGAATACATTTGCATTCCTTTCTTATCTACAACATGGTAAACTGCAAAGGAAGCCAGAGAGACGCACTGTACATGGTGGGGTGATACTGACAGACACTTTCTATACATATTTAAGCATATATTATAAACAAATGATTATTCCATATGTGGCACATATAAGATATTACAGTAATACTTGAAATATCATTTTATTCTATACTGTATTAAAATTTCATTTTTTCCCCCTTGATGCCAATCACAAGAAGCAGAGACAAAGATGATGCTGAATTTTCTCCAGATTTCACACGTTAACATGAACACAGAGTGGCTGAGGATCAAATGATGTGTCTGAATCCATCAAGGGAATCTCACAGAGTCCACGTGATGACACGGCACAACTGAGGTCAGAAACAGTTCACAGCACACCTGCTTTTAATCTGTCAGATTCTCTTGATGTTTGTACAGCAAGAGCTGAATCTGACGTGGTACCAGTCCTCATGCGTGACAAATCTCAGTAATAGGACTCACCCATTATGTCAGTCAATGAAAACTGAAATCAAAGTGGAAAACCATTTCCAAAGATGCTCAATTCTGCTTAACATCTTGTTTATTGCACCTTTCTGCAATACAGCACACTTGTCTTACATTGCTGTCAATCAACCAACCAGTGATGGTTCATTTCCTCTATACAGTCAACAACAACAGTATGTATTATAATATGTAATGGATATCTTTAAAATCTGACTTTATAATCTAAAGTGACAGGACGTGTCTGAAATTACAGAGGGAGTTTCTGTACCAGTCTCTGTAGACCGTTTGCTTACAGTGATGGCACAGCAGATGAATACTGTTAAAATTGTAAATCAGACAATAACTCAGAATTCAGTGAATTAAATCTACATTATTTTTAAACTAAATACAAATATCATAATTTTAACACAAAGTAATAGCTAAAAATAAAAATTAAAAACTGGAACTGGAAAATAAATAAACAAACTGGGCTCACACCTCCTTGTATTAGTTTTGGTTAGTCTTTACCTACTCACAGTTAGAAGGAAGGCACTTTACATATATATCATTAGCAGGTCGAAACAGCTGTGTAGGCATTTCACATTTTGTTGACATTTGTGCAGGGAAAGACATCTACTAACAGGAAACAGATATGTCTTGGAAGTTTACCCTGGCCAATGTACTATAGGATTGTTGTACTTTTATCATGGTTTTACTGTGGTTTTACCATTGCTTTACAGTGGTTTGCTATGGGTCCAACACGCCTACACTGTGCTTTACTAGACCGTGGAAATACCATGACATACTATGATAAATATATCTAAGGCATGTGTACAACACTTTATTCATGGCTGAGTGTAGTAAGGCTGAAAATAACTCCAAGAGTGCAGTTCAATTAAAAAATCCATAAAATGATAGACTCTGAGAACTCGACCTCCTGCAGTTTTCAAATCAGCTTTGTTTTAGTGAGTGAATTGTGATGCTGAAAATGTCACCACTGTGAAGCAGGCAGTATAACCCCAAAGGTGATACTTAGGTATATATATTTGTATACTGTGTGGATACAGTCATTAGACCAATAGACTATATGGTATAATTTATTTATTTATTAGCAGAAGCATGGGAGATTGGTGTGTGATTCTCAGCACCAGCCCTCCCTAGAGTTATGATATTCTTTATTCTTTGTATACTAAAGTAAAAGGTTTCTTTAAAAACCGTGCAATGAATTTGAAAATAACATTAGTAAAAAAGAGCACAATTAGATTCCTTTATACTTATAAATATTTCCAAATATATATCAAAATTTCCAGTCCTGGACCAAAGCATAAATTCTTCTTTTTCAACATCAGGAACACATCAGGGACATGTTAAAGTGTGTGTTTGGGATGAACTCTATCCATCTTTTTTGCTAGACTGTCATTTAACACCTCTCTCTATAAACACGTGACTTTTGCAGACACCCTACTTTTATCTCCATCACCTCTTCTTTGTTTTCCTCTTCAGTGACAGTCTAATTGCTAAAGTGCCATGGGTGTCTAATTCACTGTTTGCACCAACAAATAACCTCAGTGCTTCTCAGCTGGATTTCCCACATACAGTGGTCAATAATTCTTCCTTTTGGAAAACATGTCAATATACCTGGTGAATTCACAATCTTTTATATCTCCCCACTGCTGTGCTGGTGACAACTCCTGCCTGTCTGAAGGGATTGTTTGCTTGCTAGACTGTGAAATTAGCTCATTGAGTCCAACTGGGAATTAATTGAGTGTGGCTAAAATAATACCCAACCCCACTGCACGAACAGCAACATAATATTAACTAAAACTTACATTTATTCCCGGGACTTTTCAACAGCAAGCAAGGATCAAAATGCAAGTGGCTTTAATTCATCACTGAAAATGTAGGTTTATTCACATTATTTTCTATGGGAATTGGTGTCTAATTGCCTAAAAAAGAGGATGACCTTGATTACAGACATATCCAATCCACTATTGTGGGAATATGTTACATTGCTGTACAGACATACTCAATGTATCTCAATGTCCATACATCCTTTTTGAAGACAGTAAACACATGACACTATAGCCAATTAACACAATCACTAGTAATTTGCTAGTAAAATTCTGGTTGTAAAGACAGATTTTGAACACAATAAATCTTGTTGCTTTTTCCAGCTGTCTGGGACACATCCATAACACACTGTGATGTTCTATGGAATCCCACACACTCCTCTCTGTCCTCCTTGCTCACCTCCACTTCCTCTTCCACACTCAATAGATCAATCTGTTCAGGTAACAGAACAGAGACTCTGGAAGGGACCTCCTTTCGCTGTCTCCCCCTTTTTTTCTCACCGAAAAGCATGGCCACTAATGTGACAGTCGAACTTTGAAGTGCTTTAATTATCTTCTGACATTATACATTAACAGCAGAAGTGTTGGGCATCCATTGAGCCCAAGCTTCTTAATGACAATTCACTTCTTAATACACATTTCCAAATCAGCCAGACTGGTGCAGAAGGGCTTGTTGAAGGCCTCCTCACACCATAAGTGTTCCCTGCATTAGTTTCCATTCTAACAGGAAGGGAGAGGTACAGAATTAACTCCAGCACACCATTAGAAAAAAAAAAGTTATTATTATTATTAGAAGAAGTAGTTTGTAATTGCTGTTTTTGACATTAAATGATTTTACCATGAATATATATATGTGATTCCTCCATGAGGATTCATGGAGTATCGAGGGAATACAAGACCCTAGTGATGATGTGGTACAAAGTATAGTGTAGGAATATGTTTATGATAAGTGTTCTATATTGATACACAAACCACCTATCTGTATGGCAGCCATTCCATTCCATTCGTATTTTTATTTGGAATTTGGGAGAAATGTTGTCAGTAGTTTATAGAATAAAACAAAAATGTTCATTTTACCCAAACATACCTATAAATAGTAAAACTAGAGAAACTGTTAATTTTGCTGTGGTCTCTTAATTTTGTCCATTAAAATAACATCAAATTGATCAGAATTACAGTGTAGACATCGTTAATGTTGTACATGACTGTTGTAGCTGGAAATGGCTGATTTGTAATGGAATATCTACATATGTGTTCAGAGGCCCATTATCAGCCACCATCAGCCCTGTGTGCCAATGGCACGTTGTGTTTGCTAATCCAAGTTTATCATTTTAAAAGGCTAATTGATCATTAGAAAACCCTTTTGCAATTATGCTATCACAGCTGAAAACTATTGTGCTTATTAATGAAGCAATAAAACTGGCCTTCTTTAGACTAGTTGAGTATCTGGAGCATCAGCAATTGTGGGTTTGATTACAGGCTCAAAATGGTCAGAAACAAATAACTTTCTTCTGAAACTCGTCAGTTTATTCTTGTTCTGAGAAATGAAGGCTATTCCATGTGAGAGATTGACAAAAAACTGAAGATCTCATACAACGCTGTGTACTTCTCCCTTCACAGAACAGCGCAAACTGGCTCTAACCAGAAAAGAAAGAGGAGTGGGAGACCCCGGTGCACAACTGAGCAAGAGGACAAATACATTAGAGTGTCTACTTTGAGAAACAGATGCCTCACAGGTCCTCAACTGGCAGCTTCATTAAATAGTACCGCAAAACACCAATCTCAACATCAACAGTGAAGAGGTGACTCTGGGATGATGGCCTTCTAGGCAGAGCTGCAAATAAAAAGCTCAACAAATTGACAACTAGAATGTCAAAGGTCTGCAGGCTGTAATTGCTGCAAATGGAGGATTCTTTGATGAAAGCAAAGTTTGAAGAACACAATTATTTTTTCAATTAAAATCATTATTTCTAACCTTGTCAATGACTATATTTCCTATTCAAACTCATTTCATATATGTTTTCATGGAATACAAGGACATTTGTAAGTGACCCCAAACTTTTGAACAGTAGTGTATATGAAAATAATCGGGGTGGCATAATAAGGTACAAGTGTCACAAGACACATAAGGGTGACAACAATAATACAGTAACGTAACTTGAAATGCAAATTGCAGTGTGGTTGGGAGGCATGGAGGGTAAAAGTTCCTGAACCCTCAATGAACAAGGGTGTTTGTTTAGTCCTTAAGGACACGTTCATTGTTTGTTTTCAGGGGGTGTGGATTCATCTTGTCATTGGATGTAAAAACACAGACTTAACTACAGAATCAACAGACAAAACAAACAAGTGTATATTGTACATCTCCTCCTTCCTTTTATTTTTTTATTTTTGACTGCGGATCCTCACTGGGGGGACTCCAAACACAATTTGCAATGCAAATGGCTCAGCAGGTGTCCTCTGACCAATGTGTGAAGCTTTGGCACTGTGGCTTGCACTTCACTGAGGTTCAGCAAAGACATTGTAGTACCTATTGGCACAAGCCTATAACAGGTCCTGTAGATAAATAAAAGGAACAGTAGTCCAGGCACAGAATTATTTAAAAGCTTCATCTCGGGTAAAACAGATTTTTTATTTGTATTATTATTATCTTTACAGTGTATTCAGTAGGCCCTGCACAATTAGGGAACGATTGTTCATTGTGATTTTGTACTGGAGAGCATGCAATTGTGGATGTGCATGGTGACTCAAACCCGATTTATGCTTCTGCGTAGATATGCGTATGCGTCTCTGCATAGCGACGCAGAGAAGGGGATTCTGGGTAAGCGTAGCCTGCACATTCTCGCACTCCTCCCTGTGGTCTGTATGATTGACTAATCCAAAGAGAGATGTTTAGACAGTCCAGGACACTGAACTCGTGCCTGTATTGGGAATAAGCTATTAACATTCTGCACATAATCTTACTGTGATTCTCTCCTTAAATTACATTTATATTAACTGCCAGTAGTGGATAGGATTCTGAAAAATATAGCATTCTACTTCCATTTGTGTTGCTATGAATTTTCAGTGATATTGTAACACCTGAACAAGCTTTTAAAGTCATCAGTTATAATGTCAAGTGCAGTGAAAACACATTTACACAAAATATAACTCCATGCAAACTGACACAATTCAAAACTTTTCAGATTTGAACAATACTGCAAGAAATGATAATCACAATATTTAAACACCATCAAGAACATTTAGTTATATGTACTAGATTATCTTCAAAATACAAAACTACTTGACTCATGATGCATTGCGGTGTCCCAGGTCAAATATACATAAGTCTATGATGTGTATATATATATATATATATATATATATATATATATATCCACACACATATGTATATTTGACCTGGGACAGTACAATGCATCATAAGTCGACCAAGTAGGCTACAACATGGTTCCATTTTTACATTCAAAATAGAACAAAGTATTTTTGTTTTCATTAAAACAAAATCCTTAAAATATAAAAATGAGTAGTTTGTAAACTGTATTCCACCCCCATGGGTACTATTTTACCTGAAACATGAAACAATTTCACCCATTTTTCTCCCACTCAGTGTTGGGAAACCCCCATCATATGGCTATCAACATATAGTGTGGAATTCCCTCTTTCTATTTACAAAATAGAATTAAAATAATTTATGTCACATGCAGTCAATCAAAATGCTGGAAGCAAGTGATGCCAAAGTGATACTTTGAACAGCTACACATCTGTATCTCAGTTCAGTGTATAGACCTCAGTTTGCACTATTTGATCACTGCAACTCATTTTGTTGTCCTGGGTCACATATTCACACAGGTTCTTCATTGACTTCCTCATGCTATACCAAAAAAGTGTGCTGCTCTTCAATGGAGGGACACAGTGCTCGTGTGAGTTTTTAGATTGTAGGGTTGCAGAATATAAGAAGTCTAACAAATGGCTACATCAGTTAACACTTACTGCTAATTCAATTCAAATAAAGAAAGAAACCTTGTGGTTTGAGGGAACTGCAGTATGCATTGCAATTTGATGGTGCCATGTAGCCAACCTTAGCCTGCTCTGTGATAGGTTGATTTCTCATGTAGAAAACTGAAAACGAATTGGGCGTTTGTAATTTGAATATGATAAAAAGGCTGCATTGAGTGACTGTGGGACAGACTACCTTTCCAACTGCCTCTACTCTTCTGTCTATTTCTTTATTTGTTGTTTCTTGTATGTTGTTTAAGAAAAATGTAAATAATAAAATATTCTCACCTTTAAAATCAGTAGAAGCTGCAGTAACAATATGCTTTAATATTTAGGCATCTATGGATAGCCTATAATGCAAATGTTATATGCCAACACACATAAATTAACATATATCTATTTAATTGTGTCATGTATATTATATATCAGTATGTGAACTTATCAGTTATATGACTTCATTTCATTTGATCAAACCTGAGTATATTTCTCTTCTCCTCCTAAACCGTAGTGTCTTCTTTCTAACAAAATTATATTGGAATGAGATGATGTTATGCTGTATAGTGTTATTTTTCCAATGCACTTTTTAAACTCTATGCAGTCATTTTATCTCCAGGAAAAAAGGTTCATGTCCCACATCCAGGAAAAAATGTACCCATTCATGTTGTCCCAGTACAACAACTCTAAGTTCTTGCTTGTACCAGCTCGACCGCTGGAATGTTCTCTGAATCTCTAACCAGTGTTATAACAGTGTGTAGGCTGGTACACTAATGCTCACTCATTTCCTTTGAATGCCATTGTAGTTGCACACAAATCCCTCCAATAAACAAAAAGCAATGATTTTCTACTGTAGAAAGGATAAAATAGGTGAATCTTGTTCCAGCTAATACAGAAAAAGTAATTGGGGCAGACTGCATACATTCTTCTGGATTATACCAGCTGTAATATGATCTATTTTGTTTGGTTTGATATTGATTTCAGACCATCTAGACTACTAGTCTGATATTTTGGACAGTAGTGTACAACCAGAATTTATGGGATTTTAGGGTGAAAGTCGCTACACCAACATAAGGCCATGTCACAATGCTGAAACCAAAGAGAACAGCACTTACTGAATTTTCTCTAAGAACATTGTTTATTAATAATCATGTGTTTATTGTTTATTGTTAATGTATTTGAATGGAAAACATTAATACCACTTAAAACATGTCTATGGGTATTCAGTATACACAGAATTGCCTCAAACACTGATGTGTGTGTGTGTGTGTGTGTGTGTGTGTGTGCGTGCGTGTGTATGTAGGTATGGTGCACATATTCACATAAATCACATAAAAGAGACAAGGATTACTGCTATTGAGCTGAGACTTTGACTGTTACAATAACTGCTAGAACAAGTCTGACTGCTAACCCCCTCATTTGCAAACCTTGACCACAAGTTAGGCTTGACAAAAAGCTGCCACCCAGAAAGTATTACAGTTGGATCATATTTTTTCCATGACATAATCAAAATATCACAACAGGACTGGACTTTGCTTCGGAAAAACAAAACACGGCTCATGTCAGGATTCGAGATTTTAAGTGTGAATGAACTTGAAACACTGGAGAATCACCGACTTTGGAACTGGGAACCATACCGAGATGCGAGGACCTGACATATCTTGAGTACAAGAGCACAGACAAGGCTTGCCAAAACAGAAATCATCCAATGTGAAAACGAAGAGCCCTAATTCAATGCCTCTGTCTGCTCTATCTCTGGTAACCTTTGTTTCCTTTTTTCTTGTGGAGTCAGTGGGTTATGTATACTTCTGTGTACTTTAAAACAAGTGTTCACTTTAGGACAGGATTTGAGGATTTGAAACAGGCTTTACTGGAGACCATTCCATTTGTTTCCACTTCCCTTTGGTCGTGCTTTATGTAAGAGCACAATGCTGACGCTCATGAATAACACCGTGCTGTGCTGAATGTCATCTTTGAAGAACACTTTGTGAAGAGATGCCTTATATGGGAGATTTTGAGATGGAGAAAAAAACTAAAACAAGGCTTTTTGACTTGGCTGCATTTGCATCACTTTGATGTTTTTCAATTCCCCCGACCCCTTCCCTCCTGCTAAATTAAAACCCTATGAGTAGGGGGGAAACTACCTAATTTAGACTCCATATCAGTGAGCTGAGGACAGTCTGTGATCTAATTAGTCTGATTCTGTTTTGCATTTTCATTTGTCCTGAAGAGACTTTTACAGACGGACCTTAAGATAGATTAAAATACAGTTCTCCATCAGGGGTTTCTGCAAACCACAAATGCAAAAAGGTTTATATGATGGATCCTTTCTGCTTTGTTAATTTGGCCTTCTTCAGATTTGTGATGTATTTTGAGAAATGTCTTTGAAAACCAGTATGAAAATGAATATTAAACACACCTCAATAATAACTTCACATTACATTTAGTTATTTCAGGCGCTTATCAGTCTTTCCCTGGAATCCATTTTGTTTATTAACTTTCTGCTCCCAATATCATGGTAACATTGCAATAGTATGTACATCCTCCCAAATATGTGCTCTCTGACCATAAACTGCAAGTTCAAAGCTGTATTATTGTAGAAAGGACCAATACAGCTCTCACTGAAATACCTGGCTGACTTTCAAATCACCCAACCCATGGCAAAACCCTGCTACATCTGAACCACGACAGTTGAGTTGGTCAGGTGCACCTGTGTTTGATTTAAAAATAAAAATAAAAATAAAAATAAAAGCAGCTGTAAACCTGTCACACAGTATTTATCAGTATTGTAGCGATCTCGAGCCTCTCTTAGAGGCCTGGACCTTTAGTGATGTGATAAGATCGCTGCATTGTGGCGTGAGAGAGAGGGGTTTGAGTCCCAATCAGAAACCCCTTGTCATTACAGTATTGAGACACTATAGTCTCTCTGATTAAACCGTAATTTGGGTGAATTGGGCTCAGCGAAATGTGTTGGCTCTGCAATATTACTCAGTAAGTCTGCATGACAAGTTGAATGCATTCAAGAAAACTGAATCACAAGATTCGTTTTCTGAAAAGGGCACATTCCTTTGTGCACAAATTTAAGGAGTGCCAGTTAAAGTTCAGACAGAGCTCCACAGACCTTTATTTGTAAAACACAGAGTTATTGTGAAGTTACGGTTATAGTGGGCTGAGTATATCGTATGGTCAGTGCACCTCTGCAATAAATGAACAGAATACATTTCCTGGTAAAGTGTTTGTATACAAGAAATACATTTTCTTCATTTTTGGAATATAGTCAGACGTTTTGAGAGTGTATTTTTGTATGAGCTTGAAAATTCTGACATTTCTCTGAAAATTATATTTTGATGATATATTCTGATACATTTTGCTGAAAAATTGGTTTACATCAGAATATCAGAATATATCATTAAAATATAATTTTCAGAGAAATGTCAGAATTTTCAAGCTCATGGAAATACACATGGAAACAAGATGGGAGTCCTGTGCAGCAAGTACCTGTGCTAAATGTATTTGAAAGAAGCTTATTTGGGATTAACAACCATGTTTCCCAAGGTTACGTGTGAGTCCACATCCTGGTCTCGCTCTGGTGATTTTTGAGGTCACCACCATTATATTATTGTCCTAAAATACAGCTCAGCATTTTCAAACAGGCTTGCTTTCCCTTCACAGAACAAACATTTTAAAAAGACAAAGAGATTACATATCTCCTCAGTGAAATATTGAATGGAGTTTCTTTTTAAAGAAGAACAGGTTACATTGGTTAAGGGACAACTTTCTGAAATTATAAAAGGCCTTTAGTTACCAAATTAATTAGTTAAACTATGACCAAATGATTAATAGTCATCAATTGACTCTTTTCACATTTTAGAGCCTTCTATTTTTTAACTGTCCATGTCTTGTTGGCTCTGAACACTGTGTTTTCTGCTTTAAAGAAATAAATGCTGATGTGTTTCATATTGGTTTATGAAGCAGCTTCAAAGAGCTTATTGAGAAACAGAATGGAAAACAACAGTGATTGTGTACACTGAAGGAGTCTGAGTTCACAATAACATGGTACAATACGGGTGTGATGACCACGGATTAAATACATCACATTTTTTCACTTTCACAAAAACAAAGTAGCAAAACCAACTTCTGCTTCTCAAAGCCTGGGAGGGTAAAGTAACTCCCACACTTTAGAGGCAAAGAAGTGAACATTGCAGAAAGTTTTGTTTGATTGTGGCACAATCTCAAACCGAATTTATGTCAGGGAACCAACCAGAGAGAGCGCATGTATTGACTCTTTTCAAATGACCAAGATAGAGTCAGGGGGACAGTAGTTAGAGAACCAATGGCAAATTGTGATCACAATATGGTTAGCCTTGAGGCATTCTTTCAAAAAACAAGGACCAAGTCTAAAACAATGATCTACAATTTTAGAAAAGCAAACCTTGAAGGTATGAGACGGCACTTAGAAGAGGTAGACTGGAGCACACTAGATACAGATTCAGTTGAAAATGGATGGTTATATTTTAAGAATATACTACTTGAGGCTCAGGAGAAATTTGTACCAAAACTTAGCAAATTGAGGAACAAAAAACACTGGTCAAAATGGTTTAATAGAGGTATGCAAAAAAATATAAAGAGGAAGGAAATGTTGTATAGCGCATACAAAAGCGATGGTGACAATACAAAATACAAAGAATATGTTGAACTGCAAAGAGATCTTAAGAAAGGGATCAGGAAAGCAAAGAGGGAAATAGAAAGAAACATAGCTCTTGGAGCTAAAACCAACGCAAAGAGCTTTTTTCAATACTACAACAGCAAGCGGTCAATAAAGGAGGAAGTGAAACAGATAAAGGGCAAAAATGGAGGTATCTTGGAAAACGAACAAGATGTGGCAAATATTCTAAATTAATATTTCTTTACAAAAGAAAAAACAGATAACATGCCACAGGTTGACAATCAGTCCAGTCAAACCCTAAGAGAGATCAGGATAAATGAGGAGGAGGTACTAAAGGGACTAGCAGAATTAAAAACAAACAAATCACCTGGGCCAGATGGGATATTTCCAACAGTACTAAAAGAAATGAGGGAAATTATTTATAGGCCGCTAACTCGATTATTCCAAATGACACTTAGAACAGGGGATGTGCCAACTGACTGGAAGACAGCAAATGTCATACCAATCCACAAGAAAGGGGACAAAACTGAGCCAGGAAATTACAGACCAATCAGTCTCACCTGCATTACCTGTAAAATGTTGGAAAAAATGATTAGACAGAAAATAGAGGAGCATCTCAATGAAAACCATATTCTTGGAGATAGTCAACATGGGTTTAGACGAGGCAGATCATGTCTTACTAATTTATTAAAAATGTTTGAACATGCAACTGCAGCTGTAGATCACGTGAAAGCATATGATATGATATGATATACTTAGATTTTCAAAAAGCTTTTGATAAGGTTCCACACCAAAGACTGATCCTCAAATTGGAAGCTGTAGGCATTCAGGGTAATGTAAGTAGATGGATTATGAACTGGTTGATGTATAGGAAACAGAGGGTGTCGATTAGAGGAGTCGCTTCTAACTGGAGTGAGGTTGTTAGTGGAGTTCCACAGGGATCAGTACTAGGGCCTTTGCTTTTTCTAATCTATATTAATGATCTGGACTCTGGGATAGTTAGCAAACTTGTCAAATTTGCAGATGATACTAAAATAGGTGGCTCAGCAGATACAATCTTGGCAGCACAGGCTATTCAGAGGGACTTAGATAACATTCAGTTGTGGGCCGACACCTGGCAAATGAAATTCAATGTGGACAAGTGCAAGGTTATACATGCAGGTAACAAAAATGTCCACTATAATTACACTATGGGAGGTACAGATCTAGATGAAGTAACGCATGAGAAAGATATAGGAGTCTATGTGGACTCCTCACTTTCTCCATCCAAGCAATGTGGGGAAGCAATAAAAAAGGCAAACAGAATGCTAGGGTATATTGTCAAAAGTGTAGAATTGAGAACAAGGGCATTAATGTTCAGACTGTACAATGCACTAGTTAGAGCTCATCTGGATACTGTGTACAGTTCTGGGCTCCACACTTCAAGAAAGATATCGCTGCTCTAGAGGCAGTTCAGAGGAGAGCAACCAGACTTATTCCAGGTCTGAAGGGAATGTCCTACTGAGAGATTGAGGGAACTGAACCTTTTCACCCTGGAACAGAGGAGACTACGTGGAGACTTGATCCAAGTCTTCAAAATCATGAAAGGCATCGACCACATCAAACCAGAAGAGCTTTTCCAGATCATCAGGGACACACGCACCCGGGGACACAAATGGAAATTGGGCTTCAAGGCATTCAAAACGGAAAACAGAAGACACTCCTTTACACAGAGAGTCTTCACAATCTGGAACAAACTACCCAGCGATGTGGTTGAAGCTGAAAGTTTGGGAACATTTAAAAATAGTCTGGATAGGATCCTTGGATCACTTAGATATTAATGAACACCAAACGAGCACGATGGGTCGAATGGCCCCCTCACGTTTGTAAACTATCTTATGTTCTTATGAATCAAAATGCCAGTTTAAACTGAATCCCTTTGAATTGATTTCCGTTTAAACTAGATATGTAATAAAGGTTGTTTTAGCTGATATACATAGCTCGAGTGATGTGATTAACATGAGTAATACTTTGTGATTTATAATATACTGTTCCATTCGACTTCGGCTTCCCTGCGACCCTCACCAGGATGAGCAGTTTCGAAGATGGATGGATGGATGTGTTCCATTCTTGGACTTTTAAAACTATAAGCAGACCTGCTGTACACAAATTGAATTATTGATGTTAGCTATTGACTGTTAGTCTGAGCCTTTGCTTCCATAATATCCATCAACCAATATCTGATACAAAACTGTGCCAGGTTAACGGCAGACCTAATCAGTATTTCACATAAAGTAATGGAAACACTAGAGTTAAAGAAAGAAATGAAATATATGGTATTCTAGGGGATAGCAGGCATAGATTTAGTAAAGATAGATTTTGTTTAATTAATGTATTAGATTTCACTGGCTGAAACACATACCAGTAGAGCCTGTGATATGATATGCATACATTTGTGGAAGACTTTAGGCAAAGTTCTACATAAGAGATGAATTCTGAAATTAAAAACTAACCTATACTTATCCAAGATTCTGCATGTGGACTCAAAACTGCATAAAGTATGCATAACATGTGATTGGTAAAGAACAAACATCAAGATGAATTGAAGAGCTTAACAGAGAAAAGGCTTTTGTTTGTTCTCATGTTTTAGGTTTGGACTAATGTCTGCTGCACAATAAATATTTCTGGTACACTAGTTAGCGTTTTATCTCAGAGGAAGATAGTCTCATATAGTTCTCGCCCCCCAAAACCCTTTGAAAGCTGTGAACAAGCCTTC
The DNA here is from genome assembly GCF_036373705.1 of Amia ocellicauda. Lineage (NCBI taxonomy): Eukaryota > Metazoa > Chordata > Actinopteri > Amiiformes > Amiidae > Amia > Amia ocellicauda. The sequence goes on from NC_089857.1 coordinate 27,009,253, forward strand.
CAGTAACCCTAAAAAGGCCAATTAAATAACAAGTACATTGAGGAGGGAAAAATAAACAAACCAAAAAAAATGTAAACAACCAAATGTTCAACTTCCATGTTTTAAAGAATATATTTTTTAATGTTTTGCAAGTTGAATGACTAAATCAGCTGTTGGTATTCATCTCTGTTTATGATATTAGGAGCGGTGGAGTCATGTCCTTACACCGGGACCCTGATCCCCAGGTCCACTGTGCCTGAGAGACTGTGATTGAGAGGAAAACTGCAGGGAGGCCAGATGACCATTACTGTTATTCATGCAGAGAAAATAACAAGCTGGTAAAGCAAACACATCTGCTTTTGTTGGTATAACAGCAGCAGTAGGTAGGGCCTGCTTTGAAAACCCACCGCTGACATCTGACAAGACCAATCATTAGACCCAGCCTGCTGTGCTCAGGGCCTGTGCTTGCTGAGCGGACGGGACTTCCAATAGAGCAGGCAGCATGGACACAGGAAGCACAGAATAGGATTTGAGCATCGGGTAGCTTACAGACATGATTGATATTTTCTTACATATCATTGAAATGTAACTTTTATAAATCTAATTTTATTATTATTATGTTTAAAACTGACATTTTTATTATTTATTCACTGCTGTAATGATTCAATAAATGAAAGAAAGTACATGAATAATACATATACACCAATCAGCCATAACATTATGACCACCTGCCTAATATTGTGTAGGTCCCCCTTTTGCCGCCAAAACAGCCCTGACCCATCGAGGCATGGACTCCACTAGACCTCTGAAGGTGTGCTGTGGTATCTGGCACCAAGACGTTAGCAGCAGATCCTTTAAGTCCTGTAAATTGCAAGGTGGGGCCTCCATGGATCGCACTTGTTTGTCCAGCACATCCCACAGATGCTCGATTGGATTGAGATCTGGGGAATTTGGAGGCCAAGTCAACACCTTGAACTCGTGATTCATCAGACCAGGCCACCTTCTTCCATTGCTCCATGGTCCAGTTCTGATGCTCACGTGCCCATTGTAGGTGGTTTCGGCAGTGGACAGGGGTCAGCATTGGCACCTTGACTGGTCTGCGGCTATGCAGCTCCATACGCAACAAACTGCGATGCACTGTGTGTTCTGACACCTTTCTATCAGAACCAGCATTCACTTTTTCAGCAATTTGAGCTACAGTAGCTCGTCTGTTGGATTGGACCACACAGGCCAGCCTTCGCTCCCCACGTGCATCGGTGAGCCTTGGCTGCCCATGACCCTGTCGCCGGTTCACTGTTTTTCCTTCCTTGGACCACTTTTGATAGGTACTGACCACTGCAGACCGGGAACACCCCACAAGAGCTGCAGCTTTGGAGATGCTCTGACCCATTCGTCTAGCCATCACAATTTGGCCCTTGTCAAAGTCGCTCAGATCCTTACGCTTGCCCATTTTTCCTGCTTCTAACACATCAACTATGAGGACAAAATGTTCACTTGCTGCCTAATATATCCCACCCAAGTGTGCCATGATAATGAGATTATCAGTGTTATTCACTTCACCTGTCAGTGGTCATAATGTTATGGCTGATCGGTGTATATAGAGAGAGGGAGAGAAATGAATGGAATAGCAAACAAAAATGTTTACACCCCTTGTAATTCCATTAAATGAATCAATTGGAATCGTTACAGTTTCCCCCAGACTGAATTAGTGTTAAACAAAACATATAATTTATAAAAAAGGTCTATATAGTTTAATTAACAATATTTATTAAAGAGAATGAATTACTGAATAATATTATTTTGAATATGTATATTTCAAGATTACTGTTGATTTCACTGATTTGGTGCGGTGTGCAGACTTACGACTTACTCCACTGATTTCTTTAGAGTGGCTATCAAAAGTTTACACTGCCTTACTTTCTCAGTGGAATTTACACGGTCTTTCCTAAACTTCAGAGCAATCTTGTTGAACTCTTAAAACAGTGTGGGATGTGCCCTGCTTCACCCACCTTAAGGCGGCAACCCAAAGCTTGAGCCACTGTAGGATTTCAGCTCCACCTTAAAAAAAACACACAAACACAGATTGTATTTTTGAGTGAACATGCTATTTACATTTTCATAGGTCATTGCCTCAGCCCACGTTGTTATCCTTCTTGTATGTACACAGTGCAGACGGAATATATAATATCCTGTTATGAATACCACAGATAAAACAGAATGCACTTTTCTCAACACATCTGGTCAGTATTGGGCAGACATCCCACAGCCACTGGATGATATAACTGGAAGGGAATGTAATGAAATTCTATGAATATTCTGTTAGGCCTTAGAAATATTTAATCTGAACATGAGTTCCTATTGTCCTTTTTGTGTGTCAGGAGTGATTCCCTGTGCTTGCTTCTGCAGACAATGGTTTCTTACGTCGAGTCCTTGGTAGCCACAGTCCAGGCTTTTGGTTGAACTTTTAACGATTTAACTTTATGTCAAATAAATTATCCTTCATCCTCATCCGACTTGAGAAATGGAAAATCATGAATTCTTTATTTGATGCTATTATGGCCAACAATGGAAAACAATCCAGATATAAAATTAAATAACAAATTAATAAAAAGAAAACTGTACTGGAGTTGAGAACTACTTGCCTTGACTGCTGATTATCTCTCACTATGCTGACATCAAATAAACTAATGTACAGCACTGCTATTGGAGAACCCTGATCCAGTAGGTTTTATACTGTGGAATAACAATAGGTGGTTCCAAGATGGCCAATCTTGGCCACAATACATCCCCCAGAGCAAGACAGAGACACTATGGTAACATATTTGGTGAGAAAGAGAATGAGGTCAGGTGAGGTGCAGGTCAGTGAGAAAGAGAATGTGGACCGCACAGTCAATTTGCAATTCCCAAAAATAAATATTTATTTAAAGAAAAAGACAATGTTTCGACACTTACATGCCAGCCTTTTCTTTAAGTAAATGTACATTTTGGGGGGATTGCAAATTGACTGTGCAGTCCTCATTCTCTTTTTTGACGTGCACCTCATCTACACCATTGGTGTACATACTTTCTTTCATTATGTGCTAATGGACATGGACATTTTTATTTCTGAGGTGAATTTGTGTGTTTAGCTTGTTGTTTGGTGCATTTACATTGTGCCAGTGAATAGCTTTGCTGCCCCTGCTTTTAGTATGAGAAACCTTATAAAGAAAAGTTATAAAGTTTTTGATTGGTTTGTTTATTCTCATCCACCTTCACCCATTATACATAATAAAGCACCTTCAATTTATCTCAGAAGGTAACCCCCCACGGAGACACAGGACATAAACTTTATACAACCCATTTGCACATTTACATAAGATCAGGTAAGCAGGTAATATGTTACCTCAATATCTATTTATTATAATAAGTTCTCCAAATTGAATGAGTGAAGTGATCAATAACTAAAACATTTGGGTGACCTATAAAAGCCAGTGTATTAGAGTTCACTGGCATCAGGGTTAGACATCACTGCTCTTTAAATTCAAGCCCCTTGTTGCATCTCGCACTGTCATGTCCCACACATACCTTGCTGCCATCTTACTGCTGCATTCACTACAGGCAGCTGGCCTTGGGTGTCACTTGTTCTGCCTGCTGACTTTCATTTTATTGTCATTGGCTTTCATTTTATCATGTCAGCTTGAAGGCTGGTTTAATGTGCACTCAAGGACAAGGCTACTGACCACGGCTTTTTCTAAAGGTGGTAGCTCTGGGCTCTGAACTGACAGGGCAGGTCTGCGGCTGTGAGAACCAGACTGGAGAGATTCAATGAAGTTCAGGCTCATTGCTCTTAAAGTGTAAAATCAGAAGCACTGTCTGAAAGGATGTGGCACTGTTTTGGAATTCAGTAACAGTGGGTGAAATATGGATACGTCTATCTAACATCAAAATGTGGTTGAAGGGGTTGCCGTGGTAACAGCTTGCAGGCAAACGCAAGGCAAAGGAAAGACGGGTCGTCTCTTCGCATCCAAAAGTAACACTTATTAATAAGAATAATAGTAATAATTGTTGTTATTGGTCAACACATTTTAAGCGATTCCAGGTTTATACAAATCAAATATTTAAGAGAAGTGCCCAGGCATATTCTGGCTCTGTGAATCCACTGTGAAAACGCCCGGAGAGATGATAAAGGAATATTTATCTCAGTTGGAATGGTGAGCCATGCATTTTGCTTCCAGGTTGCAACTGAAAGAAATAAGCCCATTAACAACATTTCTTCAGGAAATGAGTGCCTATTTTTCCTCTCTGTGGCACTAACACATTAGCTGGTTGTTAATTAACACCTAGCATACTTCACTTGCTCGGTACCAATTTGTTGTCAGCTTATGACTGCTGGGCTTCTACAAGTGGATTTGTGGTCTGATGCTGTTAGTTTTCTATTCTGAAGAAATAATGAACTAAAAGTGATAATTATATTATGCCCTTTTTATAGGGGAGGTGATTCTACTTTTACTATTTAACATTATGGTTTTGTATAGCGCCCCCCCCCCCCAAAAACACACACAAGAATTAATTTTTTTTACTAAAACAACCTTTGCACAACCGGGTGCAGTTACCTCTAGGAATAATATGGATGTATATAAATATGCAGTGCAGTATGGAAAGATGCAGATGTCAAAAAGCAAATTACATCAAACAAAATACTGTAGGAGAGCTTAACAATAAATTATATAAAGCAGTAGGATATCCAGACTGATGGTGTGCACTTACACTTTAATACTCACAGTGATATGTTTTGAAAGGGAAATGCAGGTTTAATGCAGTGCCATTGAGCTAAACTGATTTTAGCTATAATTCACATTGACTATTACTTGATTCCTTCACATATTCTAGCTGGCACTTGAAAATAAGGGCTACACAATTTGACCAACCTAACTCTTGAATATCTCATGCACTTCATAGATCAATCAGTTTAAATAAGTATAAAAACTGAAACAATTAGTAAATAAATGAGTAGACAAACCTACAAATGGGGACATTAGTGGTGATGATTCTGATCATTACAAGAAGGTTGTGAACTTGCCACATAAGATACAGTAAATATATATTTTCTACTGATCCCTTCAACTAGTGTGGGAACTAGATCTGCCTAGAAACAAAACATAGAACTAGTTATTCTAGTTTAGTTATTCAAAGAAAGCAAAGTATTAGTTTGATTAAGGTTTCAGTTAATTAATTGAGGGTGCAGTTGGATCAGAAACCAGCAGGACATTTGGTCCCCAGGACCAGGATTGGACACCACTAATGTATACATATTATATACAATGCATCAGGATTGAGTGTTGTCTGCATATTATAGACTACATTTAACAGATACACTATTCCTATCCATTGGGATCATGTATAAGTAAAAGCTACAGTCATCAACATCCAACACTGATGAAGTGTAGGAGAGATCTAGGTGTTATTCCTGTTGCATTGTTCATAAGTATTTCAGGAAGCTGTTATATTATGACTTTGCATTTGAAAAAAATGCTAATATGCTTATGATGTGGATGACAATGATGATTAGTCATGTATTTATCCAAGGTAACACAATACTATAGGGACAACTAAAATCACTGTAGAATAACAATAAGAATGAAAATAAAAAAATAAGGCTTAAGAGAAGATCAAAATGGTGTTCTAGTGTAATCTAAACAGCTGTGTCTTAAGGAGACACATCCCTGCTACCTGTTCATTTTGCCTGGCATTTATCTGGCTTTCAGGAATTTTGATATTTTTAGTCATTCAATAAGATTGCTTCTGATCCCACACCACTGTGTTTTCATTGGTGATGGAGTGAAATAAGTCAATACCTGCTTCCTTTTTTTTGTTTCTTGGAATGTGCACCTCTTTCCCACACATATTGCTCAGCATGTTTCACTGGAAAGTTAATAAAAGAGAAATCAGTAGTCATCCAATTATAGCCCTGATCTCTGCCTTGTTGACCAAAAGGGACACTCCCTACAACCCACATATCACAACAATGAAGTAATTTAGAAATGCATTGGAACTCATGGGTTACAGAGGAAATGACAGTATTCCTTACAGTAAAATACTGTGTAGCATTTTTACAGTATCTTACTATAAATTGCCCAGATTTCTAGAACACTCATTCTTTGATAAGGAAGCAAGCATTTAAGTTTTATGTGAAAATAGCTTTCTGTGTATTTATAAATGTGGTGAGTGATGTAAAACTCACCAAAATATTGTTCTGAAATAATTACTGGGATTGCTGAACTCTGCAGCCAGGTCTATCCTTAAAAGCTTTGTTGACATTGTAAAAATTATTCAGACTTGTGTACTGGTCGCTAAATCACAAATGACATATTGGTATCTTCCCTGGTGCCCCAGATTGGTATAGTGGCTCAGTGGGTATAGACACTTATTATGGACAGAGATTGTAGGTTCAAATGCTGTCAAGCTCATGTCATGCCAACACTAGATGTTCCAGTGAAATGGACTACAATAAGAACGTAGCAGCCCTTGCTGCTACGGGGAGAAGGAATCATACATCATTCAAAACCATCCAAACTGGTCAGTGTACGATGATAATTAGTAAACACCTTTTTACTGTAACATTTGCAGTATGACAAATTACAGTAACTCACTGGCAACTCTGTTGGCACTAATATATAGGCCAATATTTGCTGGGAAAGCACAGTGGCAAGGTACTATATTTTCTGAAGCTAAGTTTTGTACAAACTGCCTAGAATTAAATGCAGCTCTATGTACCTGTGTTTGTGGGTGTGTATAGGTTAAAAACAGCACTGATATGGTAAAGTATTGGAGAGAGACTTTTATCGAATGTGTTTGTGAATTGTTTATCATCTGATTTAGTATAATGCCCTAAGCATATTTGCACCTGCTGATATCTAGGGCAAAGATACATACATGAAATAAAAACAATTAAAACAATAATAGTGCTTGCTTGCAGATCCTGGTGTGTGCCTCCTGTCTTGGCTGCAAAGTCTTGAGGTCCCGACCCTCCTGGTTCATGTTTCTTGCAGATACCTGTGGGTAGATGGGCAAAGCAGTGTGTTTTTCCTTGTCTCCTCATGCTGGAGCAGAGGGATGATCCTGGACAGCTTGCAGGAGGAGAAGTAAAGTACTGGAGTACTGGACTGTGCTATAAGGAGGAGCCCCCAACTCAACATGACCTCTATTCACAATGTTGGCGTGTGGGAGGACAGCAACTTGTGGACTGGCCTGAGGAAAAATCTAAATACTTTTTCTCGGCTGCTATTTAGTGGGAGTAATTAGTTTGAGGGATTTTTCATTTTTCTTCTAGGTATTTTGTTAGTATTTTTGTCACCCAGTTTTTAAAGTCAATTTATCAGGATCCATTTTTAGGAAACTTTAGTTTTATGCAACCACTACTCATTGTGTGTATATATAGCACAGACTTTGTGCCCTGCACTACTGTATAGTCTGCTGTTTTTTCAGTTTACCTGTGCAAAGAAAGGATGAAGATATGAGGGAAAACTGTTGATTAATTTACCTGGTGACCATTGTGGGTGCTCCGATATTCCTGCCATTAAAGACCTGTTTGAGGAACTGTTTGAAATGAGGTGGCAAAGTTGTGTTTTGATGGAGTGAGTTTAAGTGTCATATTCACCCGTGACAATTGGTTAATACCTGTCTACCTGACAGAGACCCTACATATCTTATTATTAACAATTGAAGAATAAACACATGGATTAATGAACCCAGCCATATCTAACAGACCTACATAACACACTGTATTGTGCATGGTTCCCCTCTGGGCTCTCAGTGGTTTGGATGCACCATATCAATCCTAAAAGGTGGCAAAATTTCAAATTAATTGTAATTTGTTAACTTGAATTGTTGTGGTTTAAAAATAATGAAACATGTACTTTCATACATGAATTACATTTGTACATTAAATTTAAGGTTACATTTGATGATAGTGCTCAGCTGTCCCTAAATCCAAGAGACACTTGACTTCTGGGATCAAAAGCACCAGGCACTGATCTAATGGTTGGTGTAGTTTTGTTATGAGAAAAATAACAAAGAAAGAATAAACAGTAGCCTAACAATGCAGAGTTTAAATGTATTTTTCTTTAAAGAAAAATATGGAAGCAGATGGTAGGAAAAGCCTTTGCGACCTGCGTGCCCTTTTCAAAACCTGTGTGAATGCTAGCCTGTGTGCTGTTATTTACTAAGAAGGAAAGGGAATAAAGCAGCACTAAATGCTTTCGAGTTCTTCGTGCCAGTTTCTACAGTATTTCAGCTACATAAGGGGGAGAAAAAGAAAAGAAATGTGGGCATTCAGGTCACGTCGATCATTGGTTCTGAAGGAGATCATAGGAAATTCTTGTACACACAGGCCTTCCACCCACACATATGCACGTGTTTAACTCCCACACATTGGCGTAGGTTTTACCAAGCACCACCCCTCCACACTCATTATGTGTTGCACTCCTACTGAAAAATGTGTACAGTAGGTGCCTTAGAGAGAGAGAAGAAACAATCTGCTTCTTAGAACACTAGAGAAGAACAGTATCGAAAAAATATATTTAGATACGGCTGCAATGGGAAGCCAGGCCATGGAAACAGGAAACTGCCGATTCTAAACACGTTTGTTTAGACGTTACACGTTTCAACTAAAGCTGAATTGAAATAGACTTTTAATGGGATTTTGCCACCTATAGTAAAGAAATCTACTGGTCATCTCCAAGCAAATGAGAAATGAGAATGCCGTACAAATAGAAAGAATACAAACAAGGATATGGGAGCATTTGCTGCTTCTGGAAATAAGATGCATAACTCCCCAATGGGAAGAGTAGCATTGCTGCCCAAACTGCCAAAAAAAAAAGTCACAGGTGGACAGCAACCGACATCAGTATCACGACTAGGCCTCCCCAGTTCATTAACTTAACGAGCATGAGAAACTTCACAACCACCCTTCCCCATACAGGTTTGGTCAGTATCCCAGGACCTTTACACTCAGGGCACAACATCTGCAACAACCCCAGGGGATAAAAGGATGTCACAGAGCATGATAGGATGTTAATTGCTTAATTGTATCATGCAGTACACCTCTTTGGAGGCATCTGCATTTGTTATGTTCCTCCACTAATTTATTCAGGTTTTTCCTTTAATTTGTCACACGTATATATATATATATATATATATATATATATATATATATATGAGAGCGAGAGAGATCTTCACTAGCAAAGTCAGTGTTCCTTCCCAGGCATTGAGACATATTATTGTAAATTCTCTTGAACCTCAATGATTTTTGTTCCGGTCTGTAAGAACTTTTAAACCTTGGACGTTTAATACAAAGGACCTTTTGTTCACCCCCCCACCACACACACTCTCTTTTATAATTCTGAGTTTCTAAACCAGATTTCCCAACTTGGACAAAGATGCCTATTTCCCGACTTCTCTAAAACAAACAAAAGCTAATATAGGTTTTGTAACACATTTGGAGGGGAAAGGTTGAATAAATGGGAAAACAATAATTTTCGCAAGCGTCTCAAATTTGACCTTGTTTAACAAATTGAACTTAAAGGTCTAATGAACAGAATTTCATTGCAAATATTAACACTAACCACTTGAGTTCAGTATAAATATCAGTATTAAGTGTAGCTTCACATTCTAGAGCTGAGTGTTTGATGAAGGAACATAAAAGTGCTTGAAGGTGCTTTAAGCAGTGGCTACATTTCTGTTCCAGGCAGCAGTGTGCAGTAGTGGTTAGTGCTCTAGAGCAGAAGGTTGTGGGTTCAATCCCAGGTGGGGGACACTGCTGCAAAGTACTGACATAGATCACTCCAGTAAACACCCAGCTGTATGTAACAATGTAATATATTGTAACAATATCACCCTGGATAAAGGCATCTGATAAGATATTATAATTTAAGTGCTTATTATTATCAATATACTCCTGAGTTATGCCCATTTTACTGGTTTAGGTATGCTGATACAATGGAACTAAGATTGGTAAGTATACAGTAACTTTTTGTGGTAATTTGTTTCCTATGCTGATGGAGATTGGGGATTCAACACCAATCTATGAACCTGTGCAGAAACCTGTAGTGTCAAGCTCTAACAAGCAATATGCACACTGGGTCTCTGCTCTGAATTTGGATTGCCACTGAGCATTGCTTATTTCTAGTTTAAGCTCCCCAGTTCATTAGAGAGAGCAGCAAAAGCCGCATGGTAAAGTTGCTCCTGGTATAAAGGTATCATACTGTTGTTTAATCAGTCAAGCAAATTGTTCTCATAAAGGACTTCAAATAGATGATAAAATATCTCCAAATGATTAACAAACCTGGAAGAGAATACAAAATAGACCTGGTTACAGACGTTTTCCTACCTGATTTTGAATAATGGAAAAGAAGAGATAATCCTGATATCTCCAGAATCATCCTAAAAATGGTACAAAGAGTCAGTTGTCTTCAAGAGTGGGCAATATAATATTGCATTAGTTCTGCTATATATGAAGGTGCACACATGTCTTGTATTCTATTTTCTGAACCTGTGATGTCGCAACCTTGTGCGAGTCAGAACTCGAACTGCAGAATTATGACCTTGCTGGAGTTTAGCTCAAGTGGTTTTAGATACTTTGGCAAGAGCATTACAGAAATCTAGCCTTGATATAGCTGTAGTGATCAAATATGGTCAAACACAAGCAGTATTTCATAGATGGAAAAACAAAGTCTTGCCAACAGAAAAGTATTGATCAATTAACAATATTTACTCAACTAAATTAAACTAATTCGCATAATTTCAAACAGGGATTGTGACTGATTTCAGCCAGAATGTGTACATGATGGTTCACACAAAAGAGGAAATGTGTAGGTCATCGTTCTTTAAATTTGAACTACAGCACACATCCTTCCCTCTCCATAGCCCCCCAAAGTAATATTATTTGTTTGTTTTTAAAGGACTTCTAACAGAAAGTGTTAATTGGTAATATAAGTAATGCAAATGTATTCTCTGCATCTGGCCTAGATATAGAAAATCTTTTTTATAGTGACAGTTATTCAAAGTCAAAGGAAATAAGGAAGTGAAGCTTATATTTATCTTATTAGGTGGGGATTGATGCACATCTTTGTGATTCTACTGAGCTTAATACATTAGAAAATGTGGCCATCGAGTTATTAGAAACTATTTTTTCCCCTCACAATATCTGTAAAAAAGCTTTCAATGTGTCTTTACTTAATTTCCTCTGAAAGGAAAACAGGTTGATATGGATAAAATATTAATACATGTATCAGCTTATATTATATGTAAGTAATTACGTGTTCTTAAAATGTTGTTTTAAGTATTAAACAGATTTTGCATCCACCACTTTTTAAACTTGCAGTTTTACTTCTGTTTTAACAGAATGGAATCTAGTTGTTCAACATAAGCTATCTTTTAATGCTGCTTAGGGGGCAGATTTAAACAAAACTTTGACCCACTTGCTATTAAATCCTAACTTCCAATACTCAATGGTGTCTTTATTTTTGTCAGATGCTACTCTCTTCTACTTCTAAATAAATATAACTGCTATCAAATACTGCTATCATGTTTGTAGTTTGCTACTGGGACAGAGATTGTATTTCACATGCCCTTAGATATTCACTGGGTCCTATCTGTGGTAGTTAACTTATATTTATTGGAAAAAGAAACGGGACGAGCTGCTGTTTACCTGACGTCATGCAAATTAAGTGCAAATTAGTGACTTAATATGTAAATTAGCTCTATGTACAGACCTCATCCTGTTTTTGCAAGAAAATACCAGATAGGGTGTTTTACATGCACGAGAACAGTACTCGAGACACTGACATCACCAAATCCATGGCTGTCATGTGACAACGTGTTCAAATGAAACAGTGTGCAGCTGTGGCTTGTGCCTCACATCTAGTTTTTAATACTTTGTTTTACTGATCTTACCCGAGTGATTTTTCATGTCACTGTTAGAGCTAGAAAGCCATGAATATAAGTGTTTAATAAAGTTAGGATTACAACACAATGTACGGTACTGAACAGTGCACAACAGACCCACAACAATATAGAGAACATAATGACAATAGCATAATAGAAAAAACAGCTTTCTGCATTGCCATTAACCCAAAATACACCATTACTAAGCATGAAAAGTCCTTCAACAATTTAATTTACTTTAAAATCCACAATAAACTGACAACTTATCTTTCACGTTTATAATGCGGTCATTTAAGGATATACAGACATGGCCGAAAGTATTGGTACCCTTCCACTTTTTAAAAACAACTCTTTTCTCTGAACTAAGTAGAAATTGATAAAAGTATTTGGTATCCACCATTCTTTATTTCACATTCAATAGAACAGAAACTTTACTTTTGATTTATGATGCAAAATATTACTTTAAATAGTAAAACAAATGAAAATGGCACGGACAAAAATATTGGGAACCTTGACCTTATATTTTATTGCACAGCCTTTAGAGACAATAACTGCAATCAAGTGCTGTCTGAAGCTCTGAATGACATTTCTACACTTCTCGACTGGTAGTTTGTCCCACTCTTCTTGAGCAAACCGCTCCAGTTCTCTCAGGTTTGATGGGTGCCTTTTCCCAACTGCGAGTTACAGCTCTTTCCACAGATGTTCAATGGGATTTAGATCAGGACTCATAGAAGACCACTTTGGAACGGTCCAATGTTTTCTTCTCTTCCATTCTTGGGTGCTTTTTGAGGTATGTTTCAGGTCATTATCCTGCTGGAGCACACAAAACCCAATTTTAAATTAAAATCAAGAGAAAATCATCATGCAATGAATGCGTTTTTAACAGATGATTTGAAATTACACCTTTAAGCTTAAAAATATCAAAGGGGAAATTTGGATATAAAACAATCTAGGGAATACCTATCCAGGACATCATGTCTCCAGTCCATCCCAGTAATACTCAAATAAGAGTGCTGAAAATATTTTTTAATACTTTCTTCACTTGGAGGAAATACATAATTCAGCATGACCAGGTAAGACACCCTTTTAAAAGAAATGATTTAGCCTATCTGTTAAAATGCCTATTCTCCCACATATCAGATCTGTATTAAAGTTGGTTAAACCATCATAAGATGCTGTCATCCCACTCCTCAAGAAACCAACCCTTGATGCCACCTCTCCTCAGAACTACCGCCCTGTCTCCCTACTCCCCTTCCTCTCAAAGACTGTCGAGCGGGCGGTTCACCGTCAGCTCTCTGACTTTCTGTCCCAACACTCACTCCTTGATCCTCTGCAATCCGGCTTCCGCACAGCTCACTCCACTGAGATGGCTCTCCTGGCTGTCACTGACTCCCTCAGCTGTGCTCGAGCGCCTCCCTCTCCTCAGTCCTCATCCTCCATGATCTCTCTGCAGCATTTGACACCGTTCATCACTCCATCCTCCTCTCCTGCCTCGCTGACCTTGGAATCTCTGGAACTGCTCTCACCTGGTTCTCCTCCTACCTCAGCGACCGGTCCTACCAAGTGAAATGGCGAGGTTCCTTCTCCACCCCCCAGTCTCACCTCACAGGCGTACCCCAAGGCTCCGTCCTGGGTCCCCTCCTGTTCTCTCTCTACACTCGCTCCCTGGGCCCCCACATCGCATCCCATGGTTTCTCCTACCACTTCTATGCTGATGATGCCCAGATCTTCCTTTAATTTCCCTCTTCTGACCCTCTCATCCCCTCTCGCATCTGTTCCTGTTTGTCTGCTATCTCCGCCTGGATGCACTCACACCACCTCAAGCTCAACCTCTCCAATCGGATCTCCTGTTTTTTTGCTCTACTCTTCCTCACCTTCTGCTGACCTCTCCATCTCAATCCCCTTGTAATTCACCACACTCTCTCTTTCTTCTTCCGCTAATAATCTAGGAGTCACCCTCGATCCTGCGCTCTCCTACACCCAACACATCACCACCCTGACACACACCTGTAGATTCTTGATGAGCAACATACGCCAGATCCGTCCCTTCCTCACCGACTACTCAACTCAGCTGCTCGTCCAGTCACTGGTCCTCTCTCGCCTGGCTGGCCTGCCTGCAACTACTACCCGCCGCTCCAGCTCATCCAGAACTCTGCAGCTCGTCTGGTATTCTCTCTGCCCCGATTCGCACACACTACTCCACAGCTCCGCTCCCTCCACTGGCTCCCGATACCACCACGCATTCAGTTTAAGACATTGACCCTCACCTACCGCTGTCTCGACCACACTGCACCAAGCTACCCTCAGACACGTCTCTCCATACATCCCCTCCAGACCACTGCGCTCCTCCAGTGCCAGAAGACTAACTCTGCTTCCTCTCCACTCTCCTACCTCCAGAGCCGCTCCTTCTCATCCCTGGCCCCTAAATGGTGGAACGACCTGCCCACTGAAGTCAAAACGGCAGAGTCCTTGACCTCATTCCTGCGCTTACTCAAGACACATCTTTTCAACAGTACTTGTAATATTAGTTATTTTAATCTCCGTTAGATAGCACTTCATAGCATTTTATCATGCTTCTTGCGTTATTGATTGATTTCCTCCTTGCTCCCTTTCCCGTAACCCTTGACTGTGACCCTACATCTTGACGGCACTTATCTTTACTTTCCAGGATGTATGTCTGCACTTACTGTACTTAACTGTATAAATTGGAAGTTGCAAAATGTATTATATCTTGAATTGCTTTGTTTAAGTCATGTAAGTTTGAATTTGTAATGTTTGATGCTTAACTGTATTCTTGCACTTTGTATTGCACTTATGTTGTATGTCGCCCTGGATAAGGGCATCTGCCATGAAAAAAAATAAAATAATAAAAAATAAATAATAATAATAATAATAATAATAATAAGAAGAAGAAGAAGAAGAAGAAGAAGAAGAAGAAGAAGAAGAAGAAGAATAATGCTTAAGGATTTGGGTATGTCTGTGAACATACAAAATGTTCATATGATTGGCATCAGTGTTCATGCCTCTGACTGCCACATAAAGGCTTTCTCCTGCATATAAGTTAGATGCACTTATGAGTTTCATTCAAACTTGACATACGTAAGTTGTGGAAATGCTCTCACTTTTCACTTTTAGCAGAAGTGTTTTTGCATTTTTAACAAGCCACTGATTGCATGGCATGCTGATATGAATTGCTTAATTATCTGAATTCATTACTGGATATCTTTCTGTGGAGGAGTTAACATGAAACTGATTAGAACTCCGACTTGCTTTATTCTCTGCAGATTGTTGATGAAGTATTGCTTCGTGTCCTGGAGTCTATAATTAAGTTTCTCTTATTATGCTTCAGGAAATATTTAAACCGTAATAAAAATAATTAATTGAACTTAATATAAGTATGCTAACTCTGTAATTCTTAAGTATGTTTCTAATTTCTGAGATATGCTGTGAAACCCTTAATTGTTTAGTGTTTTTGTTCATTTTTAAATATGTGGATTAGGCTAGTCAGGGTTACTTTGAAATAAGTACAGTATGTATGGTCGGAGCCATGGCTTGGAAAACAAAAACAATAATATCAATGTATGTATTTGACTCCTGATATCAATGGCATCAGTTTCCACATATGACCACTGCCACACAAAACTATTAATACAAATCTGCATACAGAATAATATTCATAAATTACTTTTATTTAATTTTGAATTATAATGATGTAGCTGGTTGACTATATATTTATATATAGTTAGATTTCATTGATCTTAACATTGGCTGGACTTATTTGGAACAAGTTCAGTCAAAATCACAAACCACGAGAACTTATTATTATGGTTCTGCCGAACATCCAATGGAAGTAGTGTATTTTAAAAATAAGTCTTTTAAGAGCATTGTTGAAATAAGTTAAGAAGGAACCTGTTTAAATACAACCAATCAATAAGATGTTTGCACATATTACATCACACCTTTATTCTTGAAACAAGAAATAGACTGTGGCCTGAAAGTGTTATGAAAATCGTTTTATGATAGTGATCGACGGTATGGAAAGGTTAGCATAACGAAAAGTCACCCAGGGCTTGGCTCCCAGAGCAGGGTTCAGGAAGCTCAGCAGTGGCGCTTGGTCTTTTGCTGAAGCACGATGCTGGTGAGAGAGCTGCAATGGTGGATCCCTCTTCCAGTGACTATCTCTCCCTCCCCATCTCTGCAGTTTAATACAGCACTACCCACTGTCTCTAATCCTTAAAACCCTACAAACACAAAATACTGAACCACCAGCCCGGGGGAGATAATCTAAGGGAAGGAGACATTTTCACTGTGAAGATGTAGCTTCGGGCTCAATTTGACATTGACTCAAGATTATTATTATTATTATTGCTGTTTGTTTTTCGTATTTAACTTTCTGATTCTGCACTGATCAATGACACAGAGCTTTCTTTTTACTGTTAACTATATATATATATATATATATATATATATATATATATATATATATATATATATATTATTAGTGAAGCAGAGCAAAACATTTACATTTACAGATTGGATACTTCAATAACGCCTGCAAATGATTCCTACAGCGGTAGAAGTGTTTCAGTAGTGGGTTTTTCTTAGATTTCTGTTCTAAATGACCTCTTGGGTACCTATGACGTATTACTATGACGTTTTAAATGGTTAAGCTTACAAAAAAGTAAGTAAAGTAAATAAATACATAAACTCTCCAGCTTATAGTAAAATGTGCTCCAGGCAGTTGAAATCACATGTTTAGTTATTCATTAGTGTAAATTTAGTACATAACTATTATATGTCATGCAAAGCTGGTACACAGATGCAAGGCATTGTTTGCCCTTTGACCCAACTCAGCTACTCCCTCATAGTAACTTTTTGATACTTAGTGTACGTGGGGAGGAGGATTCTAACACACAGCACAACATGACAGTTTGAGTTCACTTTTAAAATCTTTTCATTGGATGCCGCTGTTGATGCATGAGTGTATTGTGCTAGGTGTGGTATGAGCTCCATGGTATTGTCAATATACTTTGATTTGATATAAAATTGTATTTGATGGGTATTAAATAAGTTGCTTCCCTGAAGCATCCCTTTTTTTGAGAATGTACTTCTATAGTGCTCCATAACATTTCTCAACAATCCCAATACATCTTTTTATCAGCAATGCCTGTATTGATCCTTGACTGATGCTATACACAAACAGGCTGTTATGTTGTTAGTTTATCAAAAGTCATACAGCTTAGCCTTTTTCGCTGAAATGGTAGTTTTTATGTTGAAGCAAAGCATGGATATAATTGATATCCAAAGTTATTGTTTTCTTATGGAGAGTTGTCTTTGGATTAAATGAATGGTGAAGTCTAGTTTTTCACTACATCACCCATATTTCTTGCAAACCCCTGGTGAATATTACCATAGAGTTCAACAGCCTGTTGGACTTTCAAATGAACAGCAAAGCAGTAAAAAGAGAAGTAATGGGAAATTAAAAAGACCAAGGGCTGGAATAAAAATAAAACCGTTGACCCAGTCGCTAATGGCAAACTTCAAACATGTATATGATGCTATATTTTTGAGTAGAAAATGAAAATAAATCTGCCAATGAGATTTTTCTTTGAATTAGGTTAAGTAACTATGTTAAAAAAGATAATGGATAAAAACTCAGTTTGCTTTTGGAAGGCAATGGAAAGTAATCATTTTTGCTAAGAGTAAGTAATGAGAGCTGATGGGGGCTGAGTGAGTGACTGCAAGACTCTTCAGTCAGCAGTCTAATTAATAATAAAGGAGCACACGTGAAAAACTGTTTGCCTTCTGACATGTCATCATGTGTCAGACAGACTCGAGCGTCACACTGCAGTGAGTCACCTCAGCCAAAGCAGCACACACCAATCTGCAATTGTGCTTATAACCCACCTGACTCTATCATTTCACAACGCATGACCCACATGGGCAGAAGCTGCTGGGGCATCATCAGTGACGCTGCACACAGGACGTGCGTATCCTCCTTGATAATGTGTTTTTAAAGAATGTGTCAGAATGCAAAACAAGGAAATGTACATGTCTACATTTTAGCTTAGAGAACAACTGGTGCGGTAATATTAAAGGGCTTATATAGACTTCTGTTGGGAATATTAAACATTATTACCTTTTTGTAAACATCCCCTTATGCTTTTTATATAAAGAGAAAAGCAATGTGACAAGTTCTGTTCAGTACTAATAGGATATTACTTCTTTTGAAAAATATTAAAGAAAGTAAGGTAAGAGTATTTAATATTTCCACCTGTAAGGCACTGTTATCTTGGTCTGTCTTTATATAACTAGGAGGTACAGTTTTTTGTAGAAACCCCATTAGAAGCACAGGACTATGGGAGTGCCACAGCATATCCGGAAATGGCAGCAAGGTGTCTTTGACCAGGTTTTTAAAAAAGCCAAGTTCAACTAGGTACCTCTTCAGTTTGCACTGCTGAAATTGGAAATGTCCTGCAAAACAGTCTTATGCTATGACTGCACGCGCTCACTCCTTCTCCTCGCTTGCTCCCTAGTCGAGGAACCACCTGCCAGAGTACATCAGGAGCCATCTGTTCTGACAGCACTTGAAGACCCTGCAAATCTTGGTTTATGCTACTTATTGCTGTACTACATATTACAATATATTTTTGGTTAAGCACTCTGTCTTTTTTTTTTGCACTTCATGCATTGTATCTAGGCAAATTAACTTGCATGATATAGTGTAATGTAATGTATCACCGTAAATCATGAGAAAGGCTGCTGCTAAATGGCGCTTGGAGAATGGCAGCTGGCAAGCACTGGCCTCCAACAATAAGATGAATAAGATGTTTCCTATTGTTTAAGAAAGCACAGCTGGTACAATTTATGTAGAGGCCCTCTGTGTTCTCAATGTGTGAAGTCACCAGTGTGCTGTTTCAATAATTCCCTGCAGATGTTGCATTTCTTTCTGTGTTTTTATTTTTTTTATTTTTCTGGCAGGATTAGAGTCATCTCAATTTTTTTCACATCAATTTTCATATGGGTCTAACTGGAATTGGAAGCTTGTTGTATCCCAACTGTGGAAGATTTGTAGTTTTACATTTACATGTACGTGTCAGCTTTCATCTGCTGTCATACTCCTGTCATACTGACACTCAACCTCAATACACTGAGCCTTTGAAAATATCAAAACACACTCCGTACCAGATAATTCTGTACGGTTAATCGACTCTAGAATCTCTCATTATAGAATCCTGAGCTATCAAGCATATAATAGTCAAGAGACAAGAGTTCATTACATGTACTGCTGTTACTACTACTACTACTACTACTACTATTAGTAATTATTAAAAAAAAAAAACATGTACAGCATGTTCTATTCTTGACTTTATTTCAATCTAAATAACATCTAAATATCTCACAATAAAAATATGTAATAACCTACTGACATTGAAGCCTTTGAAACCAAGACTGAGTTGCCAAAAATGATAGTGGCTTTATCTGTAGGATTATTTTATTATTATTATTTTAATACTACAGTAATCATCATTTCTAATTAAAACAATCTTGGGGGTTTTCACTTTCAAATGTTATCATTATGCGACAATATTCTGTTTTGTATTTTATTTTGGAAAGTGTGTCTTTACCGATGAATGGAACTGAGATACTTATTCTGTAAAATTCGAAAAGACCCACAAAGCTTTAATTTTCTGATTTCCTGCAGACACAGATCTATTCCAACTGTTTAATTTGTCTTCAGGCTCTTATCAAGTGGAAACAGATCTGTTGTTATGAAGGAACAGGAGCAAGCTGTGTTAAACAGTTAATAATGCACAAGCACTGGGAAAAAGCTGGCTTTACGGTGTGGCTGATACCATCTTGCGGGACAGATGTTTGCAAACACTGCCAATAATTCTGGCACACATTCCTCAACAGTCCTTTCAGATGTACTTGGTCTTTTGTTAAATATTAAGGTTTTCACTTTAGTATTTAGACTAATTCTAGGCGAGGATAACTTTTTTGCCCAAGTATATGGTTTTATTGAGGCCATATTTGTTTTGTGGAAGACTATAGGCCCTTTTTGTACATGTGGTTGTG
Organism: Amia ocellicauda; assembly: GCF_036373705.1. NCBI lineage: Eukaryota > Metazoa > Chordata > Actinopteri > Amiiformes > Amiidae > Amia > Amia ocellicauda. The sequence continues at coordinate 27,029,233 of NC_089857.1, forward strand.
GGTTTCTGGAATTCTCCTGAACAAATTGCATATGCCATTGATGATGCAAACATTATATAGGATAAGCTGGTCTTCTTATCTCAAATTGGTAACAAATACATTTATTTAGTACAGGGTTGCTTAATCCTGTTTCTTTATCCCTCCTAAACTATTCATTATCCGTCACATTAAACATTTAATTGAACTGTGCTTCATTAGACTTTTTTTTCTATCTAACTGTTTACTGCTAAACAGGGTAAGAAATTGATCTTAACCATGTATGAAAGCTATATCAATTGTCGTATTTATACAAACCATAATCTCAAACTAACAATATTATCTTACGTTACCTGATCCCTTATCACACAACTCAATAAAATGCTATTTTCATTCAGGGAAACATTTGACTGAACTCCAGCAAATATGCACTTAGTGAGGTAAACCCCACTAAAAAGCTGATTAATGAAAAGGTGTATTGTCGCACACTGACTATTGCTACTGCTCAGGGACTCAATGTTCATGCAATGGCAGCAAACATGGAAAATTACTTCACCATAACCTTCAATGACCTACATGGTCCAGCATTTACAAACAACAAACTATGGCCAAGGGACAGGTGTTATTTTGACATCTCCCTTCTCTCTGTCAGTTTGTCAGAAAGAAATCATATTCTCCAAAGGTTTAATACATTTTACAAATGTGAAAATGAACTTGCAGCCTCAGCTATTTGACTGTTTAAAAATAATGTTAATCTTCAAATCATGGGCCCTGATATTATTTCCAATCTATCCAAATTAATAATATTATTGTCGAACACTGACAGAACCTCTCGAGGCCGCATACTATGAAGTTTGAATTCCATTATAATAGGGCACATATATAATACATACCATTAATATATTTGACAAGGATAAATCATTGTTAGTCTCATGGCCTTTGGCCCCTTCCAAAACAATGATTAAAACATGAAGAAATAAAACATCCCTGAATTGGTAACATAACAGGGACAATCTATGATGTCAAAATCAAAACAAAAGCTTCAGAATTCCTTACTTGTGTTTCTGGATAGAATCAGCTGCCTCCCTATACAGACACTTACCTGCTAAATGCACATGTGTGGTCAGTTCCCATTTAAATTCATACCGATCTCTCTCATCTTATTGTTGGAGGCCAGTGCTTGCGCCTCTAATCCCCTGATCTACACAGCCCCAACAAAGCCACTAATGCCAAAGACATTTCCCCCTGACACGAGGGATTTGAACATTCTTTCAAATCTGGAGAGAATTACATCACCAAAACATGTTCACTATACACATTTTGAGCCCAGTTAGGCTCTCCCCATCTAAACTGCTCCTCTAAACTCGGCAGCACCCTCAGCAACTTATCAACCTCAATCTCATTGATCCGAATCATGGCACCATTACAGCTTGTGTCAACATAGCGCCATCTCAGGCCCAGCTCCAAGCATCCGATCCATCACAAGCCCATAGAAGCAAAAAAAGTATGCAAAGAGTGATGCCCTGACATGTTCAAGTCTGGAGTTAACAACAATGTATAATAACCCACTGAAATATTATCCAATTACACACCATTCATCTGCGATTCTCAAAATATTTTATTTTTCATCTTTGGAAATCCATCTCGTTTTGTGAACTTTGCAGGCCAACACTTTGTCATTTGGGTTTGGCATATTTACATTATATCCGAGCTGGTGGAATGTTATCCCAAAGTTCGGTGTTACCTCGTATAGTAGCTTCTTTCTCTGTGTTCATTTCCTTTGGGACCAGAGAAATCCTCTGCAGCCTAAAATGTCCATTATTTTGTAAACATTAGTATGAGTGCAGCTCATGTTTTGCTTTCTTTCTAAGTAAAACTGAAGCCTAATCCCTTAATCCCTGAATGCAGAGATTTTATTTTTGTTTACTCCTTTTTACATCATATGCTTGCAGACTTTCAGGAACATTGCAAAATGGTGCTTGTATCCACAACCCACATCTCTACATTCCTTTGTTTTGTTTGTAGTTGTAAAGAAATATTACAAGCACAACTTTCCCAAAAAGCTAAAATGATTTTGGTGATTGTCAGAATGTACATTCAGTACATTTGACATTTGTTTGGTGAAGGATGTTTTTTTTTAGGGGGGGTTGCAGTTTGTGGTGAGGCTTTGTGGAGGGACCATACTTGTATGAAATGGAGATTGGTGGACAAGAACAAATAATTTGGATTGCATCCTCTTGGTGTCCTGACCAAATGTGGATTCAAAACCATTCAAATCACAAAAGTGTGTTTGCCTTTGAAAGTGTTTGTTATACCAAAACAGTGTGTGTTATGTAGCCTTTTAAAAGCCCTGTCTTTTGTTAGAGAGATCAGAAAGTATTGGTCTGTTGAGTGGGTCGACCTCTGCTTGGATCACAGGCTTGGCCCTGCAGTCCCACTATCGGTGGTTTGAATCTCATCTATGTCATTCAAAATTGTGCCGCCAGGGTTACCTGGATTTCAAAAGAGGGTTTCCTTACTGAATAACAAAGGCCTTTGTGGGTCTGCAGTGTTATCAATGGAGAAAATATCTTCAGCAGGATTGTGATATACTATTAGTAAACTATAAGGGTTCAAAAATGCAGAAGCACAAAGTCACTGCAGATTGTGGAGGTCCTCATTTCTGCAGTGCTTTGATGAAGTGTACAGTGGTAGGATGAGTAGATACAAATTTGAAGAATGGTGGGAGGAAGAGGTGTTTAAAAATTTAAAATGAATACATAACTTAAAAAATGGTGATATTATATATATATGTAAGATAAGGAATAAGTGGCACTTCATATCAAAAGTGAAAAAGACTGAATCTTAAAAGTTATTAATTTAAAATATTTAAAATGAATCGCATGTAATATGGCAATAAATGTTTCAGCATGACTTGACTAACTGGTACAAGTAATGTTTCATGGAATATGGGATCACTGAAAGCTGTACAAGAAGAAAAGAAAAACCTACATTTTGCTTTTTATTGCATCCAAATACATAGTCATACATTTAGGCAACGGCAGCAGTGATAAGACACCCGCGATTCAATTCTTCTAATATTGCTTTTCAAATATTAGTGTTTCTGCATTTGCACTTGAAAAGTAGCTCAGTCACATAACTAGCAATTGCTGGAACTGTATCGATGCTCAGGAGTTGGCGGATGGCTGGCAGGAATCAGTCTGAGTTTCTCTTCCAGTTGGTAGCAGAATCTTTCATCTATGTTTGCAAAGTATTTTACATTGCAGCCTGGCACAGATTTCTCAGTATTGGTTCACTTTCAATCAGTTTTAGTTGTATTGGTTCAAGGTGAGCTTTTGAGCAATCCTTTGTTAGTCATCCATTCCAGCTTGCAGGTTCAATGTTGCAGCATTTTCATAGATGTAAGCATTTCCCCCCCACAAAATATTCAGGCGTCCCTAAGACTGCAGAAGCTGCAAAATGTCTTAAATGAGCAAACTGTGGTAGCAGCCCTTGCCAAATGTAAAAAGTGAAATTAAATGGATTTAACTGAAATGTGGATAACTTAAAAAAGGTTTTCTGCAGGAGCTATTCGGATTCTCCAAGCACGTCAGCAAAACAAGGTTGAGAATTTGGAGCACCGCAGAGCTGTAAGCTAACAGAGTTGTAAGCGTACAGATCTAATTACCTTCCCAAAAATGGCACCTCTTTAGGGAACGCACTGTAATAAGAAAGGCAGGCGCACAATGAGCTGGGACTTGTCTCTGCTAAACACCCGAGCCTGTGAAACATTCCACAGCCTTCTCTCTCGCCTCTCTTCCCAGCGGAGCGAGAGACCTCATGAGGGTGTGGCTGCACAGGATATGTCCCCTCCAGAAGCACACTCATCCATTGCTCATGTTATAAGTATGATCCCAGATCCCATGTTTATGTACTCGAGCACCTGGTTGCCAAAGGTCTTTCTGGTTCACCATAGAGGTATTCAACCATTAAAGATGTTTTGAATTTGTGACACAACCTGTAAGGTGCAGGGTAGGACCAAACTGATATTGATTTGCATGTATGTGTGTTTGTTAGTGTGTCACAGTTTCCATGGTGACATGTGAAAGCTATCCTATAAAAAGAGACGTTCTGTTTAGTAATTCTGCATATTCCACTGCTTTTTAGTTACAAACCGCCTAATGCAGTGTTACATTACAATTACAATAGCTTCCAGTGGGCCTGATATTAAAGTCCTGAATAAGAAACTATAGGAAAAAGGCATGGCTGCAGACAGTTCAACTCACGAGTGAGTTAAGGAATCCTTGTGTGAAAAAGTGTCACTAATTGTTTGTCTAGTGCTGGAATATAAGCCGCTTCCTAACAACTCAATTGAGCCCCATTGTGAAAAGAAATAAAATGTTTTTGGGGAAATTAAAACCGGAGCTAGATGTCAGTGATTGATATAGTGCCTATATCAGGGAAAGCACTCTGGTTTGATGACTCATCTGTTAAAGAGGGAGGGGCTATTACGTGAGTTGCAAGTCTTGATTTTCAGATTAACCCCTGAGGTGCCATTGCAACTCGTCTCTATCAATCACTGGACTATGAAACCACTGTGAACCTGTATATATTTCCATTATCTGTAAGTGTCTATTACATTACCTTACGCATTCCTTGAAGGCAGCCAAGGCAGTGTAAATCTTTCTAAAAGTGTCAAGCCTGTTTCCATGTTTTCTCATACTTGTTTCACACACTGGCCCATAATCAAATAATACGAAACATGGTCACATATCGATGATAAAAAAAGATTAGCGTACTACTACTACACAACATTTTCTACGAGAAGACAATTATAGCCGACCCAAAATGCCTGTTTGCAACATGGAATAAACAAAAGCACACACCTCAGCACACATAACAAAAACAAGGTAGACCTATATATTTTGCTTCCATAATACTCAATACAGAACAAGAAAGATGGTATAACATATTGATGATGACTCCACTTGGCCCTAGCTATCTTACTAGCTTCACAGAGCAAAGTCAGCAGCACATTCAAAACATTCTGCAGGGCAGCAGTGTTTTCTCAGTACCCCCCACCCTTCCTGTGCTTATGCTCTGAATATTTTTTGCAGAAGCCTGGTCCTTGAGGACTGGAATTGCCCCTCAAAGGTAATAACACCCTGTGTCTGAACCATACTTTCAGGTACACCCCTAATTCCCTGATTTGCACAGCAGAAATTAGATGAACGCACAGCACTATGTCCTGCAGAGAGGATCTGTACACTTTTTAAAGCCTATGTGAGAGACGTCAGTGTAACTCAGAGTGAACATATAGCTCCAAAATTATCTGCGGACTTTGAGACAGGATGTGATGTAAAAAAATTACAATAATAAGAATGGAAATAGATAAGACTTGGTAATGGATTTGTTTAATAAAGGATTAATTTAAATGATCCATTTTGACATTCAATTACATTGACATCCTCTTTAAATTAATGATAAATTGCATCTAAAACCTAAAGCCAGTTTTCTCCAGATCAAAGCTCAGCTGATCGGCTGGTCTGAATGGTGGCAGGAACACTGAACAGCTGATCAGTATTACCAATTTGCTTGATTGCTGCATATGGTTATTAAGCACCAATTGTCATCACAGCAAAGGTGTAATGCTTAATTTACATGATAATTTATTTCTATTCAGAGGTAATTTGAAAATCCTGTCTGAATGTGTCACAGTGACTATGGAGCCATATGGTCGCACTGCTGTAACAGGCTCGTGTGTACAATGAGGTGTAAACGCTCCTGGAATTTAAATGTATTTGGAGAATGTGAGGACTGATTAACCAGCCTTGCCCTTTTTGTACTAGTTTAACGGAGGTTATCAGAAAGGCACATCCCTCTCTCCCCATTCGTGTAATTTATGTGATCAGACCAGTGCTGCCAGACATCATCTTTCATTGTGTCATACTGAGGAACAGTTCCAGTAAAATGTGAATATTTGAAAGCTAAATTAAAGTAATTAATACCACCTTCCTCTTGTTTTGAGTTCTCAAAAGTCCATGACAATTTTTTTGTTAAACAGGAACTCAAAACAGTATGTTTAAAAGAGGGATGATGCACCATAAGGTGCTCATACAATATGAGCCCCATTTTACAGGCAGATTTATACAGTAGGAAACTTTTATTTCCCCAAGATAGCAGACTTTTGTTTATAAAGAAACAAATTGCCATTCTTCATTGTCATGAAATTATCATGTCTGTGTAAATATATATCCATCCATCCATCCATCAGCCTTTATCAATCCACTGCAGTGTAAGGTCTCCGCATTGGGGATCGTCAACCATAACTCAGCACGTTGCTTATCTAAATCTACATACTTAAGGACTCCTGCCCTTGGGGCTAGATACAGTTGTCTCTTACCCACACCGCCCACTCTCCTCACCACTGTGTTCCAGCTCATAAAATCGCACACAGAAAGTGTAAGTCCGAGGTACTTCAATTAATGGACAGCATTGATTGAGGAGACAAGTGTGTATAGGAGTTCCTGCAATGAAAAATTACACCATTAAAGAGACGTTAACTGCTTCCCCCCTGAGTAATGGCCTGTTCACCAACTGGGGGGGGAGGGCATCACCTTGTGCTTTAAGAGATAGGGGTTACAGAAAACAAAAAAGAAGGCTGTGATTTTTGTGTTGTTTTCCCTGAGAGACCACATCTAAGAAATACCCTCAAACCCCTATGCTGTTAATCTAATTGCAATCATCTGCCTCTCCACCAAATTCAACATAATTAACACAACATGCAGAAGGAGTAAGACAGTTAACAGCAATATATAAAGCAAATAACAATGATTAAAAGCAGGAATACCAAAATGGAAGAAATAATATAACACTGGTAATAAAGTCATTTCTAAAAACACTGTCAGGTCTGTGAAGTAAATATAAAAATGCAAAACCCTTCGAGAGAACTGAAAATAAGTGGCTTCACAACTTTCTTCAACCCAAAATAAAGAGTTTACAAACAAATCAACACACAGCAAAGTTACCTACATGAACATAATGTCTTTATACGCACACTTACACAAACAGACACTCTTTTCTTTTGTGTGAGTGTGCATCTTCAGGACACGCCTTTATATCCCCAGACCTTGGATAACAAGCCACACCTGTTAGAGCCACACCTTGTGTGAGGGAGCCAACATGGGCTCCCCAAAATACTAGAGACTGCAGTTTCTCTTGTGTCTCGTGTCATTCAATAAACTCCTTTTAAAATTTGTTTAAAAATAAAATGTATCAAAAAGTCATCACTTTCTGCACCTTTGAATGTATAAATTGAGTGATTTCCTCCCTAAATTGTCTATTTTGGCTATAGTGGTGGGATTTAGCTGATCTAGCTCCATTTGGCTGTTACCAGTTTTAAACCTTCTTTCAGAACACTGGAGTAATTGCCTTGTACAATAAATAATTAACATAATGCAATGTACTCAGGTGAACTGCCGATGCAGAATTATGTCAAACAATGTACACGTACAAGTTAATGTATTATGACCTATTAATTACGAGCCTTGGAAGCTTTCTAGGCTTAAAGTATTAACCATCTTAACAGTGAGCTCAATACTTCATAAAAGTGAATGGAACTAGCAATTTGAGAAAGCGAAAAGCGCCCTTTTAAATCTCTCCAGGTTCCGGATGATGTGCACTTTATTATACAGCGTGGGCAGAATGTAATTCCGTGGTATAACTAAGAGAAAGCAATACAGTAATCAATGACCTTTTACTTCCAACAACTCATCAGCACGAAATGTTATGTTTCACTAAAGTTAATGATCCTTAAGAAACATGAATATACATTACCCATAAAGGAATGGGAAAGGTCTTCCTTCTTTGCTTTGATAGACTGTAAAGAGTTTGGATTCAGTGGGGTTCATAGCAGCTATATGTTACTCTGCTAGTCAGGCTGTGTGGATCTGGTGTGTCTGAGATCCGAGTGGGTGTCTGACTGCACATGCTACATTCGCACCTCTAATGCACGAATGTGGAAAACGCAACGCTAATTATGTTTGACCTAGAAACATCACATTTCAAATTCAAATGAACATGTTTGGAAGTTCTCCTGTAAACAGCAAATGCAGTTGGAGCTTAAGACACTGAGACTTAATTGGAAACACTATGACTAGGGATCATTTAGCTGAAGTCATATTGTGTGTTTTTATTCATCAATGCAATATTTTGATTTGTTTGGAACGAGGTTTGAACAAGCCCCATCTTCATTCAGTGCAGTCAACTGGGACCTTTACAGTTTTCTCCAGGCTGAAGCAGAGCTCAACAAACTCTAAAGCTGAAGACATCTGGGGCGCTACAGTAGTTGCTGGTTTGTATTAAACTCAGGTTTACGCAGCTGCCTTTTACCCACTCTGCCCCAGTGATGCTCAGACAGCTGTGTGCTGCCCCCTGGGAACTTCTGGCTAAAGCTAGAAAATTGTGTAAATATGTTCCTCCTGCTCACAGTTCTGCCTGTGCTGCACATCATTTTCACAGGAGTCCTTTTGATTCCATATTGGATCTGAAGGGTATTCATTTTGTTAGGCCTGAATATCTCATTGCAATGCCAGTATATTCTGTATTGTTCCATATTCCAGCTATTCGGTTATTTTCCTCTGTATCTGAAGAATGCAGATTTTATTGTTCCTAGTTGCTCTTCACTTGAATGCCACATGACTGTGTACTTTGGTAGTGTGCTTATCACAATTGACTATTTATAATTTACATGTATGTGCACCCATTTTATTCTTGAAAAGGCATGTAATAAAATCCACAATGCATTTATTCATAGAGAACACATTAATTTCAGTTAAAAATAGGTACTTGAATTCTTCTTTTATACACTCAGTGTACTAGTGTAGGGTTATTCAATTTAGATCAAAGGGATCATCACTAGAGAATTTTTATAACATTTAAAGAGATTGTAAAATAAATCCAAGCCAATGAAGTCAAAAATGACAAACATTCATTCAGTGGTGGATTAGAGGGCAAAATGCATGTTATGTTTTCACACGGTGCCAATACTTTCTTGATGTAAACTGGTCTCTTCTAATTTATTTTTTTATTTTTTCCCATCCCCTGATTCAAGGTCATCTGATCGCCTAGAGCTTGTGTTTTAGTTTTATTATTGTTCCGTAGCTGCGCAGGAAGCCAATTCAATCTGTGATAATGGAACTGACCTGTGTCTCAAGGCACTTCACTGGCTTCCTGACCAACCAAGACTCACAATCTTGTTTGTTCATAGTGCACTGCTAGCTAATTTACTAAGTGTAGCAGCCTCAGGAAGCAGTGAAAATGTGACAGTAGCCTGACAGTACCTCACTGCTCTCTCTGTGATATGAAGAGAGGGAATCTCCAGTATATTGCCCCGTAAACACGTACTGAATCCAATCCAGTAAAATGAAGTAAGGTATACATTCTTTTTGTTTTTTAAGCGGACTATTTCCCAGAAAAAACATAGAAACCTTTGTGTGACACATATATGAAATGCACTGTGTCAGTGATTAAGTCGTGAAGAATTCAAACAAATATTATTAATTCCTCTTGTAAAAACTAATTTCCATTTATTCCTTGGCTGATTTTGATTTCGTCATATTGTATTAAGTAATGGAATGTAATCATAATCATACTCATATGATCCCTCAATAGCTTTTTTTGCATATTTTACTACCTCTTCTATACCTTTATGCTATAAATAATTAATAGATATTTATGATCCATGTCTGAGTCAAATTAATTGAGTCTGTCATGTTTTATAGTCGTGGACAATTAAACATGAGACCATTTCTAGCTTTATAGCTTGTTAATTACTACTTATTAAATCAGTTCAATCTTATCTTGAGGGAGAACAGAAGACTAATTTGTTATGTCATAACCTTAAACAATATTTTAAACCATTAAGTATTCTGATACCAATACAAATACATTTTCTGGATATAAAAAAAAAAACAATAGTCTTCAAATTCAGTCGTCGGGCCTTTACAGCTGCAGATGTTATATGTGTGCTAGATACAATCTTCATGTGCTTTTCATTAGTCCTGTAACATGCTTTATACATGAGGATACCTTCAGCAGCTTTAACTTATTTTTGGATCGTCTGCAAAAGTTTAAACTGGTAGTCCCTAAAACAGAAGGAGGAAACTGTACTGTTTCATTGTATTTCAGTGGAAAAATAATAATTCTTAACTCAATTTAAGAATGATGTAAACTGAATGCTGGGACAGGATTGTAAGGAGAATCTCTAAGTGTACCACGTGAATGTCAAGTAGGTGAGGTTGAGCAGCACTTGTTCCTTCATTGGTAAATTGGTAAAATGTTCTATTTATTAGTGACTCTTAGGACTATGAAGCTTGTAGTTTCCTGTTTACTTCCTGTGTTAGGGAAAACAATTTGGGGGCACACTTCCAGGGCTTGGGGCTATCAGGGGTCAAGTCAGGAAACAATTTCCTTTGATCCTTTTGTACATTGACTAACTTTACAAATCTGTACAATATAGCAGTTTAATTTATTGTTAGAAGCCACTTTATACTATATATAAATCAAAACTCGATAGGGTACACTTCATAAACTGTGATTCTCGGGTCGGTCAATGTTTTGATTTGGTCTAGCCCTTCATCATTCTCTAGCAATACATAAGAAAGACTGGGATCTTTCTGCATTATTTTCACAACGTCTGCAAAGAGTCACTATAATTATAACAATGACACTACTATGCAAGACAAACAATGAAAATGTTTCCATCGACTTCTCTTTTATTTTCACATATTTGGATGTGGAATGTGATTTACTAAATGTATTTTTTGAATATAAAAAGTAATGACACACATGACTAATTTCTGAGAAATAATCATTCATCATTATTAATTCTCATTGCTCTGACTTAAGCGTGAAAATATTAATGATAGTATTAAAATGGCACATCTTGTGATGCATGCTACATTTACCAGGGTTTTGCATAAGGGATATTATGATAGGCAGATGTTATCATATTACTTTTAGCATATAATAGTTTTAAGTAAATACATACAAATCAATATAATCCATGAATAGTCATTTATACTGTCAAACTGTTACCTTACTTTCACCACTAGGTAACAAAACACATCAGTTGTGAAGTAGAATGTGTTATATAACTGTAATTCTAGAATTACTAGGTGAATATACAAGGTCATCGAAAAATAACTCTAGCATTTGAAAGTTATTAACGTTTGTCTATAAAGGTAGTCCCACAATTGAGAAAACATGCTTACTCTTTCAGGAAAAAGTAAATAAGATGTACATTCAGTTGAAGTAAGGCAACTGTATTGTGAACTTTATTTTTCAAAATATTTTAGTCTAACATTTGTATTATGTAATAAGTTTGTTATTTTTATTCTGATATTTCTTGTGTAATAATTCATCACCATAAATATGAAAAATCATTCATATTAAAAGCCCTTTTTGTTCCAGTTTTCCATGTACCAACATATTTAACAAAATTAGTATTAAAAGTTAATATTTTCCTGTTTTTAATCACTGTATGCAAAAATATGTGAAATACAAGCATTCAAATTTTGTATGAATCCCGACAAAAATAATAAAAAAGTGAAAACTATCAGGTGAAGAAATCTGATTAAATGTTTTGCAAACTTTCATGAACATGGATTTTAGTCCAGGGGTTATGCAACCACTTTTCACAACCATAACACTATTGACAAAAAACACAATCTTGGCTCACTTGTAATGTAATGTCGTTTTTACTACTTAACAGTGTAGCTAAGAATTTTTGGTCTTATCCGTGGGTTTTCCTATTCTGAGCACGGATTGACTGGAAAGGTTTTGCCAAAGCTCAGTGTAGGCGTGTATGTAGTTAATGTAGAACACCACATAATCCAAATCACAGACACATTTACCCAAAATGTTCATGCTTCATGCAGGGACGTAATCAAGGTGGAAGCACCTGTTAAGGTGAGTGTACATCAACCCAAACTGAGTACAGACTGTGAAAAAATACAGAGCCTACGCCTACAATCTTAAAACTGAGGCAGCTGATTAAAATTGTTCAATTTGTCTTGGAAAAGTGTCCATAAGACCTTTTTTGATCAATCTAGAAATTAAATTCTACTTTACTATTGTTATCACGAAAAACAAATTAAGACCAACAAACCCCCAAAATTCCCCAGTAATGATGAAATACATTTGTCACAAACGGAGAATTGTAGATATGTAGTGTGTTTGAAATCCACTCCCAAATCCCTATGTTGAATAAGCACTGTGTAGTTATTCTGAGAAACTGGAAGGATTGACTATAGAAGGATTGTTATAGTATTCGTTACACACTAACAGCTGGTTACATCCCTTGTTCTGCTGGAAGTGGATTGAACATAATGTTCCTTTTGCAAATGTAATGAAGCAGCATAGAAAATTAAGGGACAAAAGTGTTTGGAAAGAAAGATGTACTTCATGTGAGATGTGAGGGTTTTTGACATGTAATCATTGCTGAATTGTCCATTGCTGTGTGCTGTCAGAAGCATCTTCTGGCGATACCTTGGGTTGTTTAATTACATCCTAATTGATTTCATTAAACAGGTATGAAGTGATTATTTTAAGAATATGTAACTAAAGAAATACTTTAAATAGTTGTGATTATTATTATTATTATTTTTGTAGTTGTGACTGATATATGAAAATGTCTGTGGGTGTCTGTGGGTCACCCAAAAAAAAAATCACTTCATCCAGAGAAATAAATCATTTTTTTTATCTGAATGTCAAGGTATCGAAAGCAGTAAATTATCTGCCACATGCAAGGCTATTTCAGGAATATTCCCCACAATCAATAAATCAAAGATTTATTGCAAACTGAATATTTGTTACAGAAAGGATAACGTGGCCCTGGATATATAACCATGCAGAAGTCGGAGGACAGAACTTTATTATTATATCTGTGAATATAATTTTATATATCTGATCTCCATATTAAAAATTATTCTGTTTTTATTGTCTGGAGGGGAGACAACCATAAGGCCTTGGCCTTGAGATGTATTTATTTATAACAGTATCTGGTTTCCTATTGGAGTTTTTGGTCTTCTCTCCAACCTTGTATAATGGTATTACTTCTTTCTTTTTTCACTGTGTGAAGTGCTCTGTGGCAACTTGTTGCTAAAGCTTCTGTACTAAATAAAAATGGAATGGAATTTAATTGAATGTTATGCACAAACCAATTCAAGTTTAAGGGTTAAAAAGCAATAGCTTTTCAACAGAATAAGTAATACCAGTGTATTACCTAAATCATTTGAGAATTTAAATTTATATTGCTTTTCAGCAGAAACTAAACTTCTAAAAGAGAAAGAGGGATTATTTAAATTGCTGAATGACTGTGAAAAAAATACACACATTTATAGTTTAGTTGAATTTTAGGTTTCTAATTATAGTGTTACACTGACAGACATTATTACACTGTTACTATTTAACATACATATTAACTGTTAACAACAACATATTTTTGTAAAAGTATGCATTACCTAGTTATTACCCTTAATCCAAAAAATACAGCTATAACTGTTTTAACTGTTAACTAACGACTGACAAAAGTTGAAAGCCTTCAGAATTAACGACCAAATGCTCACTTTCCAGTTGCAAGAATCCACCCAAAATGTCAGTGATACCAGCTGTTGCTAGGCAATTGTGGGTTACCAAGCAGAGAAGATGAAGTGAGTGTGGTAGGGGACTGAATTTGAGGGTTTCCTTCCTTCACATATAGATTACTATAATTATACATGTTACATTCATTTTACCTTTGAAGACTAAAAAATCATGTTTTTGTTTTTCAATGCTAAGGCAGTGTAATGATGTCTTTTTTATCTTCTGACTCTTGTTTCAGGTGAATGTAGTACATGTGTTGCAGGATACAATAATTAGTGAGAGATCAGCCTTAGCGGACTTCACAGCAAGTCCTGGACGTCAATTCAAGCCTGATTAACTTAATCTAATTATTGCTGCAAATAAATAGGTTATAATTAATTACAAAAGCGTAGCATTGCAATGCCCCTGACAGGCCTGGTCTTTCTTCTTCTGCTGCTCGTCTGGGCTGTCTTGCTGACTCGTCGCTGTCCTCCCCATATGCCTCACATAGCTAACAGTGGCTGGCATGACAGGCCGAGAGACGGGGAGCCACTTATATTCCAGGTTCTGCTGTGGTGGAGACAGGGCCCAGTCATAGTTGTCCAGCAGGTAACCACAAGCAATCTTGTCAAGGAGACAAAGAGGACAAACGTGGTCATTAACGATGATTACATTCCACTTTAATAACACATGACTTACCATTAATAGAAATTATCACACTATTGTATGACATGTTGAAGTAATGATCTTCATTTCATTTGTTTCTCAAACGTACACAATAAACAATGGTGAAAAATGTCATATGTAGTAGGTGAGGTATTTTAATCACAAAGGAAAATTAGACATACACATATTTTGTGTTTTCGAGCCTTGTTACATATTTATATTAAGTTATAATATATTTTTATGTTCTCAAAAGTTAATATATCATTAATGTAATGTGCAATAGCTCTCTGGATTAAGCCCAGCATCCAAGTCATTAAGATCAGTTTTAAAGAATGAATGAATGGATTAATGAATGTACTGCTTTGATTTAAAACACAAAACCCCACAAAATTCAATTATAGACTATAAAACAGTTTGCTGTACAAGACAATTGTTCCTTACTGCTATGTTCCTTACTGACTCGCAAACATCAGAGAAACATCAATGTCTCCCTGAACGCCAAAAACAAAATCTCATTAAGACCCTACAAAAGTAACAAGTATCTTTGAGGAGTCGATGTGCAAGTCAATGTTGAATGGCAAATTGTGCTGAGAAACGTGACATTTTTTAACTGCTTAGCTAGTCAAACTGGGTAACTGAATTTTTACCACATTCAAATAATCCTTCTATAGCCACAAGCTGCACTTTTTACCACCTTAATGTACTGCATGCATGACTACAGGGCACAGCCATTAGCACTCTAACATGATATTCAATTCATTACACAGTCTTCCCAGATGCAGAAATGATGTCTGTACAATTGGGTGTGATTGGTGTAACTTTAATGTGCCTCCAAAAAAAAAAATCTCAAGGGACACTGTGAAATCCTTTCGATTTTGATTAGTATAACAGTAGTGCATCAGTAGTAACACAACTAGTGTCTAGGAAGATCTGGCACTCAGGACTTCAATTTTAGGTACATTTTGTATTTTTTAACACACTTTAATATATTGCTATTTTAAGAGCTATCCAGAGTTTGTTAACCCCCACAAACAGATACAAATAAATACATAAATAAGTAGATCACTGCATTTCCCAGAAGAAGATCCTTATGTTAGGAAGAATTCCCCATCCATAGATATTTCCAGATTACACATACTGTGATGTTTTTTAAGCTGAGCTTTTGTTTAAACAACTAATTGATTTACAATCCATCATCAATAACCACTATCTAATAGAGGACCACATTGTGAGTTTAACCCAGCAGGTTCAGGACGCAAGGCATATGCAGCACTTATTGCTCTCTTCATATACTCTTCTGATAAGCCAACGTACACATACAGTGAGGGAAAAAAGTATTTGATCCCCTGCTGATTTTGTACGTTTGCCCACTGACAAAGAAATGATCAGTCTATAATTTTAATGGTAGGTGTATTTTAACCGTGAGAGACAGAATAACAACAAAAAAATCCAGAAAAACACATTTCAAAAAAGTTATAAATTGATTTGCATGTTAATGAGGGAAATAAGTATTTGCTCCCCTATCAGTCAGCAAGAGTTCTGGCTCCCAGGTGTCTTTTATACAGGTAACGAGCTGAGATTAGGAGCACTCTCTTAAAGGGAGTGCTCCTAATCTCAGCTCGTTACCTGTATAAAAGACACCTGTCCACAGAAGCAATCAATCAATCAGATTCCAAACTCTCCACCATGGCCAAGACCAAAGAGCTGTCCAAGGATGTCAGGGACAAGATTGTAGACCTACACAAGGCTGGAATGGGCTACAAGACCATCGCCAAGCAGCTTGGTGAGAAGGTGACAACAGTTGGTGCGATTATTCGCAAATGGAAGAAACACAAAATAACTGTCAGTCTCCCTCGGTCTGGGGCTCCATGCAAGATCTCACCTCGTGGAGTTTCAATGATCATGAGAACGGTGAGGAATCAGCCCAGAACTACACGGGAGGATCTTGTTATTGATCTCAAGGCAGCTGGGACCATAGTCACCAAGAAAACAATTGGTAACACACTACGCTGTGAAGGACTGAAATCCTGCAGCGCCCGCAAGGTCCCCCTGCTCAAGAAAGCACATGTACAGGCCCGTCTGAAGTTGCCAATGAACATCTGAATGATTCAGAGGAGAACTGGGTGAAAGTGTTGTGGTCAGATGAGACCAAAATCGAGCTCTTTGGCATCAACTCAACTCGCCGTGTTTGGAGGAGGAGGAATGACCCCAAGAACACCATCCCCACCGTCAAACATGGAGGTGGAAACATTATGCTTTAGGGGTGTTTTTCTGCTAAGGGGACAGGACAACTGCACCGCATCAAAGGGACGATGGACGGGGACATGTACCATCAAATCTTGGGTGAGAACCTCCTTCCCTCAGCCAGGGCATTGAAAATGGGTCGTGGATGGGTATTCCAGCATGACAATGACCCAAAACACACAGCCAAGGCAACAAAGGAGTGGCTCAAGAAGAAGCACATTAATGTCCTGGAGTGGCCTAGCCAGTCTCCAGACCTTAATCCCATAGAAAATCTGTGGAGGGAGCTGAAGGTTCGAGTTGCCAAACGTCAGCCTCGAAACCTTAATGACTTGGAGAGGATCTGCAAAGAGGAGTGGGACAAAATCCCTCCTGAGATGTGTGCAAACCTGGTGGCCAACCTTCAAGAAACGTCTGACCTCTATGATTGCCAAGAAGGGTTTTGCCACCAAGTACTAAGTCGAAGGGGTCAAATACTTATTTCCCTCATTAACATGCAAATCAATGTATAACTTTTTTGAAATGCGTTTTTCTGGATTTTTTTGTTGTTATTCTGTCTCTCACTGCTAAAATACACCTACCATTAAAATTATAGACTGATCATTTCTTTGTCAGTGGGAAAACGAACAAAATCAGCAGGGGATCAAATACTTTTTTCCCCCACTGTATAGCTAGACTACACTAAAATGTCACATATATAAGGTATTATGGTTATATAAGGTAGTATGCTCTTATTTATTTGAAGTTGGATTAATAATTAGTTTATTAGTTTATTTTTTAAATATTGAAAAGTGTAGGTGATCATGCTAGAGAATATTGCCATTTGAGACATTTGAGAATACAAATAAACAGTGGAGACACTTTACTTAAATTTTTCCAGTACAATTTCACCTTGTACCAGAGTGTACATTTCTTTCCACAGAGGCATAATTACTGTAATTCCTATTGTTACAGAGATGGGAGAAAATATCTAAATGAAACAGCAGAGATTTGTGTATCTGTAAATAGTTAGCCATGTGAGGAGACTCGAAAGACAAGTTTACATACTGTTGTACGTATCACAATCAGCAGAGACAGAGAAAAACTAAAAACTCAATGTATACAAAGAAAAGGAGGTAAAGCAGAAAGTGGGAAACACACTAGACATGAGCAGCGGTGTGGAGTGGCAGTAAGGGCTCTTCACTGTTGTACTCTTGACGGTGCTTCATTCAATAAGTCCCTCTGGATGAAATTGTCAAATCAATAATTTAATTTGAAAAGAAAAAAGGTGCCCCAGTGTTGAATAATGCACAGAATTTCTCAATGGAGCTCAATGAAAATGTGAAACCCGTTAATCTTCTGCCACTGCCCAGTGTTTCAAGAACAAGAAATTCAGAGCCAGAGCTTTATTATGCTCTTACTGAATATGAAAGCAAGTCCAGTATTCTCATACACACACTACAACCTGCTATTTGTCTCTGCGTGACTGTGAATGTGCATCATGTGCCATTAATCAAAGTGGCGATCACTATTAATGATGACAACCGCATAATACTGTCCCACCAATAACAGTGCTGCCCCCTACCCATCTCTTACCCTTGTGGTAGCTGCTCTTCCTCACATTGCATTTGTCTGTTGCTGTTCAGAGTTCATAGTTCAGAGTCATTGCTGATGAAGTGCCTGCTACTCCTGTTCCTGTGATCTGCATTTCTATTCATATCCTGTGGCACCCTGCTCCAACTGCACCCAGCAGAAGAAGAGCTGTGGCCATGAATTTCCAATCAAATTTGGCTGCTCTTTGGTGTCCACGTGGGCAGAGGCACAACTTTGAGCTGTGGAGTAATCAATAGTGACAAGTAGTGTTCTGAGTGAGTGGCCACACAGAGAGATGGTCAGCTATTCAAATTTAACAATGGATTAGTTTCTCTCTCTCTCCTTTTTTTTTCTGGAAGTCCAGTATAATTACTGTGATGAAAGAGAAACAGAGCATGAATGGCCAGATTCTTAAATCGACAGGACTGTGTTTTCACAAACGAAACTACACTAATATATTGCTATTGTAGAAATATCCAGTGTGTAAACCCCCCCTTCATACTGACTTCAGATCCAGATACATCGATTTCCAGACATACAGAGAGATAGATAAACGTATATTATATATATATATATATATATATATATATATAGACATTCAAATCAATGGGCAGATAGATGTAGAGAAAGATAGAGAGATATGCAGAAATATATACATAGATACAGTGATTTAGACTGACAGATATGTTGGTGGCCTTGCTTAGTAATATATAATTGACGAATACGGATATAAAAGTAGATCCAATTTCCTGACTCAACATGATCTCGAAGACTTATTATATGTTTATGAATAATGATGCGGTGTACTGTGTTTTGCATTGTATCTCTATTGGTTGCAAAAATAATACGCACTCACAAAGGGGATGTGAGTGAATCAACTCACAACACGACTAATCCTAAGTGACTTTAACCAGAAAGAAAAACATGTTTTGGAATTGATACGCTGGTCTTGTCATGCTCCTGACCTTGACCACTGTAATGCTTACTAGTACATGAGAAAGGATACTCAAAAAAATACCATCACTCAAGCACAAATAAAGCTATTTATTTTCAGCTCTGATTGCTAAAAAGGTGTGGGGAAGTATTTTGATAAGAACACATACATTAAAATGCTAGCAAATAATAAGAAAAACCCTGTTGCACTGGGTTGAGAGAAACCTAATGATTATGTTCTTCTGATTCAGTAGTGTGCCCTGTTTCTTTCATTCTTAGTTGTATTTCATCAAATAATTCAAGCTGGCCCAAATATTTTCATTTTTTAATTTGTTAGAAGAAGAAAGATAACTTGCATGGTTTTTCAATCACTACATTTCAATGTTCTACAGGGTGACAACATCGATATCAAATATTCTCTACACATCCCAGTGAATAAAATGAAGGTATAAAGAAAATCAGGATGGCCTACAGGTGTAATCTAAACAGATGTGTCTTAAGGAGGTGAAATACTGCAGTTCTAACTCTCACAGGCAGCTCTGATCATTATTAATAAGTGGTAGTATTAGTAGAAGTAGTAGTGATATAAAAAATAAAAACAAACAAACAGAGCACTCAAGCAGGATGAGCTGAAGTCGATTTCTCATGCCATAACGCAGATCTTAAAACGTGCCTGAAACGCGAGAGGGGCAATCTAGTTGACTGTAAGAAGCTCTCCATTCTAGTTAAGTTATTCTGCTCTCATTTAATTTCCTCCAGGCAACATCAAGTAAAGCAAATCAATGACCCTTTCACATAATGTTGCTGCTTAGGTGCTGATATTCATTACGAGAATGCAGCAGAGGAGCCTATTAAGAAGCATGTGACTTATTATGTTCTGCAGTGTTTCTTGCTTGGTGTCGACAAGGGTGGGCTATAAAGCTTTTGCTGCTTGATCTGCTTACTGAGATTAATACTAGGCCTTGTATCTTCTGTATACTGACACCTTTTGACTGGGCTGGTAGTTTAAGCAGCTCCATAATTATTCACAGAGGAGTTTCACCATCATCAATCAATGCATATACAAGGCCTGTTTTATTTGGGGGGGGGGGGTGAAGTGTGGAAACATACATCCGAAAGAATAGGAAAAGCGGTCACAGGTATTTTCATTGAATGTATTATTGTGGCAGAAAGAAGCCATCTGATAAAATATGATAGACTGCTGATGTTTCACAATTGTGCAGCATGCACTATGATTTGCTGATCTAGCAAAGTGTGAGTTAATCAGTGATAACAGCATACTTGAAGAAATTGATGGTCTTATGAGCACATTGCTGGTATCATTTTAAAACAGTGTTTTTAATTACTAGCATTACTATGACAATATTTGTAATTACACAATGTTGTTCTATTGACAGTGATGAAGACAAATCCCAAAATTCAAGTTTTATACCATACAATATTATTTTATGTGTTTGATATTTTGGCTCATCAGTAACTCCCTGGCTTAGTATTTGATACATTGGGTCACAGTGCAAATTCCACAGGGACTGAGCTGGAATGTCTCAGTGCAAATGAAACATAAATACCAGCAAATGACACAATTAAATTGACTTCCACATTCTGAGACAGGATACAGACCAACTTCACCTGCCTGAGGCAAGGCTTCAGCCAGTGCATAAGCCTATAGTTATCCCTGGTAGCACCTGACAAACTCAGCATCCAGACAATAATTTATCTTTTGAAATTTCACCGCTTATTCACAAGGAAGGTCAGAAGACCTCTTTATTATACAATAGTAGACAGCTGGGTACTTTGATCCACCTTGTCACTGCAAATTGGATGACAGTGTGTTTTATTTAGCTGTGGAATGGGGACAGTAGCATGGGGGTTTTGGAAAAGTAAAAAAAACTCTCACACATTACGAGTCCAAATGACTTTTAATTAATTCACTGTCACCAGCGTCACAAACTCTCCATATATCCACATTCAGAATCTGACATATAAACCCCATACAACATCTATGTTCTGTATTTTTATGAAAGCAGTATTAATCTAGCCTGTCCAAACAATATCCTGAAGAAGGGATCAACACCTTAAATCAAGATTATATATATCTGAGTCCATTAATATAACAATGCTACATATGTGTAGGCATTCTTCACATATAACAATGTTATTCACAGATTAATTTAGCTGTATTAATTCAGCTGGTCTCACAGACCTCGATTAGCACAAATCTTGGAGTATCTTACCTAAAATAATATTGGGTAGTTCAAGACCAGGGTTAATCTGTGTCTGTGAAACCAGCCCACTGTGTATTTACCTATGCTTAGTTATCAGTGACTTCTTTGAGAGGTATATTGAACACTGATTCACTATGAATTGTACTATTACATTCCTTCTGACAGCTTACAGGCCAGACAATTCAAAAGTTGACTACAGCATAAAATTAGATCATTAAATATATTACAATGGATATATATATATATATATATATATATATATATATATATATATATATATATATATATATATATATATATACTGCATTTATAACTTTGATTGTTACACTTTTATTGTTGCTGTACAATTTACCACTAAAGTGAATATCCCTGTATATATATATATATATATATATATATATATATATATATATATATATATATATATACAGGGATATTCACTTTAGTGGTAAATTGTACAGCAACAATAAAAGTGTAACAATCAAAGTTATAAATGCAGTCAGAGGGGAGCTAGGAACACTTTCTAGCTGAATCAAGTGTACAGGGGGGAAAAAATCACAGCCACAAATCTGGATCTGCTATCTTAGTCTACAGCTTTTAGACATTAAACATTTCCTTTTAGGCTTTAGCACTTATTAATGTACATTTTCCTAAGCGGAGCTGGCAGTAGACATGGGGCTGAGAGTGTTGTTACTTGGGATTTTCTTTTAAAAATACCTCCAGGATCCTTGAGTTTCTTTTGCCTTAAGTTGAATGCATTTGCATTTGTAATCTTTGCTGCGGCAAATTTCCGATGAGCTCAGACTTAGTTGGCTGAGTCTAATGCAAGGGAATAGGAGGTTTTTCCATCAACAGAAAATCTCTTATTTTCTTAGCCTGGAACACCTCCTTATCAAAGAGTTTAAAATAGAAGCTACAAACCCTTAAGCTTTAAAAACAACCAAACAACAACAACAACAAAAACAAGAACAACAAAAAACATCTTGGTCTAAAAATAAAACATTACAATGAACCACCTAAAGGATTTTATAAATAGGTCTTTAAATAAGTATTTATCTTAATGTGCCAAGACCTGTTAAATAAAGGTATTAGCATTTAAATATCACATTTGTAGGTCAGCACTTTTGCCATATTGTGATGTCACTGGCAATAAATCTAAACAAACTAAGGCAAACAAATACCCTCTAAAAGCAAATATTTCACTCCTGCTATGCTTTCTGATCATATTTTTAACTGCTTATTCATGTATATGAATTTGTGTTTAAATACCAGAATATAAGTATTGTTAGACTGACAACATACTGGGCCCGAATTTCTTCACAATGGGCTTTACATTCAGAATAACTACGTGAAACATAACAAATGAGCGCCCCCACTGGAAACCATTTCGGTGACGAAAAACTGCAACATTGCATTCAGTTTAAAGACGCAGGGTGTAGAAGAACTGCTCTCCCACTGAGACCATTTCAATTGCCTTGGGAGATGATCAGGCTGTAAATATCGATAGGTAGCAAATGTAACTCGGGTAATCTGAGAAAGAGGATACAAGTATGAGCTGTTTAGGCTGTGGCAAAAAAGAGATGGAAATACTGTACGATATACTGTATACAGCAAGCAGATGAGGGCTGCTTGAGTCATAGCATACAGTAGCCTATGGCAACTTTGTTAGACAAGTACATTGACAAGGTCCCATGGTAACAACATAGGCACCTCCTTCTTTGGGTAGTATCCTCAACTTGAAAGATAACTTATCCTTGACCTACTCTTAAAAATGTCTTTCTACCATTTTGATTAATTCTGTGTTGCTGTGTTGTCTGTTTTTACTTTGAACTTAATGTAACTTGACCTCATTGAGAGTTGGCATATGTAGCAAATGAACCAGAAAGCCAATTCATTCACCTGCTTTATCGTAAAGCATTGAATGACCACATGCTTAGATTATAGGACTACTATCTAACCCTTTGTGGAAATGATTTTTTAAGCACTATCTAGTCCCCACAAACTCTGTTTTTATTCTTGCATTTGTACAACAATCCAGCCCACTACACACCTACACCACGGAGTGCCGAATATGGACAAATTCTAAATCATCCATGTTTATGCACTAGTTTATCCATGTCATACATATTCAGATTTCCAGATCTGGACATCATTTTTACATTACAAAGAGTACAATTAATCTTGGTACAAATATAATTAAAAATACTTCAGCTCCCTTTGATATTATTATTGTTATGTAAGGAGAGTACATTGATAGCCTTGGACAGGATTTATAAAGAATATAAATCAATCCTGAAAAACACACTAAATCGTAAATGGCTTATCCTTCAATTATGCGTATGTTCGGCCATTTTTAAACATAACTACGAACTGCTTAGAAAAACTGTATGATTTTCATCCACAGAAAAATATTAAAAGTTCTTTCCAGGTATAATCTGGATACAGGGATGCTCTTAATAAACCATGGTGATCTTAACAGCTAAGGGAACGTCTCTTGATGCAAACTGACAGCATCTGTAGGCTGAACAGGAACTCTCAGGAGGATGGCCTGACCTCAGGATTGACCCTGATAAGGAATGTGAGTGCTTAATAACTGTAGCACATAGGCTAAATAACTACCATAGAGATGCTCAAAGAAAATAAATAACAGTTAAAAAAGAGTTGTGCTTCTTGTCCAACCTCCCAGACTTCACCCCCTGCCCCTCTGTTTCTTACCTGAATTGACCTCAATTTTCTAAAGGCTTTTCAGCAGTTTTCCAATTTGAAGCAGTTCAATAAGTGTAGGAGGCCAGGTTCCATATCAAACTAGGCTCACATTATAAATATTACGTACTGCTACTTCTTTGTTATGTACGGAAGCGTATTGCTGCCACACAATATATATATATATATATATATATATATATATATATATATATATATATATATATATATATATATATATATCAAGTAATTACGTGATAACTATCACGTTTTTATGTGTTAGGGACTTATAACGTTTTACGTGATAGGGAATTATTACGTGATAGGGAATTGTCACATAATAACAGACTGAACTAGAATACCGGAGACAAAGCAATGATGTCAGACGTTGAGGATTTTGTACGAACTTACTTTAGGTTGCTACTAACTCAATACTTATCCAATGACATTTTAAATCTCAAACACAATCAATCTTTAAAATATCTGTGAAAATAGCAACGCACCGTTTCGCTTTAATCAAAGTCCATGATTATTTACATCATCTTTATTTACACATTTTCTTCAAAACAAGGTACAGGTGGTTGAAACCCACCAATACACCATCTATCCCCCGCCCCATCCACTTTCCTGAACTATTTCACTCCTTCCCCTTTCTCACCCAATTATCAATTACATTAATGATCAAGTTATCAAATGAAAAATAATTGAATTATGTATACTCAATGCAACATACAGAAATACAAGTTAAACAAAACATTATTATAAATGTTAATTAAAACATTAATAAATAAATAAATGCATAAATTGGCTCCTACAAACATTACTATTTGAAGATCAGGAATATGTATGTGATCATGGACAAACAGAGCATGTCGATCAAATTGAATCTGGGACATCTCAGTAATAATCTAATAACTTAAAAATAGAAACTACTCAATATGAATTATCCTGAACAAATGCACAGTATTTATATTGTCAGACTATCGTTTTAGCCTGGATGGAAACATACATACACGCAGTATATATGACTCCCCAAGTTTATTTGTAACATTCACACATTATTATTATCTTGAGTAAAACAAACATACATAGACACACGCACAAAACATGCCTATGCACATGCTGAACTTAATATGTGTATTTTCTGAATATATGACCTCCATTCCTTGAAATGTCTAGAATAATCAGTATTTTACCATAGTGAAATTGCAGTATTATGGGATTTCGTTTATAAAACAGCTTTGTTGAAAAACTTAAATTAAAATGTCAACCTTTGCACAGTAAATTTAATTTAATTAATTTAAGATAAACATTTTGCAAAATAATCGTTGTTTCGGATACACCTGAATGTCCTAATGCTTATTATGACATGGTGTACATGAGCCAAATACTGTAACATTTCCCTGGGGCTAAATCCCAACCTAAAGTAATTTCGTACAAAATCCTCAATGTCTGACATCGTTGTTTTGTCTCCGGTATTCTAGTTCAGTCTGTTATTATGTGACAATTCCCTATCACGTAAATACTTAATAGTTATGACGTAATTACGTGATATATATATTTTTTTTTCGTGTGGCAGCAATACGCTTCCGTAGTTATGATACCTAATTTCACAGATATCCTTGCTTCTCTCAGTAAAATAAATAAATACAGTATAAAAATAAAACATAAAAGCAGAATTTCCTGTTTACTCTTGGTAAACATGGTGAGAAAGTCTGTTTCATTTCCCCAATTTTATTTCACAATTCCCCCGATTTATCTTCTCCCCATCCTGCCAGCCACAATGTAAATTCTTCCCACTTCCACTAGTTTGTCTGTGGGACCCTAGCTGTAAAGCTCTAAACTATGATATGACATAAACCCAGATACAGCTTTTCTTCCTTGACTTCCTAGAATGAGTATTCATCGGTCAAAAATGAAAAATGTTGAACAAAAGCATTTTTTCTGGCTTGTCTTTTCTTTAATTTGAAATACCCAGACACATTGCCTATGTAACCACAAAGCAGTTGCTGCAAGAAACAATATGGAGTTCCCTACACAAATTCAATTGTTCTACCTCATTCCCATTGATCCAGCATATAGTTTATTCTGCCTTCTGAACCTTGCAGTGTATTGCTTAAACACTGAGGCCTGTGCTGAAGAGAAAAGCACATTTACCCACATCAAAATATTGCTACTCCTTATCACAAGATTTGTCTTCCCCCCTGTTCTTGAATCAGTTCCCTAGAGGCCTGCCTGGCACACAGGTCACATTATCATCACAAGGTTAAGTCTCCAACTTGTGGTGAAAGAGCATGAAAGTTGATGTATTAGCCAAGAGCTCTTTAAAGTAATAGGCACAGTGCTTAGATTAGAGTGCCTACTTGCTAAAGACATGTGACATATACTTTACAATGGGAATGCAACATAAAGTGATCATGTTAAGTGCCAAGGGGCTTAGTGTCTAAACTGTAAAGTTGAATAAATCACCACACTGCTTGCTCATCGCTTCTTACTCATAAATGGATAGTTTGTTGCAGCGCTGATTCAAAGTATGGGACAGACATGACCCAAATTCTTCTCTAGTAACTTTTCAGTTAATTTGTTTGCTTTTGGTGATTCATGTACACTGCTGATACACTTGTAAAAGATGTATCGGTTCAGTCAGACACTCAGTTTAAAACAAAACAAATCTCAAGAGACTGATTAGAAGGATGGTTGTTAATTTATTTATTTGGAGACACTATTTCACACTGAGAGTCGTCACAATCTGGAACAAACTCCCCAGAAAGGTGGTTTAAGCCAACAATTTGGGAACATTCAAAAATAGACTGGATCTGATCGTTGGATCACTTAGTAATTAATGGACACCAAATGAGCATGATGGGTTGAATGGCCTCCTCATGTTTGTAAATGTTCTTATATTCTTATGTAAGAGTTCCAATATTGTTAGGCCGCTTGGTCTGAAACAGAGTCATTGAAGAAACATTACCAGACTGTTGTGTTGTTCTGTTTTTAGAAAGTTGACAAAAGCATTACAAAATATAGTAAATACCATTTTGAAGAGCAAAATTCAATAAAGCGTACGTCCTGTGAAAATCATTAATGACAAAAGCTCCTATCCTGTTAAAACACCAGAAAACATACAAGTTGAATTGCTCAAATGCTCTGCCATTTACTGAGCTTGTTTAGTGACTAATCCAATAGGTGCTTGTCTGCTGTTGAAAAAGGTGGAAAATCTAGCATGGCAGTACCTTGCTTTTACCAACCTTACAAGTTCTTCTGAGGTCAGCAGAAAGATATAGCCTGCCAGGACATACCAGAGCAGCCCATTTGGCTTTGATAGGCATTTCCAGGCATTGGTTAAGGTAAGAGTGGAAATCTAATTGCAACTGCTCAGTATAGAGGATCATGTCTCAAGCAGCTTTCATGTCATTCTTGGTTCTGTGAGCTCATTAGTCAAGCATTTTGTAACCCAACACCTCATTAGCTATAGCTGCTGTATATTACTTCAATGTATAATTTATGGGATTATGTATGTAACATTTATGTAAGTAACAAACAAACGAATATATACATGAAACTGAGTTGCTTGGGATAAAAGTATAAGCCTTTCATATTATATTGAAATTCAATCTTGTAGATCATCATTAAAGCAATTGATGATAAAGAATTATACAATGGTACATTTTCGTGATTATTAATGTAAGTACAATATAATGACAATTTACAGTTATTCACAAACTATTTATGTTAAGACTTCATTCATATTAATGAAAAGATGTATGTGCTGCATTGTGGCACAGCGATTTTTAAAGCATGATTATTTTAACCAAATCATTTCACATTTATTACAGAGCAAAAAAGTAGAGACAATCAATTTTATTTAACAATATTAAAGTTTATAAAGCATATACAGAATTAACATTGCATGTAACTGCTTATTTCAAGCCTTGATGCTGTTAATGTTAAATTAATGGCACTCATCATATTATATACATTTTTCATGAGGCATTCTGGTTTAATGTTACATCTAACTAGGAGTTTACCAACTACATGAAGAAGACTTGTTATACAATTGGTTATTTAATTTAAAAAGTCAAATAATTTGCCTCAAGTAGTGTTTAAAATAAAATTAAGCAAAATGCTGAATGTTTACAACCACATACAGGTGCCAGTGCCACTGCTATTTTAGATCCTCAAACAGAAATTCAGACTTCAATAAACAGCCACTCCTAACCCAAAGCAGCTGTTCAAATTCAGTGGGCAGATAATGGTACTGCCCATGCACGCTGCTCTCATCCAAACAGTTAGATTCCTTGCTTAACCAGCCTGCTCTTTCAGTGTATTCCTAGTTAAAATTAATGTATAATTTAAAAAAGAACAAACTTGTCAAAGTCAGATGAAACGTTTTCAACATAAAAAAGCTAATGCAGCTAAATAAATCAGATTAAGCAACATATTTTTCTGATGCTTCATTGAGAATCTTTTAGACACCTGCAAAGAAAGCCCAGTTCGGCAGGTTAAATCTATTGCCCTCTAGATTACAATAATGATAAATTGTTATTATTATTATTATTATTATTATTATTATTATTATTATTATTATTATTATTATTATTATTATTATTATTTATTGGTGGAAATAATAAGTCACACTTTTTACTCTTCAGACAGTCTTTGTACTGTACACTATGTGTAAGTGGGATAAAATATACAATGCAATATTCAATACAAATACTGCATCAACAGGGCATTAGTCATACTACATAAAAGCACTGTCAGTGAGATGTCAGACTTAAAATTATACTGAAACATTTACATATGCAATTCCTAAACTTTACGGATTACCTTGAGAATGATGTTATTAAGCTGGCTGCCAATACAGCTTCTCTGTCCATTTCCTAAACTGCAAAGGGTGTCTTCTTGTCCTGCATTCCTGAAAGAACAAAAGACCACTTGATATATAGTTTTGATTCCTTTCTTACATATAGGCTTGCTACATTGTACACAGAATTGACTCCATCCTTTAAAGTGCATCTCTGAAGTTGATCATTTAAATGTGATAACTATCAAGCAAGTCAAACTTTATCATTGGCGACAGCTATTAGCAACGCAGTTACGGGTTCAGAATGAAATATGTTCCAAATAATGAGAGTGTCAGCTTTAATGATGACTTCCCTTTTGTGCTATGGTATCAGAGTGTGTTAGAGAGCCTCCAATGATGTCCTGATGACACTAAATAAAGTGATACAGTGATGCAGTGATAGTTTACAATTGACACCATTGGACAACAAAACATAAAATATACAGTTTTCACAATATATAGATAAAATGTCGACTGGCCTGATTGTCTCAAATCAACAAACTTTAAAAGACGAGAGCTGGGTTATGGTGACTCTTATGATGATACTATATTTTATATTTCTAAAACTGTTTATTTTTTTGAATTTTTGTGAATTTGACCTTGAGTTGGTGGCTCGATATTTGCCGGTGGCTTGTCATGCACTGCAGTGTAGTAAATCTGGGAGGTAAATACTAACAGAGAGCTTATCAACTCACTAGCCTGAACATCCACACCTAAGTGCTTTTGGCATAATGTGAAAAAAGGCTCGATCAAATATGTATGTCCAGCATACTGGATGATAGAACTTAGGTAGATAATACTTACTTCTTTTTAAATTCAATAAAGAAATAACTGCCTTTGTGGACCTTTTATCACTGAGGGTTTCTATTCAATGAGACCTAGGAACAATCGGTCTCCACTGAACTGATATCACTTTGAACCATAGCTGGGCTCTATTACAATTGTGTAATTCGTAATTCATATAATTGGTCATTTGCAAGACAATTATGTTCCAATTACACCATTGCCATGCTTACGATATCAAAATATATGTTCCTCTACAGGCTAATATTGAGAATGACAAAATGCAATATACATCTGATATTGCTTTGAATAGTACCTTCAGTTGTAATTGTACAGCATATTTGTAATTTGACAGAATATTGTTGTGATTGTAATTCAGATTCAACCCCACTGTAACTGTAATTGTAATTATAATAAATCCCAGGTTTGCTTTGAATTAGCTTTTTATGCCTGCTGAATGAAGGATACTCGAGAGACAGCTACAAAAGGCGTGATTTGTCATTGCTTTATTGCAGTTGCACCATCACAAGCTGCAGGGCTTCTCAGTTCAACATTACCCATTGAGCGTTTTCATTCACAATCTTAAATAAATATACAGAAACACACTCCCTATAAAAACACATCAACCCTGATGATGTATCATGGGGAAAAACAAAACAAGACAAAACAATGACTTGAAGAGGCTGCACAGCTTGATAAGTTATCAGAAGTGAAAGAATCTTGAAAACTGTGAAATAAGCATCATTTCACCCTTGGCCCCACACAATTCACCCAAGGCCTTGAACCACTGAGGCGAAATGAAGGAATGCTCATGCAATATAAGGTACTCTAAGGGCAAAGTAGTCACTACCAGTAGGTTTTTCCTATAGCAAACAAAGGACAGGCCAGTTAAAATTCCATGGCATCACCCTTTCTAAAATTCATGCTTCCGACATACCCCCACCTCACCCGGACACACCCCCTGCATCCCTATTTCTGTCATGAGCTTTCTCAGGCAGCTAAAGGCCTAAAATAACATAAACCTTTCACGCTAATGCTTTGTCTCTACTGAAGGGAATTTCAGTTATTCCAGAGTGGCATAACACTAAAATCCTGGACAACCCCCTGAATAGCTGCTTAAAATAAACATTCAGCCTGTAAAACCTTTCTAAGTTGTACAACTATAAACAGACAACAGAGTCGCAGATGACTCTAATTCTATATGGAGCTCTGTTATAAAAATATCATTTGGCAGGGCCTGGACCCTCAATGGAGACCAGACAACAGTGCCTGGGTAGGGCTACACACAGGGTGACGTATTTGCCTGATAAACCTGGCAAAAAAAAAACAAAGTGCTGACAGTTTCATGTGATTCGAGTATGAACTGCAATGCACTGTAACAGCACTTTAAACAACATAAATGAAACCTCAGGGATAAGAAACTGAAATTGGAGTGAATCAAGACTAAGAGCTCTTCATCAAGAGCTCTTGGTTCTGTTTCATTCCAATTTCAGTTTCTCATCCCTGACATTTCATTTACCTCAGTACTATTTTGGGGAGGAGTAATACTGCAGGGGGGATAAAAGGCCAGTGCGGGTAATTGTCTTCCATCAAAAAAGCTTTCCACTTCGGAAAGTTCGTCATTGGTACGGGCAGGCAGGCAGACAAACATCTCCTCTGGCTTCACGTTTCCCTGAACACTCCAGGGCAGGAATGACTTAGGAATATTGGGAAAGTCAGAAACCAGAGAAGGCCCACCATCCTTGTTTATTTGTATTTGCTAGCTAGCTTCATCACACAATTTCTTTCCCCATCAGGAGAAAGCCTAAGATTGGAAGTACCGCAAGTCTGCTGTGAAGTCCAGCTGATGATTAATAGGAAGATAGCCTACTTTGTTAGCACACAGCTTATTCTCAGAGCCCACAGGAATCGATACGGAACATTTAGCTCCAAGGACCTAGGTCAGCACATCCTGTCACAGCTTTCTGTTCTGTACAACATTAGGGCCCACTTCAATCAAAACAGACAATAGACTGTAAGCAGCAAGCACAATTCCACCTGAGTGTTCTCTCTCTGAGCTCAATGCTGTAATAACAGAAGGCTGTTGGGGGGGGGGGGTGTTGTCTTTGCATGGCCACACAATTGAAGGTCACACTATAAAATGTGAACTAGGGAAGCAAGCTGGTTATAACAGGTTTAGTGTATTATCAACTCTTCCTGTTAATTATATCAAATAATACTGAATTAGAAGTTTATTTATCCATATAAACTACATTTATGCAGCTAGGTAATGCAAATGAAATGCAAGTTAATAAGTTGTGTGAAGTATGTCTCTTATTGTATAAGACATGATGATAGAACAGCCTACAATTACACATTTTATTAACTAAAACTTTTCGAATAAGATTCAGTTTCACATTACAGCTGTTAAGAACTTGAGGAATTTCTTCTGTTTTTCAAGGTGTTTCTAAAAAAAAAAAAAAGGAAAAACTGGATAGTGAACAATAAACTTCTTACATCAATTCAGGGGCACCGCCACGGGTCTGAAAGCTGAAAGTGAGTGTGCAAGAATGAATAAGGAGAGGGAGCGGACCTGTAGACCCTTTTTTAAAAACAGACAACAGATAAACATCAGTTCATCCATGAAGCCAAGTACATTTTTAGGGTATCATGATTTTATTTCTGCTAGTAAGAAATGTGGCCACTGTTATACCACACTGTATCACTTATTACACATCCTTGTTGAATGTGATTCTGTCAGAGGGCGTGACTAATGTGTCCATGCAGAAGCCTTTGTTTCTTTTTTAGCACTTTTATTTTAATTATTACTGCATGTACATATCACTTTATTAACCTATATTGTTAAGTTTGTATAATTTATTCATGGCTTCTGCATTGTCAGTAGAGTGTATTCCCTTCCTAAAGGAGAAAACTGCCTCACGTAATTGAATAACTGAGATCAGGGAAACACACCTGAAGTCACTTTAATGAACCCTAGTAAAGAAGCAGGAACCCCACAGACAGAAGGTGTGCAGCTACAACACAGTTCTCACATGGGGAAAGGTGCTTTAACTGAGGATTGAATCAAGAGCGCTGTACTGCGAGAGGAAAAGTGCAGATTGAACAGAAGGGCAGCAGAGAAGCCCCAAGTCTGCAACTTCCTACAAAAATGAAACCGAGGAGAAGACCTAATGAATGTTAGTTGGAAGAAGCTGAATACCAGGAAGCGAGATAAGGGAGTACTGAGCTACACGAAAGAAAAGAGCGCATAAGACTGGAATCTATACAGATAAATTGCAACACGGAGAGAAGCCCAGACAAGAAGCAAGGCAGCAGATAGAAGGGAGAGAGCACTAGACTTATGACATTTGAAATCAGCCTTTCCAAGCTACGGGGGTCCAGGGTCTCTGCAGTCACTGCTCCATAGACCGATAAGTTGCACTTTTACTTTTCCCACTGTCCCTGAATGAGTCAGTTTTAAATCCTTGATGTGTGCCTCTGAGTTTTTTTTATACTTTTAATCTTTTTTTAGTCTTGTCCTGGCCAGATTTTAGTGTTACATTTTTAATTCAAATGTAATAAACCTGTGCTCGATTTTTAAAATAAATACTTATTTATGTAACATCCAAAAGCAAGGAGGCTTGACTTGCTAAGAGGGGTTTAAGTAGCAGCTTTGTTTGTATGATTTAATCACTTTGTTTTTCTATTTTCAGTTGGATTGTGTGTTGTGTGGGACGTTTTCATCCAGCACTGACTGCCTGCCACGGGAGGACGCTGGAGACACTAATTGTTTAGATTTTATATTTGTACACTTGGGCACTTGAATGTAATTGTTTTATTGAGTTTTTATTTGCTACTTTGGCTCCTAGCTAACTAGTGGAGTCTGGATTTTTGGAGTAGAGGTTTTCTTTTGATACTTTGGGTCCTAGCCAAGTGGTGGAGTTGATAAATGGCATTCTTTAATAAATGTTTGTATAATTAAGCTAAACCTGTCTAGAACTCCTGTGTGGTATTTGGTTTGACAACAGCTGCTCTAAACTAGTACGAACCTGTGTGGAGAGGTAATATTCGAGTTTGAGATTGTTATTCATTCTGGGTCCTAGTGCCTGGTAAACAGTCAGTGGCGTAGATCAGCAGACTACATTTTCTAGAAGTGACATTTGCCAATAGTTTGGATTATAAAGTCCAGTGGGGCACCCTGTCCTGTGTCACAATTCCTCTTGGAAAAGACCAATTCAAATGAAGATGATGATGATGATGATGATGTTGATGATGCAGACTTAGTATAAACCAGCCTGTGAGTTCTAGAACTCTGAGAGCACTATTAAAAGCATTTATCAGCAAATGTGGACCAATCAATATGGAAGAAGCATCCACTTCAACAAGTGTTCAGAGTTGCAGCATGGAGTGCAAAATGAGTGTCATGACGCACACGGTATACTGGTGGACGGTACCACATTCAATGCTCACCAGAGCATCTTGAGTGATTGCAGCTCCTACTTCGGGTGAGAAGCTAAAATATATATATAGTTATTAGTGTTCAACTTGATACTTACATTGTGTAACTTAAAGCGACTGCAAGGTTAACAAAGTACTTACAAGTTTACTGTACAATATTAACACATAATTATGAGAAAGCTATTAAAGGTGTAGTGAAATTCTAATTCATGTTTAATTAGGGTCTGATTTTTCTGGCCAGGGATGACAGACACAATGGATGGAATTACCTTTACCCCAATAAAGATTTTTTAGGTTTAAGTTCCAACTGAACTCATAGACTATAAAAGAAACATTTCAGCAGTTATACATAGGCTGATACTAGGCCCATGCTGAACTATGAATACAGATACTGTGGTGTTTTGGTAAATGAAGAACATTGACACACAGTATATTAAAACTTCAGTCAGGTCATTTTTAATAAATCAACGGTAACAAGTCTATCTGTTGACCCTGTATAAATTATATAGAACTTAACGTAAATAAACTATCCTGAACTGGATTCTGGAATATGACTACCAATCCACAAGTAATTCCCATCCAGTTCCCAACACATGAAAAACAAATAGCATAAGGCAAGGGTTTGATATTCTTAGGCCCCACCCCGAGAACTAAGCTGGAAGGAACAGCCTTGTGGTACTCTGTCCTAATATAACCAGTATTATTTGTTCCTGATACTACAGAATTTGTATAGATGAAGCAGAATGGAATAACAGTTAATGTCCACATATTAAAACGTATAAAAGGAAAGCAAAAGATAGGATATGTCCCTGCTGTGCTGTGCAGTTTGTGGAATCCCAGAATTCCCCCATCCAAACTCAAGCGGAGGAAGAAGTTGTCTATCTTGCCCCCACAGAATCCTGTTCACTACCACTGGCTGGAAAATGGAGAGGAGAGAGTACAGCATCCCTGGCTTCTCTCCAGAGATGATGAAGCTCATCATTGAGTATACTTACACACTTAGAATAACACTATAATAAACACAATTTTTGTTCCTGGGGAGTAAGTGTAATTTCCTAATTCAAAAGTACAGAAAATGGCTATTATTCCCCACAAACTTTGCTTTTGTGACCAGGACAGTGATATTTTTAAATTTAACTATTTCCATTGAGAAAACGAGCGAATTTGTGTCTTTTCGTTCACATAAAGTCAAAAAAACAACAACATATAAATCCAAATTAACATGTATTCATACTAAAGTAATACAAAAATCACTACAAAAGATTTAGAAGTGAGTAGTTTTTTTAGATTTACGATTATACTGTATTTACGTTTCCCCTGAAGCATATGTATGACTCATATGCACCTCTTCAACTGATTTGGCGATTGAAACACTCATTTAGTTTATTTTGATTTCAACCTACGCACCTGACCGGAACCTTCTGGTAGAGCACAGTGTCTCACATCTTATATTGATTTTACTCTAGTATGTTTTGGGACCTCTGAAACGGAGGCACTGCTATAAGGTTGCTTGCAAACCTTGCGGTCTGTTTACCTCAGTACTGCTGGCGGTAGTGAGACTGCCTATGCCAGCTAACAACGTTGGATGTGGCGAGGTAGCCACCTAGCTAGCCAATTTGTTTCTAAGCATCAAGATAATAAGACATAAGGTAGACATTAGGGTGTTTTTTCCACACAATGTGAGTGCTTACAACAATATTAGAAGTACAGCTAAAGAGTTGATGTCTGACTGACAATGTATGTCTAGCTAGCTAACATTACTGCTGGCTGGAGATTTTATTCAGATTCAAATTCAAATTTCTTTCCTTTTTTTGTCCAAAATCTTAGTTAATCTTTTTTATTAATATTCAAGGTGCACCAGATTAATACATTTAGCTGTTCAAAATAAATTTTTGAGGGCATTCTCCCCCGGACCCCCCTACTTTTGGTTTGGATTCTGGGCTAAGCTCCGAATGTATTGTAATCCTAGCAACACCTCTGGTTGAAAGGCTTTGCAGACTACATGGAGGAGATTTTTGCAATGTTAAAAAATGTTAGTCCTGTGCTGTGCATTCATGCATTTAAAAATATATATATTTTATTCCATATCATATTTTTTCCTGTGTGCTTCAAAAAAGTCAACCTACATGCAAAAAATAAAAACTCAAATACAAGTAAGAATAAAATACAGATTTTATTGAAATACATTAACCAACAGAAACACAATGTGGTACGTGTTTCCTGACATTTTACTTATTTTCACAAACTCTCAATATTCTGTTCACATCAGTAGTACAATCATGCCCATTTATTTTAGTCTAAATAATCACAAAAACACATGGTTGCTGGTTGCACTCTTCAATTCAAATTAATCTGATAATACTGGAGTGGGGTTTAGGTCGGGGAACTGGGGAAGCCAGCATTTCTAATTCAAAACATGTTGTTGTTCTTTCAGATTGAAATCATTTAGGTGTACTCTTAGTACGTATTATGTGTTCTATGTATTTGTTATGTTGTAAAAATGATTAATTCCAGACTCAGCTGGGGACCTGTGACTTCAGAACGTCTAGGGTGTAAACTTTGTTGAGACAGAGGCATTTGCGTATGTGTAACTCCTTAATGAATGCAAATCATATGGGATATTTTTTAAATGGCCAGCCTGATACACATGGTATTTTAATATGGCAACTTTATTTGTTTTATTTGTAGTCAACCGTAAGCTTTGTAACCATGAATAGTAGTCAGTGATTCCCTCCTTTGTAGAAATGGGACCTTTTAAGTACTTCCTCTCCTGGGGATGTTATAAAGACAGATGATCTTAAGAACAAACACAGTTGGATATAAATGTAAGCCTGGAGGATGTCCTACTGAATAGTACTAATACCACTATACTTCCTGTTAATTATAATCAATTAAAACGCCTCTTGTTTTAAAAAGGGCAAACTGATTTAATTATATGAATGGTCAAGTTTTGGGGAAGGAAACTAACTTTAAAGTGCATAACATCTTGCTTCTTCATGACATTCCACTAATGAGTGTTTTTTTTTACTTTGTCTAATTGGTATATTTCTCATTTAGCTTGGACATTTCTATTAACCTAATTATGTCAGCTGTGTAATGCCATCTTCTATCATTTCTGCCTCATGCTGTAAATGGACTGCTCAGAGTTAGAGTGTGCAAAAATAAAATATTAACAACTTCAAATTGTATATAAATATATAAATTTGCTGCTTATGGTTCCTTTTGCATCGGAACAAAATCATGTGAGGTATGTCATCCATATGATTAGGATGTGCACATAAAGATGGCTAGTTTCACCGTCTCAACCCTTATGGAAAAACAAAAGACATTTTTTACATTTCTATTGATCAGTCTTTACATACATGCACATATATATATATATATATATATATATATATATATATTCTGTATCTTCTTTTTGAGAACCAGCTGGATTGTTTTATTTGAGGACACTGATGCTGAAGAGCTCTGGGTAGGGAATGTGAATGAATGTAAGGAAGGCGACTGATAACAGGGGTTGACACCAACCATGAAGTGGAGGAAATGGGACTTTGATTCTGTGTTTCACGCTAAAACAGTCTAATAATATCCCTCTGCCCTCTGCCTCCCACATGTGCATAGGAAGGAAGGGAAGGAAGGAAGGAAGAGATTGGCTTACAGCTCCACTATAAACCATCAGGCTGCCCTTTCAGAGCCAATAAATTGCTTCCTAAGTGGAGGTTAATTAATGCTACCGGAGATGCAGTGTGGCTTTACGTTTTGTCCATGGTGGCATTTTAGAAGCACAACTGGTCATAGATTAGGTCAGGCAGCCCGGCACACAACTCCCTTAGTGACCATTACGAAATCTGAATGAAAGGCTGTTACAAAATGAACAGCATATTAACCGATCACTGCCTGCGAATGATTAATGAATTTTAGGGAAAGCTATTGGAAAGCTCCAGAATGGATGGAATGAGTGAGAATGCACATCTCTTTGGCTATGCATGTATTGGAATGAACAAAGTCTTTCAACTTCAGCCTCTTGACACCTATATTTTCTCTCCTTTTATTATTCAGCTGATTAACACTGATGGCTGTCTATTTAGCCTGATGTTGGTTGTGTAGCGACCAGCAGAATAATAATTTATATAAAGTTGTGATTCTTTAACTCTTCTCCCTCTACAGGTCTCTAACCCTTCAGAGTCTGGTCGGCTCTAGCAGGTCATAGAATGCGTCAAGGATGTGCTGTGTTGTCTCTAAAGTCCGCCGTTTAGGGGGGATACGGACATCTTGAAAGAAAGCCATCATTCAGGAGATGGGACTTCAGCCAGCTCGGTGCCAGCTCGACAACTTTCTCACACAATACAAATCTACGATTCCGTTCTGGAAGGTCACCCCGACTGCATCCCTCGATCAAAGAGGCCTTTCAAAAGGATTATTGGTATAGAATTCATATTACATATGTCGAATTTCAAATCCAAATAGTACTTTTATACATTACATCAGAAAACAGCAATGCCAGTTATAATGAGTTACACATTTTAGTACTGTATTGTGTGATCACTTTGTCAAAGACACAGAAAATACTCCAACATCTGAAGCAGAAATAGCTTTCTTACATTGATTCACAGTTTATAATCTTCAATCCCATGTTTAAAGTTGTCCTCAGAAAACAACGAAAAACTAATTCCTGTGGACTGGGGCTACCCAGCCAACCACAGAGACATGAACATCCAATACAGCACTTCTTTGTTCCGGCACACTCTCTCTATCAGAATCTAATTTAAATGTGTTCTGAGTGTCTGCAGCCACATCAATCCACATGTCCAACGTGATAAGCAGGCACCTCTACCGATGCTTTTCAACCTGCCCAGTGTGATCCCTAATGCTTCATGTTTTAAAGGTCATGCATAAACCTTCAATGTACAATGACTGGGAAACATTTAATTCTTATCACGTAAGCAGGGCTTTAGGTCAATTCAGTAGTACCTGAGTAACTTTCAGCCCCCGAGGACCACATGACATAAATAAGTGACTTATTTAAATGGTCAATACCTAACAGCTGTTTTGGTCTACTTTTATTTTATGAGAGTTACCACCACCAGTCCAAGTGTAGCTCCTCTTGCCCCCTAACACAAAAGTTCACTTGATACTTCCTCCTTGCCAGGTCAAGTGGAGCCAGCAATCTTGAAATCACACCCCCAGCACCACTGGGAAAAGTCACACCTATCATACAAGTGAGGAATGTCTTGTCCAAGGTAGGAAAACATTATTCATACATGAGCTAATGGCTGTCAATTCAGTTGATTATTGTTAAGAGTCCCATCTGGGCTAAAGGCTGTTGCTAGACCTTGTATAATTCCATAATTCCCAGAGGGTTTCTGCATGATTACCATATTATCAATCCACAACACTTAGTGACCTGCATCAAGTGAAATATGCATATCTAGTAGAGCAACATTGGAACATTGGCCCAAAAAAGCCTCCAAAACACACTTATGAAAACCATAATTAAGCACACCATTAATTCTAGGTCAAAATCTGTTAGCTGCACATTTATTACAGTTAAAACATGACAGATAGTACACAAATATTAGTTAGGGTAACAAAACTGCAAATTCCAAGTGGACATGACCAAGACCATGGGCATGGGCACTGAGTCACAGCTTGCCCCAGAAGAATGCTGATTACGTACACAGTATAAAATATATCATCATCTGAACTGACTCACCCTTTCAAGAGAAATTACTGTTAGGCAGAGATGCTCTAATTTGAACCTTTTTCCATACATGTAGAGTTAACAAGGAATTCAGTATGTCATGTGAGAGAAGAAAAGGATTGCAACCAAACCAGCTTATAAGCACAAACTAATTCTCACAGCAGTGCTTGTTATAGTGCTGTCAGGATACAAAACTGCTGCAAGATTGTGTCTGATGTTCAGATGAATTAAATGCACAATTGCTCATATTGGCTTCTTGATTTCTTTCTACTGCATAGCGTTGATCCTTCTGGAAGCTACACCTTACAGACATGGCTGCCATTAGTTACACTCTCTCTCATTTAATATCTGATTACATCAAGTGATCAATCACCTAAATACAAAAGAGAATGAGCTACATTTATTTGAGCCAACATTTATTTGTTGATTTCACTGAATGTTCACACTCTCCGCTCACGGTACTCATCTGCGGTTACATGACAAATGGATTTTAACAAAGGCAGAGAGCCGTGTGAGTTATGTTCGAGGCCTCTGTGAGTTGGCATTTGTCTCATGGAAGAGCAGACTGGCTAAACACAGTTTCTTGTGTGATGTGTTATGCAACATTTGTTATGCAATTGTGTGGCTATAGTTCAACAACATACTATACTATATAACATAATACTTCTCACAAAAACAAGAAGATATTGGAGTTCAACAGTAATTTCAAAATGCCACATGACCAAAGCAGGGACAGGATTTCTGGAATGATAACAGACATGCACTTGGGGCTGCACTTGCGTCACCGTGTTCAATTTTTTGTGACAACATGTCTTGCCTCTGAAAGATGATCTGGATAGCACTTGCATTTTGTGCATTTGTGCTTTTTGCCAAAACTAAGCATGCCATGCATATTGGTAGCGCGTGAATGGCAATAAAGGAAATAGATTGGGATGTTTTCAGTCACTTTTGTTTTGGCGACTTAACTTCAAAGTGGGAATGATGGAGAAAGCCATTGGAATCCCTCAGAATGGAATGATCCAAGCCATATAGACTATATAATATAATATAAGACAAATCACACATGAATTTATCATTGTTATATATTTAAATTACAATATTTAAACTGCAATCAGGTGATATTGTTATTACCATATGTTAGGTAATATAGTGTCTGAGTATTAGCTGCTAGAAACCATTGCTGAACTTTACAGGTTGACTTGGCTCTCTAATGAAAACCAGAGAAAGACAAAAACAAACAAAAAACAAAAAAGCCTCATGGCTCTTTGGTGACTTCAGCAGTGTTTGTAATGACTCCACAGGAAATGACAAAGGAGTATCTCCTTTTTGCGACTCATGCCAATCTTAGCAACAACACAAAACACAACATTCACTGCCAATATCGGTCTCTTTGACTGTGCTCCAAAACCAAGAAGAATGGAAGTGGGTCACTGTGTGTCATAGGAATGCAAACAAACACCCTCACACTGAAAGATGTGAAAGCTGAAAAGAAACACGTCTGAAGAGCCCATTTATAAGTGTTGTACTGTATTGTGATTTAAAGTTTTCCCATGTACAAAAGAAAATTAAGATCAGTGACATAAAGATGGGATGTCGTGTAAAAGGGAATAAAGAGCAACAGGTCAGTCTCACTAGGATGGGATATAATAAGACTGAAACATGATTTTTGCTCACAACCAGATGAACTAAAGTTTTCCAGTGATTAAGGTAAAGGACCTGTTACCAGAAGATTCCAAGGTCAAGTGCTTGTTACCCTCAGTCAGTTACTCAACCTCCTCAGACTCTGATTCTGGAAGAGATTAAAACCCAAACGTCAGGCTGTTTAAGCTGCTAAAGACTATTATTATTAGTTGCAGTAGTATCATAGTAGTAATAATAATAAAGAATATATAATGTGGGCTGCCTTTCACTCTGACAATCAATAATATTTATTCCAAATTTTATTGTAATTTATAGATGCATAAAGAACGTAACCATCTTAGTACATCTTAGTATAACTACATGATTGTGTTTACATGCAGAACAACCCTTTGGATTTTGCGAAAATTACGAATTTACTAATTCATGACGTTGTAGTATTTTTCCCAAGGGATGGCTGCACCATTGGCATAGCAAGCTGGTGTTGGTATCCCGGTTATTGGATGGACAACTTATAGTAGGTATATAATTATGTAACACGTATGTGGAATAAATATTATATAGATAGACAGATACAGTAAATATATTAAATTATATAGAAACCTATAAACCATTTTCATAATGGGACAGATAGACTGACAAACAGACTGATAGTAACTGACAGTAAATAGGAATATTACAGACCTCTGACTGCTGTGGGCAACAGAACAAAATTCACATATGCTGTGTTCGAAGAGGTCATTACAGATGACTGATCTCAATTTATCTCAAAATGTAGATCTGACATTCGTACATATTGTTTTTCCAATGAAACCTGTTATGTTCATCTGACAGAAATGAGAACAAACTCATGTACTTTTCCATGTACTGACAACACTGGTGAACCATTTTTGAAACCGGACTAATGTCAGTGGTTACTTGTTTCCACGCGGATTTTAGTGTTCACACTTTCAAAGACACATGGTACGTTTCCATAAATATCAATATATAGAGCATTTCCCTGTATTTTGCTTTGCCGAGAATTTGACATCAGCCTTAAGCCTGAAATTAACCCGTATGTTCAAACACAGCGGGAATGAAAAGCATTTTTTTATTTTGTGAAAAAGTGAAAAACTAGACTAACAGTTTTTATTTTTCGGCCATACGATAGTTTTACCAAAAGTTTCCTGTGGTTTGAAGCACTGCATCATGTTTGCAGGACAACAGAGGAGACTGTCAGCAGGCGCTTCACCCTGGGTTGAAACTGGCTGCCTCCACACTGCACATAATTTCACCTGACAGAAAGACTTGGATGTTTTCCACTTATTCCTTTCTGATGCAAGACTACTGTATCAAGAAGTTTCACTAAGTGATTTCTGTCCCCCCATCTGGCAGAGTTAATTTAGCTCTCATCTGCTGCTCCAGCTCACTGTATACTCTGACATTAATGATAGCATCCCTTTGTGAAGCTAGA
This sequence comes from Amia ocellicauda, assembly GCF_036373705.1. NCBI lineage: Eukaryota > Metazoa > Chordata > Actinopteri > Amiiformes > Amiidae > Amia > Amia ocellicauda. The sequence goes on from NC_089857.1 coordinate 27,072,009, forward strand.
TAGGCCAAGGCTGCTAGGGCACTACAGGAATAGGCCAATACTATCCCATGTCTGTCTGTCTTTCACAATTAGTACAGTTGAGGGCAGTGGAGAGGAATCACCTAACCTTAATTTTGTGTAAGCTGAGTATCTAGAGATTTGCATTCAATACAATCAAATCATGAAATAAATAAAAACATTACATTTCATGTGCCTGCTTTGAAACTATAATAAAATATCTCTGTTTTCAAAATGCCAGATACACTTTAAACAGCTTTACATGCCCTACTTCAATCTAAAATAAGCTGGTATAAGAGGAAATAGTGTAGCGAATACCTTCAAATACTTCAAACTATATGAACAATATTTGGATGTCTAATACAAATACAGATTTGTTTTATTTAATATTCCTAAATTAAACACATTTTTAATTTAGTTCGTATCACTAATCAAGCAATAAGACGCTCCATTAAATATTTCAGGAAATTACTTCAGTATACTTCCACAAAGCTAAAACAAGTGATTGAGATGTTATCAACTTAGAAAGAGTAAACTTCACTTTCTTTGTATTATACAAAATCTGAGGAGATAGATGCATTTCTAAGGATGCATGAAGCAGCATATTTCTCACTTTATTTTCTTCACTCATTCTTTCAAACAAGAGAAGCCTTTGAAAAACAAGTATTATTTTCTAGTGTATTTTGGACAAAGGAGTCCAGTACTGTTTCTCTTCATTCAGCCTTTTTCTCTTCACCAAGCATCCTTAGCTCTGTGTAGTTTTTTATCATTGCACTTCTCATGAGACTGTGAAAAACACAAACTGGGCTTGTTTGGATGCCTAAACAGAAATGTGTTAATTAAATCAAATGTCGAAACAAAATGAAGGTCAGGGTTTCAACTCTAGTAGTAGTTCACTAGTAGTTAGTGAGACTACACTTTTTTCCTCCATAAATAGCCTACTAGTTGGTAGTCTTAGCACTTCACAAACACTTTAAAAAGACACGCCACTGGAACACACTTGAGTAATTGAGCAATACAGTACTGTGAAAATGTTTCAGCTCATTGGTTAATCGTATAATAACAACTAACGAATTAACAGAATCAAAATGACTAATGTAAAACAAAATACTAATTGATATAATCACAGTCATATTTTCTTCTGCATTTTCTATGTCCACATTGTGGGCTTGTACTCTTTTGAATATACTACGAGTGTACGAACAGCCTACGCATGGTCTGCACTAGAAGGAGACCTTTTCTTATTTTATTTTGGGTTCTACTGATTCAAAACTTTGTTGCCCAACTTTGTCAACCAGGGCACTGCAAAAATAGGTGTCTTACGACTGGTGAAAAAGACTGCTGTGCAAAATACATACAGGAATATTAGTAAGGACCATATGAATAATATCTGAGCTGAATTAATTTAGACCAGAATTAAACATTTACAAGTATTAAAAGGCAATTGAAAAACTCCTGCAGTAAAATGTCCTTACACTACATGTGTATTACTAGTGACCAATCCACTAATTGGTGCTCTGTTTTAAACAAACAATTTTAGTTGAAAAGATTGATTGTATCATCTAAAATGTGAACTTATTATCACATTGGCAGCCTATTTCTTGTATGGTAAAATGTATTTATGTACTGCAATGCATTAACTAACTGACAGTTGAGTTCATATAGTACCTTCATACCCTCCTGCACCCACTGAAATAAAGTGCTTGAATTTGCCAGTGCTTAGTTTGTTAACTCACTTCTCTGTATGATGGTAATGAACAACTAGAGGAATCCCTGGTCTCTCCCACATTATTTTAATAGACTTATATTTTGCTTTTCATACCCTCTCTCACTGCCCAAATGTTAATGCCTGATTCATGCTTGGGTCACAGAAACTTAACAACCCTCTGCTGCAATCATAGGTGTAAGTTTGTCCCCCCCCCACCCCGTGAGAGGGAGAGCATGAATTTGTCCCCATCAATCACAGATGTAATTTACGAGGGGGACCCCCGGTTAACAACTCTGCAGAACTCCCACTCCCACCTTCTGACTCACAATGAATGTCCCCCCCACTTCTGAAAGGAAAGCTATGAGACTGGCTGCAACACTAAAATATAAAATGAAACATTTGGTTATGTTCTCTGTGATTTCAACAATTAGTACAAGCTAGGTAAAGGGTCGATTGTAGTGTTGTTTCACTGTGCTTGTATTAATGTGTGACATTACTGTTTTCTTTCTTTTGAATGTTTTCTCTTCTTTAGAGGAACTCTTAATTCAGACAAATTACCTTTAATAGTGAATTTAGCTAGAAGATGAGTCATCTCAAGAGGGTCTGGCTCAGAGCACATAAAAGCATACCAGTTAATAACGCCTGCCTCCCTCTGGTACTCTGACAGAAGATTACAATTATTCTCTCTTTTGAAATAAGTGCAGATCGTCAGTGGATTGAAATTGATTTGTTTTCATCAGAGACATGAGCAACGTTACCTATAAAGAAAAGAAATGTCTGCTACTATGTTGCATGCATGTCGGAAAATAAAGACAAATGACGTCTACAATCCAGATGAGATGAGGTGACAGCTGTCTTTTATACTTTAATAATACGAGAAACTATGTCACTTGTGATCTGTGTCTCCAGGAGTAAAAGCTATTTAATGCTCTGTAATGAATATTCAGTTAGTGTTAATAAAATTAAACAGAGCCCTGCAAAGTCAATAGATTTTTTAATTATATATATATATTTTTCAATGTACAACAGTAAAATGTGGTTGGGTTGCATAATAATATCGACAAGCCACTGGCCTGGGTGAGTGTGTTGCTTAATGCTTTTTGGGCATTCCCAAATGGATCTGAATTTTAATCAGAGAAACACTGATTGTTGGGAAGTCTTAGCTATACTCTCTGTTATTGTGTTTATCATTTGCTTGTTCCTGCTGTTGCCCTCATCTCTGCCATGAAAAAAAATATATATCCATCTAATTGTAGGTGATAAAAGACAGTAAATTCTTCTACAGTACCTATTAACTACTACCACTGGATCTCTTTTAGGTATATCTGCACAATCTTCTGCTATGGAAACATCTATCCTGCAACTGTCTGCGACTGATAGTGCTTCTCTCTCTTGAAAATACCCAGATGTTTGGTGGTTTTGAGCAGAACCACCATATAACTGTAAACCATGCTTCTAGCCTCTAATGAATGAGAACACAGACAGGCCTCCAGAGGTCAAGTGCTCCTGGTCAAAGCTATCAATGTTGTGCAAAGGAGCAAGCAACACATCTGTAACAAAGTCATTCATCTTGGAGTTCTGGCATTGACCCATTTATATGCTTGCTTACTTCTTAAGATAGCATAAGATACTGTTTGCTTCCAACACTGCAAGAGATGTCCAGGGTACCAAACCAAAATCTGTAGTTTATTAAAACAGCATACTGCTTTTACTTTTTTAACATTCCTTTCCTCTCAGTTGTAGTACACATGGTCCAACATGTATGTTTGATATTACATCTTCAAATAAACACTTTCTTATTTCTCAGTTATTGGAATTCGTCTATTTTACCAGAGTGTTATTAGTATTAGTGGTAGCAGTACTGGGCAAAATATATTTAGTCTTGTTTCTGATTGGCAAACATACATAAGAGCCCCTAGTTCCCATAGAGATGTACATACGAACCATGGCATTACCAAGTACAGAATGTTTTCCAAGAAAGGCGATGGAGAAGTAAATGGAAAAGCCCAGAAAACATTACAGTGCCAACTCATGCCATTTCAATACTGACAAATACAATAGATTAAGCCATTTGAAAAGCAAACTACCTCCTATGAGATGCACACTTTTAATCCTCCACCTGCTTTACAAGTCAAAAAAGCAGAAGAATGTAAATAATCTAACACTACCTTATTAACCTGATTTCAATAAGTGATACTGTATGTAATACCCGCTTTCACTTTCAAAAACAGAAAAAGAAGTTTTGATTTGAAGCTGGAAATATGTCTGATTGAGGGACGCATCTGCCCATGCTAATGTCCAGCAATAGAACCAACTAATGTTAGCAATTAGTAAAGGCACTAAAATGAATAAGATAGTGAAAGGATCACTGAAAGGTTTCCTATTATCTTTTTTTAACAGATTATTCTAAAAATAAAATAAAAGATAAAATACAGAACAATAAGAATAAGAATAAGTACAGGTTCAACATTTTTTGAAAGGCATTCAAACATCAACATAATCAGAAAACAAAAAACAAAAAACCTTATACAGTACCATTTCCGTGATTCAATATAATCTCTGACAGCGTTCTCAGCAATGCTCTCAGGTCTCTCTCAGGGAGATGTTGTTGGTTACTGCCCCCCTTCCATACAGAAAACATTGTAACTTACTCTACACCACCTGGCTCCTGGCACCACCCATAGTCTTCCTTGGACCAATACACAATAAGGAGAAACTGTCATGAAAGCAGATCTGCATTAAAATAAAAAGGTACTGCATAAGGAAGTTGATTGCATTTCAAGGAAAATACAAATAATTTTGCCATTGGCCATTTAATTTACCAGAAAATGCATTCTGGGGGCAACTGTAAACTATTTAGAAATATAAAAGTACCTGTCATTTCACAATTTGCTCTTCCTTAAAGTGCAGGAAGCATGCAGATGGTTCAGATCAGAATATCGTTGTTTAAATTTATTTCAGATTCAATCAAATTAATACAATAACAATATATGTTTTGGTTGAATGGTAGTCTCTAAGCTAGAGGTCACAAGGAACCAGTCTAAGGGAAAAACACACCGTATCTGGCAGAATAAGATCAGAAGCTTTGCTGAAGAAACTTGGAAAGAGAGACTAGAAAAGTCTTGAGGAGGCCTTCATTCAGTAGTGGATCAACAAACTCTGATGATGAAAATGAGTATATATATATATATATATATATATATATATATACACTCACCTAAAGGATTATTAGGAGCACCATACTAATACTGTGTTTGACCCCCTTTCGCCTTCAGAACTGCCTTAATTCTACGAGGCATTGATTCAACAAGGTGCTGAAAGCATTCTTTAGAAATGTTGGCCCATATTGATAGGATAGCATCTTGCAGTTGATGGAGATTTGTGGGATGCACATCCAGGGCACGAAGCTCCCATTCCACCACATCCCAAAGATGCTCTATTGGGTTGAGATCTGGTGACTGTGGGGGCCAGTTTAGTACAGTGAACTCATTGTCATGTTCAAGAAACCAATTTGAAATGATTTGACCTTTGTGACATGGTGCATTATCCTGCTGGAAGTAGCCATCAGAGGATGGGTACATGGTGGTCATAAAGGGATGGACATGGTCATAAACAATGCTCAGGTAGGCCGTGGCATTTAAACGATGCCCAATTGGCACTAAGGGGCCTAAAGTGTGCCAAGAAAACATCCCCCACACCATTACACCACCACCACCAGCCTGCACAGTGGTAACAAGGCATGATGGATCCATGTTCTCATTCTGTTTACGCCAAATTCTGACTCTACCATCTGAATGTCTCAACAGAAATTAGAGACTCATCAGACCAGGCAACATTTTTCCAGTCTTCAACTGTCCAATTTTGGTGAGCTTGTGCAAATTGTAGTCTCTTTTTCCTATTTGTAGTGGAGATGAGTGGTACCCGGTGGGGTCTTCTGCTGTTGTAGCCCATCCGCCTCAAGGTTGTACGTGTTGTGGCTTCACAAATGCTTTGCTGCATACCTCGGTTGTAACGAGTGGTTATTTCAGTCAAAGTTGCTCTTCTATCAGCTTGAATCAGTCGGCCCATTCTCCTCTGACCTCTAGCATCAACAAGGCATTTTCGCCCACAGGACTGCCGCATACTGGATGTTTTTCCCTTTTCACACCATTCTTTGTAAACCCAGAAATGGTTGTGCGTGAAAATCCCAGTAACTGAGCAGATTGTGAAATACTCAGACCGGCCCGTCTGGCACCAACAACCATGCCACGCTCAAAATTGCTTAAATCACCTTTCTTTCCCATTCAGACATTCAGTTTGGAGTTCAGGAGATTGTCTTGACCAGGACCACACCCCTAAATGCATTGAAGCAACTGCCATGTGATTGGTTGGTTAGATAATTGCATTAATGAGAAATTGAACAGGTGTTCCTAATAATCCTTTAGGTGAGTGTATATATACACACACACCAATCAGCCATAACATTATGACCACTGACAGGTGAAGTGAATAACAGTGGGTGGGATATATTAGGCAGCAAGTGAACATTTTGTCCTCAAAGTTGATGTGTTAGAAGCAGGAAAAATGGGCAAGTGTAAGGATCTGAGCGACTTTGACAAGGGCCAAATTGTGATGGCTAGACGACTGGGTCAGAGCATCTCCAAAACTGCAGCTCTTGTGGGGTGTTCCCGGTCTGCAGTGGTCAGTACCTATCAAAAGTGGTCCAAGGAAGGAAAAGCGATGAACTGGCGACAGGGTCATGGGCGGCCAAGGCTCACTGATGCACATGGGGAGCGAAGGCTGGCCTGTGTGGTCCGATCCAACAGACGAGCTACTGTAGCTCAAATTGCTGAAAAAGTGAATGCTGATAGAAAGGTGTCAGAACACACAGTGCATCGCAGTTTGTTGCGTATGGGGCTGCGTAGCCGCAGACCAGTCAGGGTGCCCATGCTGACCCCTGTCCACTGCCAAAAGCGGCTACAATGGGCACGTGAGCATCAGAACTGGACCACGGAGCAATGGAAGAAGGTGGCCTGGTCTGATGAATCATGAGTTCAAGGTGTTGACTTGGCCTCCAAATTCCCCAGATCTCAATCCAATCGAGCATCTGTGGGATGTGCTGGACAAACAAGTCCGATCCATGGAGGCCCCACCTCGCAACTTACAGGACTTAAAGGATCTGCTGCTAACGTCTTGGTGCCAGATACCACAGCACACCTTCAGAGGTTTAGTGGAGTCCATGCCTCGACGGGTCAGGGCTGTTTTGGTGGCAAAAGGGGGACCTACACAATATTAGGCAGGTGGTCATAATGTTATAGCTGATCGGTGTATATATATATATATATATATATATATATATATATATATATATATATATATACACACACACACATACAGGGAAGACTGATTGCATTATTACATTTGGGTTTATGTACATGCAAAACTGTTCAAATGAGCTGGGTCGAGGATGTATTTTCTGGTGAATAAAAGCCATTTTAAGTCAATATGGAATAAGCCTTTCTATTTATATATTTCATCATGTCTTGAAAAAAGGCCTGAAGAATGAGTGATTTATTATGGCTTCCCAGTATTTAGATCATATCTTCATGGCTTTGTGTTTGTTAAAAGAAGATTACTTTAGCAGTTTCCCATTCAAAGCGCAGTATATCTTTTCCCTCTGCTAAACGAGAAAATTGGATTTATTCACAGGCACAAACATTTTGCCGTTTCAAATTGATTATTTGTCCCCCCCCCCAATACAGGAATGTATTCACATTCCACAGAGATCAGCCATATTAAAATGAGCTCCACCAAGAATAGCACAATCATACAAATTGTCAACTATAACTCTAGGGTATAAACTTCAGACTTCTGTACCAGGGTTCTAGACACATTACACATTATCAATATGCTACATTATTTCCTTTCAATATTATTTTCATATCCAAAATAACTGCAGAAACGAGAGATACAACAGCATAGTGATTGGTGGTGTATATTGTATTACATATCACATATGTCCATGACAATTCGCCCCATTATACATTCTCCACTTGAGCATTTGTAATCTTGGCACTAACTTATTGTCGAGCCATAGAACACATATACCTATACATATATAGGTAGACTATATATACAGTTGTAAGCAAAATTATTCAACCAAGTCTGTTTCCTCTACCAAACCAGATGGTAAAAAATATATGCATATATATCTAGGAGTCTACATGGACTCCTCACTTTCTCCATCCAAACAATGTGGGGAAGCAATAAAAAAGGCAAACACAATGTTAGGGTATATTGTCAAAAGTGTAGAATTGAGAACAAGGGCAGTAATGTTCAGACTGTACAATGCACTAGTTAGAGCTCATCTGGATACTGTGTACAGTTCTGGGCTCCACACTTCAAGAAGGATATCGCTGCTCTATAGGCAGTTCAGAGGAAGCAACAAGACTTTTTCCAGGTTTGAACAAAAGTCCTACTCGGAGAGACTGAGGGAACTGAACCTTTTCACCTTGGAACAGAGGAGACTACATGGGGACTTGATCCAAGTCTTCAAAATCATGAAAGGTATCGACCACATCAAACCAGAGTAGCTTTTCCATATCAGCAGGGACACAAATGGAAATTGGGCTTCAAGGCATTCAAGACAGAAAACAGGAGACACTTCTTCACACAGAGAGTTGTCACAATGTGGAACAAACTCCCCAGCGATGTGGTTGAAGCTGAAAATTTGGGAACATTTAAAAATAGACTGGATAGGATCCTTGGATCACTTATTTATTAATGGACACCAAACGAGCACGATGGGTCGAATGGCCTCCTCACGTTTGTAAACTTTCTTATGTTCTTATTATTTTTCAGTTTTTGGTAACCTGAACAGTTTGCCGCTTACCTTTGTACAATTTCAGGTTATTCACTGGACTTGAACTGCTTTAATTTCAATAATATTTCAATAGTGTATATATATATATATATATATATATATATATATATATATATATATATATATATATATATACACACACACAGTACTGTGCAATAGTTTTAGGCAGGTGTGAAAAAATGCTGTAAAATAAGAATTATTTCAAAAATAGACATGCCTTCAAAACAGTATCAACACTTGCACAGAGTCAGGGATTTTGTAGGCATATAGTCAGGTGTAACAATTATACCAAACAGGTGCTAATGATCATCAATTCCATATGTAGGTTGAAACAAAATTATTAACTGAAACAGAAACATCTGTGCAGGAGGAATACAACTGGGTGACTGAGCACAGTCTCTCCCAGGAAGACATTTCAAGGCAAACAGGGATGTGCTGTCCAAGCTCTTTTGAAGAAGCACAAAGAAACGGGCAATGTTGAGGACCGTAGATGCAGTGGTCGGCCAAGAAAACTTATTGTAGCAGATGAAAGACACATCATGCTTACTTCCCTTCACAATCGGAAGATGTCCAGCAGTGCCATCAGCTCAGAATTGGCAGAAAACAGTGGGACCCTGGTACACCCGACTACTGTCCGAAGAAGTCTGGTGAGAAGTGGCCTTCATGGAAGACTTGCGGCCAAAAAGCCATACCTCCGACGTGGCAACAAGGCCAAGTGACTCAACTATGCATGAAAACACAGGAACTGGGGTGCAGAAAAATGGCAGCAGGTGCTCTGGACTGATGAGTCAAAATTTGAAATATTTGGCTGTAGCAGAAGGCAGTTTGTTCGCCGAAGGGCTGGAGAGATGTACACGAATGAGTGTCTGCAGGCAACAGTGAAGCATGGTGGAGGTTCCTTGCAAGTTTGGGGCTGCATTTCTGCAAATGGAGTTGGGGATTTGGTCAGAATGAATGGTCTCCTCAATGCTGAGAAGTACAGGCAGATACTTATCCATCATGCAATACCATCAGGGAGGCATCTGATTAGCCCCATATTTATTCTGCAGCATGACAACGACTCCAAACATACAGCGGAAGTCACTAAGAACTATCTTCAGTGTAAAGAACAAGGAGTCCTGGAAGTGATGGTATGGCCTCCACAGAGCCCTGATCTCAACATCATCGAGGCTCTCTGGGATTACATGAAGTGAGAGAAGCAACTAAGGCTGCCTAAATCCACATAACAACCTACCTGCCAAGTTCCTGGAGTTAAACAGTATCAGAGTAGAATGAACAATTATAAAGCGATTCAAAGGCTTTTATTGTTTTGCAGGGAAGAATTGTCACTGGGAGGAATTGACGTGCTCCCCTTATGAAGAATAGTGGCATTGAATGACAAAAAAAAACAAAAAAACGTAATATTGTATTGTTACTCAAATTTCCTATGCCAACCTTGTACCTGTTGGCTGTTTTACGGTAAGTATTCTACAGCGTGTCATGTTTAATTAACAATGCCCTGCAAAAATGGTTAGCAGTTACACTCTATAAGGCAGTGCTTGGCACTGTACTCCCCAGCTAACATAACACACTGCCAATGTCACTGTCTGAATAATCACTGTGTTGCCAAGGTATGAAGAAGCAAAGAGGAAATTGTATTTTGCATGGAGTCTCTATAGTTATTAGGGGAATACAGTTTCTGTAAGATAACATTAGGCTGCTGCAATGTCCAAGTTATTCCTTTGTGCTGTAATGGTGAGGACACAGGGCAAAGGATCTAAATAATCGTTTCTTAGAGGTGGCTGGCATTTTCATTGAACAACAAACAGTACCCACTTGTATTGGCTATTAATAGAAAATTGTCAGCTGAGGGTAATTTACTACTATATAGGAGGAGAGCACTGAAACAATGTGACCAAAACAACTTTCAAAGAAGAACAATTGCCAAAACTGAAGAAGCAGCTCCACTGAAGCACAAGGAGGAAATATGGGTTTCATGGTCATTTTCTCCTGGTTATATTAACCTTTAATCAAAATGCTTTCTCGTTCTTTCGACAGTTATCAGCAGCACACATACATCCATCTTCAGGGGCTCTGACTCATCCTGACTCATTCGCACTCCAGCAGGCATTGAAAAAAAAAGAATAAATAAAAAAAAACTTTCTATCAATATATGGAAGAAGCATCTGTCTGCCTCCTGTGAGACATTAGACAACCTTACACTAAATTATGTATGGGGATCCCCCATTGGCCCAGAAACCATCAGCTGACCTTCTGCAGTGGTATGACTGTCTGTCTCCTGGGAGTGATGGGGTGATGAAATCCATTCTACAGCAGCACGAGTGACTGAGTCACTTCTGTCATCTGTGTTCATTCAGAAAATTCAGCCTTGCCAAGTGAAAAATAAACAATGTGATCAGTAATGGGGAACATACACGCCATATCACGGTCAATATGCAACAAACATCTACATGTCTGTGCATAACTTGTGGTCTTTTAATATCTGTATAAATCTTATTACAGTACAGTGAATGTATGTAGCTACTTGAATTACATAACATTATGAAGGTAGGCTATTTTCCTGGAGTGTTTATTAGGTGATATTAACACAGATCGTGTGGAAGAGGGGATGATCTGTTTCCAATCCTGCAGATTGAACCTTTAGACTCTTTTAATGACTACGGTAATGGTTTCCTGAGGCCATAATGTGTCCAACTGTTGAATACATGCTGATGAGGAAAAGATGAATTGTTGGAAAATCATGTTGTCAACTGACAAGATGACTCCTTCTACTGCACTGTGTTCTGTAACAGACATTTAAAAATACAACAGAAAATACATTTGAAAAAACAGACACATTCTTTGAAATGCAATTGATAATTTCTCACTGTTATCAGCGTCATTTTAAACTCCACAACACTACTACACAAAGAGAATGGAAATAACTCAATGTGTGAGTCAGCCCAACATCAGACCTTGCAAGGGTAGTGAATAGTTCTCATTTTATTACACCTGAAGCCAAATCATAAAATGTGAGCCTATAGTCATAGAGAGTTTGACTCTAGTGTGGGCTGTGCGGCACGGGCACGGGCACGGGTTTATGACGGCAGTTTGAATCTGGGGTCTAGCCACGTAACCTGTATCAACAAGTGCTTTGACTGTCTCAAGCCAAAACTTCCAGATTGGGGGTGTCTTTGGTATTTCAGTCACATACAATTTTGGATTAATGGTTCATTCTGTTTGAGAAAAAAAGACAAACTCTAGACTGATTTGTAAAAACCACCTGGTGAGAAGAGAATGTAATAAAAAGATTGTAAAATTTCATGTTACACCAGTTTTAGAAGGAATCATTCAAATGAAGTTCAACCTTGCTGTCAGTGAGGAGTTCCAATGGCAGAGGAATGTAATATAATAGGAATGCATGAAAACAATATGTTCCCTTAAACTCAGAATCTCTCACATTATGTAAAAAAACTAAAAAGCTGCAGTGTGCAAAATTAGCAATATAAAATTACATTTTTCAAGTATAACTGGAACTAATAAATGACCAACTTGTAGCAGGGCTTTAATTTAGTTAGCAGCTACATATGAGACTGAGAATCATTGCATCAGCAGAAAGACTGAAACAAATGTAAAAATAGACTAACGATTAAGAAAAAAGTGCCCAAGACTTTTTCTTAAATGACACATACAAAAAATGACTTGGATACTTTAATGACAGTTCAAAATTAAAAACTAAAAATGTCCTGACCAATGCATGGAACTCTGCATCATAGAAATTTGTATCAGGGACTTCAAAAGCCAAGAGTTTGAATTCTGAAACTCTTGCAAGAGGCATAAAAGTGCAACTTTATTAATTGACATCCATTCATGTTATCAAAAGTGTTAAAACGTCTTAGTTTTAATTTCAGAAGCCACTTCCTACATCTTACAAATCAAGACAGATGTGACAGGTTACAGGTCTGCACGGATTTATGGGTAGGTCAAAGTTGTAACTTGATCTAGGCCGGCTTTTCACTTAACAATCCAAAAAAGCAAACCAGATTTTTAGTAGTCATGCCCTCGTGTATTGTCACAGTCTTCAGCTCTGCCATGTTTATTGAAGAGACATTGCTGGTCAACTATTTGTATGTAGATATTACAATATTTGTCAGTTTCAGAGGCAGCTCAAGGAGAGATGACTGTCAAGTATAAAAGTTTACACCAGGAGATTTAAATAAGGTTTGAACAGGGATTGTTGTTTTAGTTTGTTATTATGGCCATTGTTTTAGGATTTACTAATTGTGTTTTTACTTTTTATTTAAGGTCATCACATCACATAACAAGATCTTGCATCCCTGTGCAGAAATAATCTGTAAAAATAACAGATTTGAATAGATAATTGTTATTTATTCTATTGCCGGTTACCTCCACCGACAACTGATTCGGAAAGGCAAAAATGCGCATTTAGAGAGAAATGAGAGAATGTGCAGATCCCTGTATATTTAAATGGCCCTACAAAACCTAGCAGTATAACAGAAATAATAATAATATAATCATAAAAAGTTATACTTTTGCAATACTTTCTGTGCTGTGAAGAATGGGTTTAGGAGAAGAAAAATCAAAGTCTATATTCTAGGAGCTCTGCCATGTGAAATTTACTCAACACACTCTAGGAATGAACTAACTTAGTGTGAAATGTTACAGATCAAGGACAAGGACAAAGGAAAAGGATTCCCAGTCTATTTCAATCTTAGGTCATGGCTAATCTGAACGGCAGCAGTGTCTTAGTGAGACTCTTGCTCTGAAATCAGATGGAAAGATTGCTCACAAACCATTGTTAAAAAGGTGGATTACAAAGCATCTCAAAAGCAATAGAAATGAAGGAACTTAGATGACAGGAAAACCCCTCAAGTGCGGGGAAAACCTCCACCGGCCGAAGGATAGGTGCAGTTTTCATCTTTGAGACTGAAACAGAAATCTGTAATATTCCATTTGACAATCTCAACTAGGACATGCATAGCTAGGAAACTTTGGTTTCATTTTCTAATATACAGACAAATGCAGAAACGCCATTGCCAATCCTTTGGGAACTGAGCATTAACTGTCCATCAACAAAAAAGGTGCCAATAAAATAAATATTTATTTCCCATGTTGCAGTGTACCAGGAGCTGGGCAGGAAGTGTGAAAACAGTTTGTCACATTATCACGGAGGCAGAGCCAAGAGAATGCCTCCAAATGTAATTGCAAAGAAGCTCGACAGTAAGCACAAAACGATACACACACATGCAAATTCAGACCAAGCAATTGAGCCTCGGACACTATTTGGGGTCTGATGTAGACACTCAAGTTCAACATCAACTTAATGCCAGTGGGGCACAGTGAAGGTGTCCAACACCTTCTGCTTATTTTTTCCTGCTATTTTTACACATTTTTGCTTGTGGTGAAGCAGATAGTCACATGACTTTTCTCACAACCCTGATTGGTTAAATAAGTCTATTATGTAATTTTGCTTCTGCAAAGTCAAAACTCATTTGATAATGTTGCAAGCAAAAAAGCTGCGTGAACATGTAGAATCCATATCATTTCTACAACACAAAAACACCCTTTCTACATTTTTCTAGCAACATAGACTGGTGTCGCCTCAGCTTTATAATGAACTAAAGTGTGTCCTGTTTATGTGTGTCCTGAAATAGAAAATGGATGCCAGCTCCAGGACACCCTCTCCCTCAAGGTTAAATCTTGCATTATCTGCTGCTAATGGTCCTACATATTCAAAATTCAAAACCAGACCGCTTCTAAAACCCCTCATCAGCTCAGTCAGCGAGCCGCTGGCACAGATCTGTGTAGTACAGATGCAAAGAACACCCAGGCCACTGAGATGAAGCAAAATATACTGTTCATAGAATATAAGTAATATGAGAAATAAAATGAACCTGCACATATGCAGGAACAAACTGAATGCAACTGGAATATTCCCCCAGCATGTCTGACACAAAAGAAAGCATGTGGCTGAAGAACATTTGTATGTGTGCATATTCCAAGACAATACATTGTGCTACTGTCAGTACTGGTGAAATAAAGAAACTTGTTTTTCGGTGAAAGGATCTAACACAGCAGGGCTCACACTGTAATCATGCTTTACTGAATGATTAGTTTTAAAAGTATGATTTCAAGTAATGTATTACAGATTTTCACATTTATTATTTTTTAAAGTCCAGCTTTCAATCTGTTATTTAATTTTGTATGTGTGTGTATTGTTGTAGGTTAAATTAAATGCAACATACCAACTGAATAACAGTGGTTGCCAAACACAGGTCCACATACTCTAGCTCAGGGGTGCCCACCGGCCACCGGACCGAGGTTAAACTGCCATCAGCACCCCCCCCCACACCGAAGCCAAATTACCGTCAACAGTACCACCCCCCCAAAGCCAAACTACCGTCAGCACCCACCACCCCCATCCGAAGCCAAATTACCGTCAGAACCCCCCCACACCACCACCAAAGCCAAATTACCGTCAGCACTCATGGGACCAAGGACCGTCATCACCACCTCACGACAACTCCCACTCATCTCAAATCCAAAATGCATTTTTTATTCGTAATCATATACTGTATTCCCTTTTACGTGTGCATGTGTATATGCTTTATATGGTATAGTTCATATCGTGGTGGTCTGCGATATTTGAATACCACAGACACCTGGGCCACAGTGTGATAAAGTTTAGCAACCACTGATGATGTCATCTATTTAAAGCATGTAAACCCAGAACATAAAATTACTTAACATAATTATTAAGTAGTTGCAAACAAACACTCCTATATCATCCCCTGAATATAAAATATGATAATTGTTCTGTGACCAGTAATGAAAGATAAGTGCAAGTTGTGGAATTCAGGGTCATTTTGGAATTTGTTGTTTTCCTGATTAAATTATTAGAGCGCACAGCTTCTGAGTAAAAGTTTCTGCCTGGAATACAATGCTTCCAGTTGCCTGGAGATCACTGGCTAGAATCCAGGCTATGCCATGTGCTAAATATTCCCAGCAGTGTTGAGTGGCAGCCCAATGGTGTCCAAATGTTGCAGAAAAGGGATCCTCTATTGTTTTATCCAATGGCTGGATTCAGCATTTTTTGAGTGCTTGTCTACTAGAAGGAGCAAAAATAAAAATAAAAGAACATGTCACATCTAAAAACGTAATCCATAAATGTATCGCTTAGAAATTAACTGTCTGGTAACATGTGAAGAAATCAAAAAAGAAAGTTAATGCAACACACACTGTATTGTAATCAATTAAAAAGCAAGAAGTCTGAGATTTCCCTGATCTGTCAGTTTTTAAGTGGAGCAATCAATAACAGACTGCAAAGTAATTGTTACAGTTGTAAACAATTGCATATGGAATAAAGAACATAATGCACAACTTGTCAAAGTAAATTGTCTTAAACATTAATCAATTACAATATATGTATTTGTATGCACCGATTGTACAATGGAATACAAAATATACTGCAGTTAAAACTTTTCTGCAGCAGTTTCAGGAAAAAAAAAAATAATAATTTAAAAAAAAGAAACATTGTAATTCATTTCTAGAGTTTGACCTTCAGAAATACAGTGCTAGGCATAATATGCTTCTCTATATTTAATAAATATATTATATACTCACTCCACTAATTGGAATTCCCATTCCAAATTATGTTAAAAAAAAGTCTATAATATTATATCTGGCTAATCAGCTACATGGTTCTGTGTTTATTTCCACTATGTTCACTAATTCTAGATCCAACTGCCCTAAATGTCCCTGCTGCAGAGATATCTATGCAGCATAAATTACATTGGGCCAGATATTCGTAGGGTTTGCGCACCATGCAGAGGGGTTTGCGTGGAGCAAATGGCAAAAATACACATTATTTGCCATATTCAAAACCCTGTTCACCATTTAATTGTATGCAAGGTGCAAACTGGGGGGAGTGACAGAAATTATGTGGGATTCCTGATATATTCGTAGCTGTGCGCCACACAAAAAACAGGTTTGTGACATGCACAATAACACGTTGCTCCAGACCAGAAGAAAGTGACATTCCAGAACACAGCCAAAACTGGGAAGTGTGGGTCTGTCTGTTTTTATATATGGTTGTATGTGTGCTGCACCAGAACAAGTTCCTAACAGTATTTTTTGATGGATTGGCGCTACATACATACTTAACGGGAGATATGTAAGGACTCGATGGATACTCCTTATTCAGCTACCACATGGAAATGCGCACATGGTACGCAGCCTGACACTGGTGTTTGCTGTGCGTTTGAAGAGACAAGGACAGACGCAAACTGATATACTGGATATTTGACTGTCTGTGTGAGACCCCGAACAAACCTGAGCAGCAGAAAGTTTCCAACAGGAGCCGAAAGATTCCAGCACCAGAAACTTTCTAACAGCAGTTGAAAGATCTGTACACTAGCAAAAACACAAGGTTTCCAACAGCAGCAGAAAGTTTCCTACAGCAGAAAAACGTGTCCTAAAGCAGCAAATAGTTTTGTACAGCAGCGGAAACTTCCTCACAGCAGAAGAAAGTTTTTTACAGCAGCAGAACGTTTCGTAGAGCAGCAGAAAGTTTCCTATGGTGGCAGAACGTTTCACAAAGCAGCAGAATGCAATGCTCTGTAGGCACATGTGGGATGGGATGCGGTACCTCGACATGACAGGACATCGTATTGTCTGTCACTTTAAAGTGCAGAGGGCCGTAAACTATCAGTTTGATTCCTCATCCATCTCTCTTCCTCTGATACTGTTTCTTGAAGTAGGATATAGTAGCGCAATAGTACCAATTTATGTCTTGGACCTGAACATCACACAGAATCACAGACTTTGCATCCATTTACACTGTGCTGGGAAGCCAGGGACCCTGGTCCCTCTATGCATGGTGATTTGAGCCATGCTGTCATATATACTGTGGCAACACCACTGAGAGCAGCTTGTCTGGTTTATGGTGACTTTCGTTATTCTGCATTTTCCCTTGGCTGTCGTGAGCAGTTGCTATATTGGTAGTTCGTGCACAGGTGGGTTTGGGTAAAAAATGCTATATTCCAATGTCATGCAAAACATTATGCTGTGTTTGAATATTTCTCCTTTCTTGGCCAAGTCGCATTTTTCTTTCTCGACACACTTTTTGCAACGAAATTGCACAAAGTTTGAATATCGGACCCCTTGTCACCTGGACATGCTAGTCTACTGCACATCAAAGAGTTAATTTATTCCAGTGGATCTGTGTGCTTATCCCACACTTATCATTTCCAGATGGTAATGATAGGGTAGAGACCAACCAATTGTGTATAACACCAGCTGTGACTAAATGCTTTTTAATGATTTTTCCTTCTCCTGCAGATCACAAAAATGTCATCCTGAAAAAACACAGGAAGATATTATTTTGTTATTATGCTGATTTACAGAAGGCAACACTTTTGGAAAACGAATGCACTGAGAAAAGGGAATCAGAAAATGTCTTTCTGAATATTACACTGAATTCTACTTGAACTCCATTTTTGCCAATTGGAAACTGAATGGCATGATATGTCTGACAATTAACCAAAGGTAGAGCAACAGTTAAGATCAAAGGTTGGGCAGATTCTATTCTCTACAATCGTTTGATATTTTGTCCCATTACCCTGGCTAATATATAGTCTGTAGTGAAAGTGCTCATTGTACAGTATATTGTTAGTCTCCCATTAAAAAATAAAACAAATGAAAAAGACAATGCAGTCAGTATACTCCATTCACATCCATCACTTATCTGTGTTTCTTTCTATAATGGGAGGAATGCAAATTACAACTTCCTTGGTTTTTGCTTTTCTCTCGCTCATGGATGCCATGAACATCTGAAGGAGTTAATTCCCGCCTCCCCATAATGCGGCACTGTAACAAAGAGGCACATAAACCATGCGGTGAATCATCCAGATTTGAATTTTATTAAAAACCTGACCCGTGAACAGACTGCATAATTAGGTAAGAAGCAGGTGCACAAGACTGATAGGACTCCCAGTGTCTGACACATCAATGGCATCCCTCAGGTATTACATTTTCAATCAAACTGTATTTCACTACGGCACAAGCGACTGATATAGGGATTGTGGTAATGCTGGCAGCTATCTGAGCATGTCAAATCCCTATTATTTATTTGTTTAACTAATAATAATAGAGCTGAGAGAATGATTTAATACACAGGTTTCTTTTCAATCTGTGTAACACATTATAGCACATAGAAAATTTAATAAAAAAATATTTTTAAAAAATCCCGCAAAGCTTCTGAGAGTGACGTTTTGCTGCAGATGTAGCCACTTAGACAAGGTAAGGGGTAATCCTTAGTGTCTGTCCGGTACTTATCAAAAGCACATTCTTGCAATAAGCTTCCCAAATGCAGCTGCTCTTCTATGTTTTTTTTTTGGGGGGGGGGGTCTTTTATTTTCTATTTATTAATCCAAATTCCTTATTCCGGAAATGCAGTATAATGGAAAAAAAGGGGGTCACTGCACTACTGAATACAGCTTTTCTCCTGATAATGAGTCCATAGCTGGGTGTGCAGATGGCCTATATTTGTATGCATTTGTATGGTATATACTGCCTGATTGTGAACGATCTGAAACTTTAATTGACAACATATTGCACCCAAAAGAGCAACTAGTATTTTTAACTATTTAACAACATTTAACTTTTTAACAACCAGATACTTCACGTGGGCTAGTAATTTAGGAAAGAATGATT
Organism: Amia ocellicauda; assembly: GCF_036373705.1. Lineage (NCBI taxonomy): Eukaryota > Metazoa > Chordata > Actinopteri > Amiiformes > Amiidae > Amia > Amia ocellicauda. The sequence continues at coordinate 27,091,289 of NC_089857.1, forward strand.
ATTAATACCATGGGGTCAAGCTTCCGACATAATGAAGATTTCAGCATCTGTTGGGTTTTTTTTGTGGTTGTGTTTTGGTAGAGGTTTTATGCTGGGGAGTAACATGTGATTCCAGCAGGTAAACAGGATCTTAACTTCTGATATCTAGTGGGACCTAAGAAGCATTACATAGCACCAGTTCACTTGGTATTTTAAAGCTGTTTGAAATGCAAAGTGATTGTGATTGACCCCACCTTGGGCACGTGGTTCTATTCCTCTACTTGAGGAATGTCTGTGCTGTGTGCCTGCTGTGCCACAAAGTCCTGCCTGTGGAGGTAAATGTAAGTACACTAAAACCCAGCCAAAGCTGAATGTTAAATTAAAAAAGATCTAATAAAATGAGATATGCCATATTAAAGTGAACTTTCAACCCCAAGTGTACTTGTCTAGTATTTCTTTATACTGCTGTACAACATCAGCCTAAAAAAGTGTGAACCTGTTCCATTTTGTGCCTGGTGGTTTGCTAAAGATGCACTATTGCTACATCAATGCTGCTTGTTTTAATCAGGCCAGTCTCTGCATTTATAGTGTATGCTTTGCCGAGTCTCTGAAAAAGGACATACAAAGTACACTTACATACTACATACACAGTACGTTTACTTTGCACGAGTATTCAGGATTTCAGGTACTCAGAATATAAAACGTTGGAATATATATTCCAAATGCAAAGTGTAATATTGTGTAAGATTGTGTTGGTATGTGTGGCTCTTAATTCAGTGTGATTTCTTCACTACAAGCAAGGAGATGAGCTGAGGACTACACAAACATGGTTCATGTCACTGGCTCATCACGCATGTGATTTTGTAGGCTCAGAACTCATATTCTTAAATATGCCATTTACATGCCTCAGAACTCCTTTAGTATTCTGCAGACTAGAGGAAAATCCCAGCCTCAATATTCTGAGCATCCAGAGACAGAACATTTAGTTTAATATTTTTCCGAATACACTATTTACATGGCGGAATATGTATTTGAAATATTCAGTATGCCTAATACTAGTGGAATGTTAGTGGCTGTGTAAACATAGTGAGACTTACACAATAGTCCTTTTAAAGGACACAGTAACAGTAAGAAAATATATAATACTGGTAATTAGCAACAAAACTAATGAAGATAGTTATACTACTACTACTACTACTACTACTACTACTACTACTACTACTAATAATAATAATAATAATAATAATAATAATAATAATAATAATAATAATAATAATAATAATAATATATTTTTTATAAGGGAATATAAAACATTAGGTTGTTGGGCCATGAAACAACTGTAGGATAGAAGTCAAGATTTTGTTGTAAAAATAAAGTAAATAAAAAGATGGAGTCTTGTGATCCTTGATATATATATATATTTATAAATTGGTCTTTGAAACTAGTTTTATCTATATAACTTTAGCTTGGGGATTGGAAATTACCTGAAAAAAGCTTTACAGTTATTTTGGTATATATTAATAAAGAACTAATAAAGTGTTACTGTATTAATCTACTAATAACTGATATCAAATAATGTATAATGTTATGTTATTAAAGTGTTAATCCTCTGGTAAAAAGTAGAGGAAAAAGCTTTTCTGACCTAATGTAACTCCACCACAGTTAGTCACCAGAGCTTTTGGCCCCACAGAATGGCCTAGAAAAGGGCAATGCTCAGAGCATAAAAAACCCATTCAACTAATGCCACAGATTTAACACCCAATTCCTGGGGGCCTTCATACCAAGGGTTTCTGATCAATACAAACCCTCATACACCAATTTTCTTACCATTAAAGCCGTAGAAATAGCATTCCTTTAAAATTATGTACATGAAGTTAAGCCTTTGTTTTAAAAATAAATTGAGGAAGAGCTGACAAAGATTGTGTTTTGTGAGTTAATAACAACTGACAAAGAGAGCTATGTTTCTAAGTTGTTCAAATGAATTGTACGATTTCCTCTAAATTAGATAAGGCACTCTCTAGAAAACTTTTATTTAGTTCAGAAGAAGTGCCAATCATCACATCAAAGTGTATTGCATAAACAAATTATGATATCATGTGAAAACTGTTGACTAAGTTCATAATTTGTGTTTTGGGGAACTGGAGGCAAATTCCTATTCATACATCATCCACAATATAGTAGATATTTTTTTAAAACATATGTATGTTTTATGTGTATGTGAAATGTTCCAATTAATAACATAACCAGTTTAGACTTCACCTTACTAGTGCATTCAACAACACTATTCTGCAAGTTCAGAATATAATTTGCTGAGCCTTTATGTAAGGTTGGGTGCTGTTTGAGGAAGTATGGGATATAAACTTGAGTACTTGCATTTATTTTTTCTTTAATTTAATAGGCATGTATTTATTAACCAACCAACCAAGCAGTACATATATTAAAGTACATTTTGTTGTTAACTCTTAGTTCATGTCCAGTAATTTATAATTTGGTTCTAGTAGGGGGAGTTGGGTTAGGGTTGTAGCCAACAACAAGGGTAATGCATATGTTTACGAACAGATTAATTTAGTTTTTAGTTAGTTAATACAAGGGTTAATTGTTAGTTGATACCACAAATGAACATGTAATACATGTAATCATTTAATATCTAATATTGCCCCTGTAAAATAAAGTTTAACTTTTTGTTTGTAACTGCCTAAAATGCCTTTAAATGCACTCTTTAAAAAATGCCAGGCAGTCACTTTTAACCTGCCACAGCCCTCTTAAAATAGACTCGGCCTGCTCCAGTTTCCTCTAACAATAATCTGATTCATGATTCATATTATCACTGATGACCTTCTTTGTGATGAGCGAACATCTCAAAGAGAAGGGGGGTCCCACAGACGAGAACACTGATCATTAGTGCTTAATTAAAAATGATTTGCCTTGGATAAAATCATTGAGGAGAAGTAACATGTCACAGCAAATACTGTCTTTAAAGACAGACTGGCCAGGTTTACTGGATTGCATTACATTACCTCCGCAGGCTGAGCCAAAGACACCAATTAGATGCATTCAGAGATATGTAAGTTCTGTCCAAATTAGAGCACATGGTGGTTTCAAATCTCTGGGGGCTAGTAAGGGTTTTATATAACATTGATGGGGGAAATGAGGGTGAGTGAACCCTGTCAAGGCACAGTAAGACCTCCAAAGTTACATCGCTACTTAAAGAAGATTCATAATCACTACCAAATTAAACCACTCAAGACACTTAAAAAATAAATGAGAAAAACTGTTCTTTTATCTGTTATGGAAAAGTGTTATATGTTGTTGGAAACTACAAATTTTATGAAGAAGAAAAAAAAAGTGTATGAATGGACTTCTTTGTATCAGCTAAGTAATTTACTTGTGTCTCATATTTACAATCTCTGTGCTGCACAACCCCACCCCGCCCCTCCCTGTTGTTTATATTAAGAATATGCCTTTTTGTAATTGCATTGCTTAATGTAACTGTTTTAACAAAGTTCTTATTGATATTGCTTAGAAAGAAGATTTTAATAAATAGCAGTACCAATATGGGCCATTATTCGCCATCTGGACAATAGAGAAGTCGGAGGATGGAGATGAGTTGAACACAGAAAACTGCACACAAATACAAAATTATAATATCAAAAAAAAAAAAAAAATATATATATATACAGTGAGGGAAAAAAGTATTTGATCCCCTGCTGATTTTGTACATTTGTCCACTGACAAAGAAATGATCAGTCTATAATTTTAATGGTAGGTGTATTTTAACAGTGAGAGACAGAATAACAACAAAAAAATCCAGAAAAACGCATTTCAAAAAAGTTATAAATTGATTTGCATGTTAATGAGGGAAATAAGTATTTGATCCCCTATCAATCAGCAAGATTCCTGGCTCCCAGGTGTCTTTTATACAGGTAACGAGCTGAGATTAGGAGCACTCTCTTAAAGGGAGTGCTCCTAATCTCGGCTCATTAACTGTATAAAAGACACCTGTCCACAGAAGCAATCAGTCAATCAGATTCCAAACTCTCCACCATGGTCAAGACCAAAGAGCTGTCCAAGGATGTCAGGGACAAGATTGTAGACCTACACAAGGCTGGAATGGGCTACAAGACCATCGCCAAGCAGCTTGTGAGAAGGTGACAACAGTTGGTGCGATTATTCGCAAATGGAAGAAACACAAAATAACTGTCAGTCTCCCTCGGTCTGGGGCTCCATGCAAGATCTCACCTCGTGGAATTTCAATGATCATGAGAACGGTTAGGAATCAGCCCTGTCTCTCACTGTTAAAATACACCTACCATTAAAATTATAGACTGATCATTTCTTTGTCAGTGGGCAAACGTACAGAATCAGCAGGGGATCAAATACTTTTTTCCCCCACTGTATATATATATATATATATATATATATATATATATATATATATATATATATATATATATATATATATATAATTGTTTCTTTTAATGTTCACTGTTCACATCTGAGGTTGTGAGATGTCCAACCATCAGGAAAGGATCACATTTATGTACAGTTTGTTCATATTTAAGAATTGAGTCATATCTTGTGGTATAGTGCTTTAAACACCATTTTACATTTTACTGATGTGTATTTTTAGTGATGGGTTTATTGTAATTAGTTTCCGATGATGATTAATATCCTAAATTTCTACTTCACAGACACACAATGTCAAAAATGACAAAAAAAGCTGGTGTTAAGGGAAAAAATTAGTTTTATTTGTGCTGCATTACAACTTGAAACATTGTGTAGTGCTGTCAGTCGGCGAAGTTCGGCCGTCACCCTGAGAGCAGCAGGGATGATGGAGGCAGCCTGCTGGATTTTGACTGGCAGTAGACAGTGGGTCATTTAAATAGTGAAATGTTGAACTTTAATGTGTAGACTTGTCTGTGTGCACCTTTTTCTGTCTACACTAGCTTGGCTGGAAAAGATGTCCCTGTCTCTTTCCCTTCCCCTTGGTTTGTATCACAGTTCCTGCTTTGGTACTTTTAAGGATAGTGTAAGAGCAACATTCCTGTGATCGGTGCTTTTAAAATACACCTGCAATCCAAGAATTTCTACAATTGTTTTGGGTGGCTAGGGTACCACACCTTAGAAATTGTGGCCAATCAGTGTATAACTGAAATTAACCCTTATTCAAATCAATCAACACCACATGGGTTCCTCTGAAGCATCCCCATCCCCTGCTCTCAAGTGAAGAGTCCTTTTGCTTTTGTTTCCTTTATTGATCCATAGCAGATGATTACAGTTCTTCTCCTCCTTCTTTCCTCTTCTGCTGTTGTGTTGCAATCTAGCTCTTGCTTCATTCATGCCTCTCCCCAGCAGTATACAAATCAGACGGCTCACGCCAGAACGTGCTGTGGCTGTAGTGCTCGGTTGCCATGGCAGCCACTTAATTAGCTGCCTGCTGATGTCGCCGGCACGGGCTACATTGCTAACACGCTGTTAATTATAACCATTCACTGACCGCGACACTGGCATGCTATGAGGCTTAATGGTGCCCAAGACTAGACAAAGAAAGAAAGAAAATGAAAAGTTCTGTGTATAATTCAAGCTTAAAAACAAATACAATACAAACAATACAAACATCTACAGTATCAATTTTAGAGTGTCAGTTAGGCTTTCAATCCAGAGCAATCACAACCTCAAACTTAAATATGAGCCTGTGGAACAGAACCTTTTATAAGCTTTTACCTTGAAAAGGAGTAGGCCTATATAGTAGCCGAGTAAAATAAAAATCTCTGCAAAGCATCTTATTTGTCTAATAAACTTGTTGACATGTTCTTTGGCATTTCTTAAACAATGCTCTTGAAATATTTCTTGTTAAAGACAGCTTTGTTATTATATGATCCAGCATCACATTAATTCTATTAAGGTTTTCATTTTTTTAATATTGTTTAAATATAAAACTAATAGATTTTGTTGCACGCCAAACAGCAAATGCTTTCTACACATGCTTGAATTCAACAAACTTAGATGTATAACTTAAAATATAAGCATTTGCCATTTGATATACTGGTACAACCATGTGCTTAATAAAATGCATGTTTACTCTCATATACATTTATCTCTATGCATTTCAAACACCTGCAGTTAAACTGTAAGCCAGTTTAAAACCATAGCTCCATTTGATTTATTACTGCTTCTCTGTGTTTGGGGAAATGCAGAATAAGACTTCATCTACAACAGACCTAACTGACAAGTAACTCAGTTTTTTAGGTTGGCTACTGTAACATCACTCTATGTTCTTACATTGACAATTCATCTCATTGCCTTAGACCGCGTCTGCGTTCTTCATGGGACTCTAATCGTATCAGCCTCTACATGTGGAGTGCTGGCACACTTAAACGCATTCACACAGGGCTTGGCTACCTTAGTCAACAGACATTTTAATTCAGTACTGTATAGGCAGAAAACAACAAGAAGAGTTTTCATAAAGAAAGGCAATAGGAACATTACAATAGTCCAGTCCACATTTGTGATCCAATCAGCATCAGATTGCTTATTTTAAGATCTAGACAGCTTTGGAATGAGCATCCTATATTTCAAAATAAATGAGCAGATGTTTCACAGCAGCTTACAGAATAAATTAAGTGTTGGCTGATTCTGATCTCCACCAGGACTGGAGCTGAGGACCCAACTCTAGGAGAAACCCCAAAACTGTTTAAATCTGGTTAGACTGTAAGAGCAGCAATGACAGCACCACTAGCCACAGACACCCTGACACTTTACTCTCTCCAAACCTGAAAACAACAGCTATTTTTCTTTTCATAAATGCAATAGCTAGAATTTATGTATTTATCCTCTCTCACTCACTCTCCTCAGTGACTTCAACACTGTATATATGTTAATGGATGATATTGTACCGTTATGAGGAATTCAAGATCAAAGAGATCTAGGATGCTAAGATACTAGATCTTAGTTTAATTTACTGCAAATTCTGAGTTGTGCTGTATATTTTACTTTATTTTTTGTTTGTTTTGCTGTTTTTAATGCTTTGTGACATCTGTAAGTCTCCCTGGATAAGGGAGTCTGTTAATAAATACAATGAATACCATTATCACATGGCACTGTTGAAGAATCAAATCCAATTGCTGAATCAGTAGTTAATGATTTGGATCAAATAAAGAACAGAAGACACAGTGGCCCTCCAGGACCTTGGCTGACAAGCCCATGTTCTAGCTATTTTTTTTCTGTGAAGGTTTGGGACTTTAGTCATATTGTTTTATTAGGGGTACCTGTTGCCTAGTGTGCACTGCATAATCCATAGGAATACATCCTGTTAAATTGTGAGCTAGGGAAATGTAACTGCCCCTGCCTTAATGTGTTATTTGCCTTCAGATGGGGATAAAAGACAGAACACAGTACAAATAAGCATAGTACTGCAACAGAGAACAGCATGCAATCAGTCTGTTTGACATAGGATTTTCAATTTTTTATTACTCAAAACCAAGAGCAGATTCATGCTAGGACTTTCAAAGGATATATTTATACTAAATGGGGGCAGTTTTTTAATTTACCACATAGTATGTTTAATCTGACTTCAAACTCCAACTCCCTAGGAGCAACTGTGCCCGGAATCATCACTTCCTGTCAGCCAGATAAGTCACAGTATGTGTGGATACACATGAAGCCAAGTGACTTCATTCCAACCCTCTGTGACCTCATCAAGGGCACACAGCTCTCAGCCTGTCCCGGAGCTCAAAGCACCAGCTGTGTGGTTCTGGCTGATGAGTGAAGGAGACGGAAATTGAGAGATATCTCTAGGGCAAAGTCTTTATCCCACAAAGCTTGGACTGTGTTTGCTAGACAGTGGTTTAACCAAGCATTTATTTATTTATTTTATGAATTAATGCTGCTGTAAATTTTTTCTTAATTCATTCTTGAAATCAACTTGCCCCATTTACAAGGATGAAGAAATGAATCAGTGTTTGTGTTTTATTGCCTTGTGTTAAATGAAGATATTCACATAGTATTTTCTTCAATATACAAGACACTATTTATTGAATGTGTCTTGAGGATCAGCCTACAAAACCTATTTATTCCACTTTGCTGCCTGATACAAAAAGCATCATCTTACAAGCACCTTTGTTTGATTGTGTAGTTCTACTTGCCTCCTAATTCCAGAGTACTACAATACATCTCTGTCGCTCATTTGCAATGTTTCCTGTACCTTGCACTATATTTTAATCCGCTGCATACTTTGTTGAATTATGCTGTATTGTAATATTTTTTTTTTATTTATTTTTTTTGGGGGGGGGGGTGTAAATACCTTGCAATATGTAACCTTTTACATTTCATGTCTTGGATGTGAGTCATCTTGGACAAAGATGAATAATTCATAGCAATATTCATATTCCCGTTGGAAAGAAAATTCCTACTCCTTCAGAATACTAAGGAAGGAAATAACCTCTGTGAAGCAGAGCGGAAGAACAGATGCATTGTGCATTTATATACACAGCATATCGAAAAGGTTCATACTGTACACACAGACCCTCCCCACCATGATTGGTGTAGTATGTGCCACTATCCACAGAAATCATACAATATACATGTAAACTCTACACTACGCTGCACTGAGATCCTAGCACAGCATCGCAGGGTCACCTTCAGACTCAACTGATTGCGGATACAGAGTGCCAAACACAGCAGCGTTTCCCCTCTCAATCAGGGACCTCCCAGGGATAGCTCGGGCTGGTACGTCAGCACATTATTACACTTGCTGTCACATCTGCAGTGCTAGATCTCTCACAGGCAATTTGGAAAAAAGTAAAAATACAAATAGTATATATATAAAGATAGATAGATAGATAGATAGATAGATAGATAGATAGATAGATAGATAGATAGATAGATAGATATAGATATATAGGTATATAGATGTCATTTCCAAAGTGCATCCGATTAAAATGAAAGTGCCACAGCCAAGTAAGTCTCAGAGGCACACAGTCATCTGACCTTCCACCACCTCTGTAAGCAGTCCCCAGTGTATCGTTATTTTTCCAGAGATCAGCCTGCTATACACCCCTTGTTGAATTGCTCCCTTCAGTCTGGGAGATGCAGGTGTTCCAAAGATCAAATCACTACTAGCTTCTATGACATCTCCTACAAGACTCAGAAAATTCACACCATAACGTCAAGAGACAAATATTGCAGCAATATGAAACTACCCAATTCCCCTGTACAAGTTCACTTGAATATGGTACAGTATCTTGGTTCAGGTTGTGAGTTGATGCATTCTGTGTGAAGACAGAGTGAAAAAGCTAAAGGTCTAAGCCTCATGTGTCCCCAGACTCAGAAATTCAAAAACCTCATATGTGTGAAGATCCAGTTTTTTAATTTTAGTTTTGTTTCCTAAAGAGCTCCCTATTGCAGGATCTATTTTCATTTTGCCTGAGCTCAGCTAATAAATGTTTACTGCAGTATACCTTGTTAAAACCAGAGTTAAGGAAAGCATGTGAATACATTTTAGTTAGGTCTCTGGACTCCTGGGCGGAGGTTCATGGATTCAATCCCAGGTGGGAGACACTGCTGCTTGAGCAAAGTTTTACCTAGATTGCACCAGTAAAAACCCAGCTGTATAAATGGGTAACTGTATGTATAAAATAATGTGATATATTGTGTGAAGCGGGGTCTAGGAAACACACAAGAGGGATTGTGTCAGGCTTATCTTATGAAAAAACACATGGATTGGGTTGACACAGGGATTGGGTGCGGGGCAAAAAAGTCCTTGGTTTGCTGATCAAAAGCAATACCTGTCACTTGTCAGATGTTTGCAGTGTTATGAGTGAGAGTGGTATCAGTACCCTGAATGCATCAATGGTGCTGTTCTCACTGTGGACTCACAGTGTGGAAGAAAGCGAATAGACATACACTACAAATCAGAGAATGCACGGATCTGTCTACATTTCTAGGTTTCAGTGGTATACATTACTAGGTTTTGCTAAGTTGATTATCCTTTCACAATTCCAAATGTGGAAGGTATTTAAGAAAAAATTACTGCTTCAATCCTGAAACTGAAAAACAGCTGCAAATCAATTAAGGGGCAATATTAAAATGGAAAGGATCCATCAAATGTATACATATTTTCACTTCAACATAGGTTTTTAGCTGGAAGAAAGTGGAGCAAAAAGCTTTGAAAATAGTCAAGTAATGCCACAGAATAACAGGAAACCAAGAGCACTTCAGAGTGAGGCTATCATTTTGAATGACAGGCAGATTCATTGAAGAGCAGAGCAGAACACATTACTGCTATTGGTAGTGTGTGGAGATGGGTTCTAAGTTTATTTTCAGTCTCCATTTGGATGTTTCAGTGACCAAAAATACTCCTGGGTTGGCTGTCCTTGTGGTTCTCTGTGACGCCTTGGATACTGTATGATATCAAATGTCCTTGCCCCACTCATTCTTATTTTTCAGTACCTAAATCTCAATTCACCCTGCCCAACAGTGAAAAGAAGGCTTTCAGTGAGGCTGACTCACTTCTACCCAGGGCAGAGCAGATACAGAATGTGTTTAAATAAGTTAGTCAGTGGATTTATATAAAAGACAAATTGTTAGCAATGTTTTTTGCTTGCTAAAACATTCTCCTTCCCCTTAAAAGTTTCACAATACATTATCTGAGACATATACATATTTTCCCATATTTACTCATCTTGAAGACTACCATGGTCATTTATGGTATTGTCAAAGCTTAGTGAAAAAATAAATACAAATATGCTAGATTATAATGAAGCTCTTTGGAAACAAGGTGCATTTTTAAATAATGTGCTGGGAGGACATGCTTAAAAGTGAAAATGAACCAATCTAAATGTACTATGGTAAACTCCAATAAGGGTATGTTGTTGGGATTCAGAAATTCAGAAGTACTTATGTCTTCTCCATAGGCTCTGACACCACAAGGTCAGCCAGCATAGCTACTACAGACAATGCTTTCGATAACATGTGTGTGTATTTTGTGTGTGCTGCATTTTAGTATGTGCCTGCAAGATTTATTTATTGTTTCACAAGAATGATTAATTATATTCTGAGCAGAAGCTGTCAGAAAAAAACACAGAGGGGCGGCTACAAGTAAGCCGTTGAACGCAGCATGATTAATTACCCAGTTCTGATTAAGACGCATCGTGTATCTGAAAGGAATAAAAGGCAATCCGGCTACGTCCAAATGAAACATTTCAGTCTGCATCTCCCTATTAAGGGCCTCCCCTGTTCTATGCTAATAGAGAAACCTGCTTAATAATGACCTTCCCTTTTGCCGATTAGTTTTCATTTGCATCCGCGCAGAGACACAAATTCCAAAAATAAGTGTTATACAGCCCGCTCAGGTTCTGTAGTAATTGTATCCAAATGAGGGAGGTGCAATTATTTTCTCCATCTTTGTAATTGGTTTAAATTTATCTGACATTGTTTTTGCCAACAAAAGAGATTACACCACGGATAAGGCTGCTTAACATTATTTGAAGAGAATACGATTTCTACCCTTAAGAGGTCATTTGCTGTCCAATAATTGACTGCTCTGCTGGGAATGTGATGGGCTGGAATGATCTCAGAAGTTGATGAATGCTAATGTTCTGAATTCCAATGGCAAGGCACCTACTTGTAATTCAGTAAATTTTGAAGATCAGCTAATTAGAACATGGAGATACATTTTTCATGTAGTTAAAATATTATGATTGCACCCAGAGGCCATCCTGTGCCATTAGAAATTCAACAGTGGGACACCTGGATTGGAACAAATAATCAACACAAGAAAAAAAAAACTAGAAAAAAACATTTGGTTTAGTCCAGTTAGAGTGAAAAAATAATTATAAAAAACAACAAGAAGAATTTAAGACTGAAAAACCTAGATATCAAAACTTGGATTTTTCCAGCCAAGAAAATTATGAATGAGCATACAAACGCACACAGTGCCGCTGATTAAACTGTTGTCATGCTTGTCTGCACTGGAATTTATTTTTAAACAAGAAACTTTGGAAGGCATAGAGAACTGGCAGTAAAGCAAAAGAGGTCAGAATTAGTGAAAAGTACCAAAGTTATTGACACCAGGCCCTGGAGGAGCCTAGTTGTTTTCTGTTTTTAGCCCTGGCTGCGAACAGCTGACAAACTAAAGGCCCTGTGGAGCACAGCAAAAGTGCCACTGACAAAGAAAGGCAAACACTAAAAGCAGGACAAGGTCAGATTGTGCCTCAGTCATGATCTGTTTCATTAACAGGTTTAGACATACAGTGACACACAAATATTTAGGTCAGATTAAAAATGGTGAAATAAAAATTAGATTCTTTACTGTTCATACTTCTAAAAATGAATATTTATACTAATATGATTTGAATATTTAAATATTGCATAGCTTTAAAGAAGAATGGGTGTCAAATTCTTATATACACCATAAGTGTATCATTCCAAATCAAATATTTGTAACTGAAATATTAAAATTGTAAATCATGATCCTATTTGTCGAGTTTTCTGAAGCTTTTGTGAATGTTTTTATTTCTTATATATCCAGCACTTCAATCTGGTGAAATAAATGACACTGTAGTATTGGAGTTTGAATAAATGAACTTGACAATACATTAACATGTTTTCTAACAAGCATCTGTGGCTGTCCTAAACAGTTACTTCTGGTTAAATAGTATCTCACCCGAATTATGTAAAAGTGTTTTGGTTCCCCCTCCCATCAGATTAATATACCAATTATGAATGACAATCAGTTCAGAATCAATGAAACCTAATTAAAAAATAATGTCAATTTGTCCAGCAGGTTTACCTAGCATAGGCACATGTGAAATTGTTTTTTTTTAATATATATATATATATATATATATATATATATATATATATATATATATATATATATACACCGATCAGCCATAACATTTTGACCACCTGCCTAATATTGTGTAGGTCCCCCTTTTGCCGGCAAAACAGCCCTGACCCGTCGAGGTATGGACTCCACTAGACCTCTGAAGGTGTGCTGTGGTATCTGGCACCAAGACGTTAGCAGCAGATCCTTTAAGTCCTGTAAGTTGCGAGGTGGGGCTTCCATGGATCGGACTTGTTTGTCCACCACATCCCACAGATGCTCGATTGGATTGAGATCTGGGGAATTTTGAGGCCAAGTCAACACCTTAAACGCTTGATTCATCAGACCAGGCCACCTTCTTCCATTGCTCCGTGGTCCAGTTCTGATGCTCACGTGCCCATTCAAGGAATGCAAAGTAAATTCCAAAGGCAAGTGGGAGGAAATTATAAAAACAACCCTCAACCCGGACTTTCAGGCCAAGGATTGACCTTATGCCCCCAACCCATTTTGAAGACCAGAAAGTGGTGATCATCATCATCAAAACTGACTTGGTTAAGTATCAGACTACCTCTGCAGCTTAGTAGGGTACTTTCCAAGAAATCAAGAGGGGAAGTGTACAGCCTTACCATTTGATGTGTAGAGCATTATTTTTGCTATCTCAGAATACTGATTCAGTTGTGACACATGAGGTTTGGTGATGAAGTGACCCACAAGCTATGAAGTAATATGGATTTATATCCTTAGTCACTCAGCTTCACTTAAGTTTGTATCATCGCTTGTTGATCTAGTGTAATGGTTTCCTGTGACAAAAATATAAACCCTTTTTTGTTAAAGATATTGAAGTTAAAAGATCCTAAATCTGTAAATTGAAAATGTCCCATTCCTTTGTGTTCTATATATCACAGTTGTAACCTCTGCATCTGTTTTTATTTTAGTCTTTTTACACCGAATTCACTTTCATTCCGGATCCTGGCAGCGAACAGCTGATGGAGAGATCAGGCTCTGCTCACTGTGTTCCGTTGGGGACTGGACCAGGACCTGCAAGCCGAGCTTGCATGCAGAGACGAAGCACGTACCCTGGAGCACCTCATCCAGCTGGCAATCAAGCTAGACAACCTGATGAAGGCGAGGGGAATCTGGCCCACTCCTGTTGCGTCTCATCTGCCTGAACAAAACCCCGTGTGGCAGACAGAGCCCATGCTGCTGGGAAGAACATGCCTGTCCCCCGACGAAAGACAGAGGAGAGTACAGCAGCGCCTCTGCCTGTATTGTGGACAGTCTGGGCATTTCTGGGTTCCCCCATCACTCCCCCTGATGACCCTGTGAGTGCGACACTGTGCCTGCTCGTCACTCCGGCTCAGTGTTATGTTCGGGCTTGGGTCCAGCTTGGCGACAAACATGTCTTTGTGTATGCGCTGCTGGAATTTCATTAACGTGGTGTTTCATTAAACACCACATTCCTCTCTCACGATGTGTGCCTCTTCTCCATGTTTGGGCTGTCAACAATCAGCCCATTGGTTCCGGTCCAGTGTCCCAAAAGACAAGTCCCATTACCATGTCTGATGCACTCGAAAAAACTGCCCTTCCTCGTTATTGACTCATCTGAAGCGCACATCATTCTCAGCCTGCCGTGACTCGCTCACCATAACCCAGTAATTTCTTGGACTGATGGAGATATAATATTCTGGGGGCAGAGCTGTTTCTCCCTGTGCCAGTCTCATCCCTGCAGGGCCACACACATAGAGAGCCCCCTTCTCTCTGCTCCGACACAGATTCCCCCTGAATACGCAGACCTGGTGGCGGTGTTCAGCAAAACCCAGGCTTCCTGTTTACCACTGCACCGACCCAGGGACTGTGCCACTGACCTCCTTTCGGGCACATTTACCCTCTCTCTCTCCCAGAGACACAGGCCATGGAGGAGTACATTATGGAGGATCTGGATCTGGGAATCCTCTGTCCTTCCATGTCACCTGCCACTGCCAGCTTCTTTTTCGTCTCCAAGAAAGACAGCGGTCTTCGGCCCTGCATTAACTACAGGGGGCTCAATGCAGTGACGGAGAAGTACCGGTACCCACTGCCTTTATTGCCAGCCACCCTGAAGCAAATAAGAGGAGCCCATTACTTCACCGAACTGAACCTGCACAGCACCTACAACCTTATCTGGATTCAAGAGGGGGGTGAATGGAAGACAGCATTCATCACACACACGGGCCATTTCAGGCGTTCGGCAATGAGGCTCTGAGATCCTTCCTACATCGGTTTGTCATCATCTACATTGATGACATCTTGATTTACTCTGTCTCCCTCTCTGAGCATGTTTCCCAGATGCGACAGGTGCTCTAGTGTCGGCTGCGCAACGGGCTTTACGTCAAGGCTGAGAAGTGCGAGTTCCACTGCCAGCGCGTGGGGTTCCTGGGTTACATCATCGATGCCAGCAGCATGCACATGGACCTGGACAAGGTGAGCGCTGTCACTGACTGGCTCACTGCAGCATTTCCTGGGCTTTGACAACTTTTATCTGTGGTTTATCCGCAATTTCAGTTCTATCGCCTCTCCACTAACCTCTTTGTTAAAGGGATCCCCCTGGACTTACAAGTGGACGGACTCTGCCACTGCCGCATTCGCCCGCCTCAAGACACTGTTTACCACTGCACCCATCCTCAGACACACGGACTTCTCCCGTAAGCTGTCACCGGCAGAGTGCAACTATGACATCGGCAACCGTGAGCTCCTCACGGTCAAGCTGGCTTTCGAGGAGTGGAGACACTGGCTAGAGGGCGCCATGCATCCCTTCCTGGTTTTGACTGACCACCAGAACTTGGAGTACATTCAGTCAGTGAAACAACTAAACACCCGTCAGGCACGCTGGGAGCTCTTCTTCACCCATTTCCAGTTCACGCTCACCTACAACCTGGGATCAAAGAACATCAAAGCAGACTCCCTCTCTCACCAGTTCGACACCCTCCTGCTCCTCAGTCTGCAGAATCCATCCTGTCTCCCTCCTACATTCTGGCTCCCATTCAATGGGGCATCTAGGACCAGATTCTACTGGGACTATCCTCTGATCCAGCTCCTTCTGCCTGTCCAGCGAACCGGACCTGCGTCCCGACTCCTGCCTCCGGTCACCCAGGTGTCAGCCGCACCATCACCTTGGTTTGGGGAAGATTCTGGTGGCCTGGTTCTGTGCGTGACTTCACCAGGTTTGTTGGTGCCTGCTCCACTCCTCCCCACAGGTCTGCTTGATCCGCTTCCTGTCCCTCACCATCCATGCTCACACATACCCGTGGATTTTATCACCGATGTCCCCAAATCACAGGGCTACACCACCATCCCGGTGGCCATCGATCGCTTCTCGAAGGGCTGCAGGCTCATGCCTCTGAAGGGACTCTCCACTGCGCTCGAGACAGCGGAGATGCTGTTCAACCAGGTGTTCCACATCTGCGGGCTGCCAGAGGACATTGTTTCTGGCAGAGGTCCCCAGTTCAAGACACTAAACATGAATGTCAGCCTCATTTCCGGTTATCACCCCTAGTCAAATGGACAATCCAAGCACCAGGAAATTGGTAGGTTTCTGCACTCATACTGCAGCACATCCCAGACTGACTGGAGTCGCTTCTTACCCTGGGCAGAATACGCATAGAACTCCCTCACCAGCTCTTCCTCTAGCCTCACTCCCTTCCAGTGCACCCTCGGATATCAGCCTGCCCTGTTCCCCTGGGAATCCACAGGAATGCTGGCTATGGATAATTGGTTTCACCTGGCCCATCCAACTGCACCTGCTCCTCGGCCCCGGTAGTTCCCACTACCACATCTTTGCCTAGCCCTTGTTTGCCCTGTCCTGCCAGGATTTGACCCACGCCTGTCTGACAACCTCTACCACGCACCACAACTGGGTCCCCTGTTCCTGTCTCCTGGACCGTGACAATCTCTCTCTTTTTTCAAAGATGAGTCGACAAAAACCTCCTGAGGCAGTTCATTAATTTGCTTTGTGTATATAGGGTTGCATCGACATTTAGTATGTCTAAGAGATTAATTGCAAATTACAACTTTTCTGTCTAGGCATGAAAGGTTTGCAGTCTCCTGAAAGGGAGCGAGTCTGAGGTAAAATTAGTTACCTAAATGAACAAGTAACTTACGCAAGAGGCTCAAGATCACATATAATATCACAACTGTATGTTTGCATTTAAATTATAGTTATAATTGGGGGAAACCAAAAATTGGACCCGTGACATATGTAGTTCACAGGGGAGTATTTCTATAGAAAATAAAATCCCATTGAGGGAAGGCTCCATGGGAGGAAAGATTCACAAAAAATAAGAAACAGAGAGTTACAGCTGTTGGCTTAACAGTGACCAGGTGTATATTGAGTAAGGCCGAATGCAGGCAGAGCTGCCTTCAGGATAGCATCATAAGCACCAACAACAGGTATTTTAGCTTATCTAATAATGTATAGTATATATCATCATGTATTGCAGTGTTATAGCTGTGAACCTCACTGACTAAGAATTATGCCTCGGTTCCACTGGCTTAAGTGTCCGGGCCGTGCCGTGCCATGCCATGTCCTGCCAGAAGCATCCCAGAGCTTTATTTGTAAAACCAGGCCATTGTGAAGTCTGTCCATTTTATGGAGGAGCAGCGACTGTGGGTTTGGTTTGTGTTTCGTTTTAAAAACAAAGACAGAGAACAACACTACGAGCGACACAGCCTGACATGGAAAGGACTTTTGTGTCTATTTTATTCTTTCTCCTTTACATGATTGTAAACAATGTAATAAATACATGTTTCTGTTAAGAGATGTTAGGAAGAGCTAAACGTGTAGACAACATTATATTCAGACAAACAAGTTCCCATAAGAATACATTTCCATGTGCAACAATAATACTAAATAGCAAATATGTATTGTTATTATTATCATCATTTATGCTAGTATATATGTATTTTAAACGGCACAGCGTGACTCCCTTCATTTATTACTCTTTCTGCAGATTTGTAACTGCAAACGATACTTTTTGCCGTATTATTTATAATTTACTTATCAGACGTCCTTAACCAGGGCAAGTTACAGTTGAAACAAAATACACATGTTTCACGATTAATCATCCAGCTACAATATAGCCGGTTATAATTGAACTGAAGTGCGCGTCTCAGTCATGGCGTTTATGGATGCATTTATTAAACCAGTCCTTAATGTTTTAGAGGGAAACCCAGATCGGCTGTATTTATTAATTAATTCATTTATCTTGTAAATGGGCTCGTTAACTGAATCGTGTTCCTTCACACTGACTGTCTGTGCAGATTGTCCTGCACACATTCACTCAACACAGCCTGAACACCAGCCAGCTGTCATACAATATTAATACCATCGGCTGCTACGATGCGATTATTATCCTTCAGTTTATTTTAACTAGTCAGGCACTGCACCGGTCCTGTGAAATCACAGTTTTTGATACACTCGGATATTAACTGTAAGCAATAATTGTTTCTGTATGTGGCTTTCACTCCATGCTGTTAATAAACCTGTAATTTCTTTGTGATTGCACACGGCACTTGAGATTATATCTTCCGACATAATGTAGCCGATCTCTTCCCTATCTGTCTACAAGTCAAGCACACATCTTTGCTTTCAGAAGCGGAGACATTTCCTTGGTGGGCGGGGCAGACGCTTACGGACTCGTCTAGCACCAGATAGTTGACTGTCCACAAAATCCGGATGCTTCCGCCAGTGGAAACGGGGTATTAGTGGTGCCAAAAAGGGTATACAAATTGCAATTCTGTTTTTATTTTAGGCCTATTTTATCGACGATACACCATTATTTCTTCTATATAAATGGTTATAAACTTCCTTCTCTCAATGAGATGGTCTTTTACTGTGCTGTCCTTTTAAGAGTCCACTAGCACAGTGAAGCCTTACTGCAGTCCAAGGGTGATCCACCCAGCTGTTAATTGCATAAATGAACACATTTGTTTCTTGAATTAACTATTATATTCCCATTTTCCCAAATGCATTGTGTCAGTTATTTAAAGAGCTGTATACACTCTGATGGACAGTGGCCCTCCAAGACTGGAGTTGGGCACCACTGGCCTAATACACTTAACAGTAAAGCTGCAATCCCATGAACAGCTATGCTATAATTTCCCTCCCCAAGTGCTGTGTCGGGAGAACTGGAAAATCCCTACTCTGACAGCAGACACGTGAATTGAGATTACCAGCATGAATTATGTATCGGTTTAGGAAGTATACAGCTGCACCTGCCATATGATAAACTGAAAGGTCACTCGCACTGTGGGCAAACTGCCTGGTTCAGTTAAGGCTAATTGATTTCAGCAGATTGCTCAGACCTCATTTAGGCAGTGCTAGCGGGCAGCTTGCCTGCACTGTGTCCAAGCAGAACTGGTATGTGACGCACTCTTCTTTTCTACAGTACATACTGTAACTTGCATGAATGAAGACCTGGCTACCACGACATTTATAAGACAGTTCCTGACCTCTTTCACTTATCCTGACTAAAATGGTCAAACTAAATGGCACGTATTGCATGGCTCCATGTGTTTCTGACCACACTGAGTTGATGCACAGCACCATGTATGTGGTCAGACTTTCAAACCTCATCATAAACAAAACTCCAAGCATCCTCAGTCTGAAACCCTCAATGCCAAAAGTGCTTTAGTTTAAAGGTGTTGCACGAAGCACCCTAACACATACACAAGTCAATACACTTGTTTAGGTGGTGGTGTATTTGTGTATTTTGCTAGCTTTCGATATTAGAGAGTTAGAGTTCTAGAAATTAGTATTTAGATTAATAGCATTGTCTCTCTGTAATAGAATGTTCTAGACTGTTCTATAGTTTAGTCTTTCCTCTATGGGGTTTTACCATGTTCTGTTACTAACACAAGCTTCCAGAGCTCAGAGCTCACACAGAAGTCTTTTGATATGGACATATGGGAGGGATTTAGTTGAGGGTAGGTTCCTCAAGCTATATATATAAGGTGAGATGTAGCTGTCTTTACAGAGATTAATTAATGTACTGAGCTGTTGAAGTGAATAGGATAGAATAGATTGGAATACAGAGTAGTTCATGAAGAATATTAGAAAGTGCAATCACAGCAGATGATAGTAGTGCATTAATACCTGGGCTAGTGGAGTTGTGGAATATTCCTACAGCTAATACTTCTGTTTTGGAAGCGGATATTTTAAATTTAGTCAACCGAGACAGAATTTTTAATTAGTAAATTTAAACAGTGAATAAGAGTTCCTCATTTGATTTACTACCTATTTCATTAATCTGTCTCATTCCAATCCCTATTGAGCCTGAAGTGTCCACGTGACAATACACATGATGTTGAATGTAACTGGCCACACTTCCTGAGCACAGGGAATTTGTACACTCTTGAGAATCGAGGGTGTGATGCTATGAAAACAAGCCTATACACACAATGAGGGAGCCCTGATTCACACTGACCCGGGATTATAACTCATAATTTATAATTAAAATTATAAAAAAAGGTTTATAGTAATTTCCACACTCTCAGGCTCACGATTCAAAAGCAATGGGGGGTTATTTTGCTGCATTGACACCCTGTAGTGGTTAGGCAAGGTCAGGCAGACAAGACAAGATAACCAGACCGTATATTATTATTATTATTATTATTATTATTATTATTATTCACACAATAAATGTCACTTATACAGAAAATAATGAACAATTCATAAAAGTTGTTTGAATTATAATGTATCTATATCCGTCGCTCTATATATACACACATTATATATATATATATATATATATATATATATATATTTTTTTTTTTTTTTATTATTTTTTTTTTTTTCAATTAGATTTTCCTTTGATTTAAACAAACTGCTTTGAAGAGGCAAGAGATTTTATTCTGAAACGACAGTTAATGAAAAAGAGGGTGGGAGAAGAATTAACCCACCTGAGTCAATACTTTTTAGAACCATTTGACATTGGTGGCAATTCTAGATGTTGCTGTATTTTGGAGTAAGTCTACCAGGTCTCTATCTGGATTGTGCAATATTCACTCATTGTTCTTGGCAAAATTGTCTATTGAGAGTGTAGTCCCCATCTCCACCCAGCTCCTTTTCTTTTAACACCTCAACAGCCAAGACTTGGACCCATTTTTTAATTGACATAGGAAGAATATTATAGATTATAAAATTGTTTAGTTTGGTTACATTTTCAATAAAATACCAACACACATAATGATGTCACTGATAAATACTTCAAATTAGTACTGCTGGAGGTTAAATTCTAGGTAATGATTCCGAATCTTCAAAGGTCAGATATTACCCTCGGTTAGAGCCCTAATAGAATTTAAGCATTTATTGTTTCTTCAGATGAAATTTGGCCCAATGACAACCTTCTTGGGTGGAAGAGCTTAAGATCCTGCAATAAAGTAGTGCTTATACTGATTCATGATTCTGTTTATTTTCTAAAAATGATTTACCACTACAACTCGTAAAAGTCCCATTAATTGTACAATGTGCTACTATGTGCTGATTTTCTATTATTATTATTATTATTATTATTTTTTTATTATTATTATTATTATTATTATTTTATTTATTTATTTATTTATTTCTAGGCAGACGCCCTTATCCAGGGCGACTTACAAAATATAAGCGCAATACAGAGTTCAAAAATACAGTTCAGTACAAGTCATAAAACATTACAAATTCAAATGTATATAGTACAGTGAAATTCAAAGCATAATACTACCATTCTTAATTAATGGCAAGTGGCACAATCAAAAAGTCAAACAATCAGACAAAAAATATATACATAAATTATGTGCCTATTATCAACGTCATTCAGTATAATTAGTTTGATTTAAAATGCTAAAAAGCTATGGAAGTAATGGGGTTTTCTAATGTAGAGCCATACATACATATTGTGTATATATATATATATATATCTACCCAGGACAAAAGCACAGCCCTGACATGATGCAGAAGGCTGATCTGTACCAAGTTTGAAGAAATGGGACAATCCCATGATGTCCGAGGGAGCTTGAATTAAAGATAAGGTTCTTCAGATATTAAAAATGACATATAAAAAATTATCATCATAATGTTGGCAATATATCAGTGTCCTAATGCAAATGACAGAAGAGGTGAGGGAAATTAATCAAATAAATGCAGTATATCTAATGTCTCTCTTACACCATGAGAAGAGAAAGAGTTACCATGAATGGCAAGCCCAGACTTTGGTTTTCCAGCTCACTGCTCCATACCACCACTCCTATCTCATTCAGCACAGAAATTGGTATACATGAATGATCCCCACATCCTCCCAGGAAATCACACGGTGGCCATAACCATTCGCATGCTTACAGGAACAATTATTTACACACTGCTGTTTCAATTGCCAGTTGCAGCTGGTACAGTGCAAGTGCATTTCTGCTTCTTGCACATCCAAGATGCGTCATGATCATCTTGCTGGAGAGCCCAGCCCCTTACTGCTAATTTATAAGATTATTTGCATTGAATCAGTGTGATGCATTCAAGCATTCCAGAACCTGTGTTGCCATTTTGTCTTTCTTCCATCCATTTAACCAGAGGCATTCTCATCCTCACTCTTTTGCTTTTCCTACACATACAAACATAAGAAGTTAAAGGGACACCTCTCACTCCATCTCCCGGGCTCGAACTCCTCAGGACAGTCAAACACATCGGGGTCGCGGTGAATGGCGTGACTCACGTACATAGCTATACATCCTTTGGAAACCTTGTAGGAGCCGAGGGTGGTGTCCTAGAGGAAAGAGAAGGCAAAGAATAAATATAAAATAAGCATGGGTTTCTACAAGTAGGTCCATGGAATGCAACCAAGTCTGAGGTTTGTGTCTAAAGCATAAGCAATGACCCATTAGATTAAGTGGTCAAAGTTGGAGTGTAAGTACTGAGTAAAGACCTATGTACTGACCGTATATGTACAGTATAGTGACATATAGTTACAATATAGGCAATCTAGAAACCAATTCAGTGGGCTGTCAAAGGTATGGTATCTGGTATCTTTACAGTTTCCCCTTACTTGCCCTGAATCAGCATTCACTAAACTCTGAGAAGATATCATTGACAAATAAGTATTGTGATGGTGTGCATCACATGGACTATAGTTAGTGTGCATTATTATGGTTGTTAGTTTTACATTTCCTGTGTAAATAAGTAATTGAGTAATTTAATAAAGCACGTTCTTTAAACAAAACAAATTACCATATAACAATTTCAAATGAAGGGTAAGGATAAGTTTGACCACAATTGTATATCCATACAATGCTTCCCCTTCCTTTATGATTACATTATAATATTAGTTTGTACGTAAGCACTGCAGGCCCAAAAGCAACTGCTCAGCCAAAGGGGTTGTCGAGGGATCTCTGGCCGACTAATATCATGTCTTTACTGTCATTCAGTGTAGACCACTTACACACACAAGCATCCTCTGAATAGGATACTGTCAAGCCATATGGTTTATTTCAAAACCAAGAGCTATGGCATTGGAAAAAAGATACAGCTTATCCATCACAGATAATATTTTGGTTTGGTGGATTTCAACAGTTATTTTTGCTGTCCCTACCTGCCTTTAATGCTGTTATAAGCGTTTTTTTTCTATGTCCATTTCTAAATGTGTTCACGGAGATCACAGCATAAATCATGGGTTTATTAATTCCTTTCCATTGAAAAGGGATGTTCTTTAAACTGCAATCAAGTGACACAGCACAATGCAACTTTTAGAGGTGAATCTACAAAGTCTAATAATACTGCAGGTTGAAAAACACCCAGCAGGGCACAGGAGTTGCGGTTGTGGGGCAAGCCAATGAACAACTTCCAGCCCTCCCAACCCTGAGAGCATTCCTTGTGTGCAAGTTGATTTAACAATGCTAGAAAGGCTTCTTAAAATGGGGACTGCTGCAAAGAGAGTCTAGAAAGAAAATTAAAACAGTGCATTATGTTTTGAAGCATTGTCGAGTAAAGGCTTTGTGACAGAGATGTACTTGCCAGGTAAGTTTATCTGTATTCAAGCCTGGAGTTATGCTTTCTGAAGCAATTTCTTGCTCCAACGATGCATTAGAATAGGAAAGTGCCATTTGGGCAGGGGCTAACATTTGAAAATCACATATGTAAGAGTTTAGGAAATAACTGCCAAAGGCACAGACTGTAAGTTAAGCACTCTAGCCAAGACACATAATCGCCTCTCAAAGTACTAGCACAAAAGCAGAACCTGTATAAACAGAACTGCTTGCATCTTTATAGTATGAGTAAGATACAGACCAATAATTTAATCATAGGAAATATATTGCCTACAATATCAGAGCACTTTCCAAAAGGATAACATATGAAAAAATATACATTATGAGGCTTCTTAGCCCATCTAGTTAATCTGATTGCTGGCATCTTAATGATAACAGATTCCTATTCATCCAGTCCTTAGTTATTGCCAGTGAATTAGTGTCGGGACTGTCTAAAAGCCATTTTGTTCCATATACCCACAGATCTCTTTCCAGAAAAGTAATACCTCTCATTAAACTGTTTGCAGTCACTACTGTGGAGTCATGTGGGGCCAAGCAAGTGGCCCAATCGAACCACAGAGAACGTGATATTTTGCACCTTTGAAGATGCAGTGCTTTGAAAGGCTTCAGAAAGCGATTTTACATTTGCAGACGGCTGACTCAGTGGACACCCCACAAAGAGAGCGCGTCAGATCTGTTTTCACCTTGAAAAATATGAGGAGAGAAATGGTTTTTATGCAGAGGAGACTTTAGATGAGACTACGTTATTACCAATATTATTAATGGTTTAATTTTAAAAACACATTCTTTCTAATAACAAAGAGTCCTGTTCATCACGAAACTGTGGCTAAATATAGTGAAGTAATCATTTGGTAAGTGGGACACAAACCCAGGTCTCCAACATCAAATCCTGCACATTAAAATTTCACATGACTAAAAGACTGGGGTCCCTTCACAAGGCAGTAATAGACCACTTACACTAATATATTTAGCCTACATACACTACTATTACTAAACTACATAGGTCTGGTTCACAATTTTCAATCACATGTTTTGTACAAGTTGTGTAAACCATGTAAACTATAGGTTTACACAATATAAATAATCTTTATATTGTTCTAAATCTAACTTTTACAAGCAGTTTATGCATACATTGTATATATTTGTAAACTAAAGGTTTTGAAATGGTTTACAATTCAACAATTTTTTGAAAACCATAATTTTAATTAATTCATGGTTATTTGGATACTATTCATTTTTACTGGAGCTTGGCTTGAGTTATCCTGGCTTTATGGTGGGGTGAGGTATCCATGTTCCTGTTCCCTCACAGGCCTGTTAACCTGCTCCTGGTTGAGGTGTTCCCAGTAGAGTGGACCCTGATGTCCTGGAGTACATGGCAGATGAAGTGTGGGCGCTGTTGCTTGCCCACTTCCAGTGTGGTTTTTCTATACTAGTAGAGCCTGGCCTGTTGGGCCCTGCTCCTAGTCTGTTATGGTCTGTGTACAGGTCCCTGTTAGTTCCCTGCCATTTTCATTAGTTCATTATCTAATTATGTCTGGTTTCATGCTTAACCCTAAAGGCTTTGGTTATACGGTTACCTCTTCCCCTTTGGGCAGTATCATCAACATGAAAGATAACGTTAGGCTGTGAGGTTATCCAGCAAAAAGAGGCTATTCCACTTTGCCTAAAGTCTTTATAAAAGCAGGGGAGGGCTGCTTGAGTGACAGTGGACAGTGGCCAACAGGCAGCTTTGTTATACAAAAATGCTGTCACTAAGGTCCCATGGCTAATTACATAAGCCCCTCCCCCTTTGGGTAGTATCCTCTCTCTCAGATAAACAGGTTTACATTCACAACCTAATGTTTTAATGCTTATGAACCCATGAATGTTTAGCATTCTTCATGCTGTAGATATGCATCGTCTGACTTGGTTGTCTATGTGCCAGATGTCAGCTGCAACTTAAGGGAGACCAGGGTAAGCAGGGGAATTTCAGTGCTTCATTATGTATTTGGAAAATATTTGACTTGGTGTGGCTGGATATATTAATGACGTACATCAGGTAAGCAAACGGTGTTCTGTAAGTCTGTGCTTTTTTATGACACTGGAGACGAACGTACAACTCTTGTGACCGGAGACAGGTTGATCACAGAGCATGGTTAAAAATACAATGATGCCAACTGATATGGATTGCATCCTAGCTAATCGGCATCACATGCTGATTGCACATTTCCTCCCAGTCAAATAAAGAGCTGTAAACAAAGGCTGCTGTTTTTCCATTCTCTGTAAGGATAACACTAACTAAATTTACACTCAACATGTTACTCAATAAGAGCAGCTTCCTGTTTACTGAAATCAACCTTTGAAAACGGGTCGGTGTCAGCACAGTTCAGCACAGGAACAAAACAGTTCAGCTGCATAAGCACAACTTCCACCTGGTGGAAGATATGCAAATTAGTTTCTCCAGGAAAGGTTTTAGAAAAAGTGAATACAAAAATGTAAAAAATAAATTAAAAAATATATATTTGCATCTAGATACACTCCAGTCGAAATTTGATATATGTAAAGAAGTCATGCTCTGGAGCAGAAGTCTCTCAAAAATCACCCATTTAATCTTTAAATCTATTCTGTTCACACACAAGTGGTGTAAAGAAAAACTGCAGTCTACAAAACATTTTTTTAACAATGTCTGCAAAGTTTTGCTGCTTACATGCTTCAAGATGATGCAGCTTCTGGCTAAATCAAGAGCAAATGGCAACTATTCCAACATACCTTCCAAAAATATGATCTCATGACCGGAAAATTATTTAGTTTAGAGAAGTGTGGCAGTAAGCAAAATATGCATTATACAAATTTTCTATAGTTTGATGTATTACTGTATTTATTTATTTTTAAAGAACATTTTAATAATACAAAATAAAATGCTTAAAGTGGCTATATGGATGTCCTGAAAGTATAAACAAACCCTAAGCTAACTTTTGATTCCTGACAACACGAGTCTGAAACGAGTACGGATCTTCAAAAGAACAGCTAAGCAGAATGGAAAATGTAGGCACTAACTTGTCACACAAACCATGTTTAAAGACATTAACTGCCCATCAGCAGGTGGGGAAAGTGGGGAGGAGGGGGGGATACCTGCAGAAGTATTTGCAGTATTTGTCCCATCACATTACACACAAAAATATGGACTTCCAACCCTTGAAGTTAATTTTCTATTGCACTGGCTGTGGAAAGCCAATAAAAATACACTCGTAAGTCTCCCATTCGCTGGCTAGATTACTCATGTTTTCAAATGGAAAGGAAATCTTAATTTTCTCCTTTTTTCAGCCTGAACTTTTTCCTTTTTCTGTTCTTTTTGCCCTTCTCTGAAAACAACTTGGGTGCTTCTTAACACATGGAAAACCTGACTCACTGGAAACCCAGAATGATTGCCTGTCACCACTCAGCATGCGCTCCCACACACTGGGCATCGCTGGGTTAAGAGAAGAATCAATTACTGATTGAATAACTGTTCTGCATATGGATGTATTATTGATATGCTGGCAGGGGAATAATGAAATGGCCATAAAGGTAAAGTAAAGGTGCCATAGGAAAGCAGCAGATAAAGGTTGGATCCTGCCAATCCTTTCATCACTGCCATAACTCACTGAGTGGCAGTGCTATGTGTGCCACTGTGAGTATGGAAAAAAACAACTGTAGGAGCCAAAAAAAACTCTAGGCTTTCCATTGTATACCTGCTGGCTGTACTGATGCCAAAAGCTTTAATCCCACCATAAATATGTATGTATTTCCTCAGTGTACATGGGGTATTGTGACTCACCAGGAGAAATATGCAAAGAGCACAACATGTTTGCAAAAAATAGCAATAAAAATGAAATAAAAGTAGAAACATGTAATCCCAGGGATTTCAAACAAGCATATATGATGGAAATAAGAAGCACTGTGTTGGTCCTGACAGGCAGTAATTTATGTGTAACACTTCAGATGCTCTCTACAAAGCACTTTGTCACTTTGACGACTCATTCTGTCGGCTTTATTAATATTCATATGCAATTAATATTAAATATGCATCTATTATCACCCGTTACTTTCGGATTAATATGAATCCTTTTAATTTTTACTTTCATCGCCTATGTTTAACCTTTGTGTCTTAACATCTCTGTGGTTAAAAATAAAGTACAGCAGGTCCATACTTTCTACTCTCAGGAGGGAGCTCTGTTATAGTATACCCTAGACTTCCAAACCAGTTTCATTTCTTTTTTTTTTTCTTTTTTCAGGAAAAAAAAGGTGAAGTGGTCTTTTCCTTTCACACAATCTCCTCTACTTTATATCTGAATTTTCCTCATAACATTTCCATTTTCTATCCCCACAATCACAAAACTCATGTGCTACAAGATAGGTATATGTTTAGTAAGAAATACCTACAGGACAGGTCAGAAATGTTGATTCATTTCAGCTAATGGAGAGCAAGGCTTTGGCTGTAGTGCTTTTGAAGATTAGATTGCCTCACACACATTCCTCAAGATAAAGCAACAACACATCCCTTAGTCTCTAAGGGCAAAGTCAAGTCACTTGCTGGCATCTAAAATAGCTTTAATATCCCATGTAAACTGAAGCAAGAATCATTCCTGAGACCCCTGAGATTTCAGAAGGCAAGATCAGATTTACCTGACATAATTGCTTTACTTTCAGATCTAAAACTGTGCCAAATCACACATACAGCAAAAAAATAAAACAAAAGTTAGAAAAAACAGCTGGATTCTTCACAGCAGAACATGAAGCACACTATGCATCTACAATAAGACTTTCCCAAATTAAGAAGCTGACCCAGACATTAACTTCTCTACTCCTATATATCACAAGGAATTCCATAGTCTGCAGTTACTGTTCTTGCAGCACATTTTCTGAAATGTACAGTATAAACATCAAAAACTCTCATAATTCTTCCATATACTCTGCAGTACTATTGGGCATTCCTTTTCATTTGGATCTCTGGTTTACAAAGTATCTTTACTAGTTACCTGTACGAATAACAGAAGGCATGCTGTGTGTTGTCTTAGTAGCAAATTCAAAAGTCTTCATACTTCAACACACTTTGCTGAAACAGTCAAATATTTAAATTAACAAACCTAGCATTAAAGGAACTTCAGTCTCAGTAGTATCAGTTCACATTATTTTGTGTTTTCCATTTTGCTTTGTCTTACAATTACATTGTTGTAGTCCATAAGGGAGAGAGATTTTTAAGGGTTATTAAATTATTTAAATAAAAAAATAAATACATAGTGTGGGCCATTTATTAGGTAAAAATGCATATGTATGGTGCTGTGTTGATATTTTCTGCACTCTCTTCTCCACATCAATTTGTAGTCTGTACAATCATTCACCAGTCAGTCAAAGCACAGCGGCAACAGCTGATTCATTAATCTTGCTTATTAGAAAGCTCTTGTGGATGAGTCAGTACAGAGCGGAAACTTGAACAACACTCCTGAAGTGGAGGAGTGCAGGAGGATGTCTCGGCACTGAACATGAATATAGAATTGTGCATCTTCTGCAGGGAAGGAAAATAAATCCTGCCTCTAAGTGTTCCTGTAGCAAGTTTATAAATATCACAAAACCCCTCCAGACTGAATTACTTACCCGTCGATCAATCCTGTGCTGTGCATTCATTTCCTTTGCAATGGATGTACTATCACACTTGCAGGAAAGACAAATAGAGTACACGTTGTTCTGGCTTAGTAATTACTTAAGCAAGCACTTTATCTACTCTGAAGGTCTAAAGTGACAAGTAAAATTAGCAACAAAAGATTTAGGATATAACATTGTTACCATTTAAATGTACTATATTTGTTTTAGGTCATCCCTTTCTTATCTGTTCTGGTTACACACTATTCCCCTATATGATATCAGTCCACACTTGGAAAACTAGCAGCATGTTAACCAAGGGCTAGATTAAATCAACACTTTAACCTACCTCCAACACTGCAAATGATAAAATTGTACCTTGGCATGCTTTACAAGCAGTAAAAAGTATATAATAGTGTAAATAGTGTAAGTAGTATAAAGTGAGCACTGACAATAAAATAAACCACAAATCGGGAAAAGCTTGTAATTTCCCACTTGCAGGTAGGACAGTGTTTTAATTTGGCGTAGGCCTAAGATCCCAGCAAGCAATAAAAAGCACAAAAAGAGAAAGTGAAGTAGGGAAGCATAATATTACTAAAACAAAGCGTATGGCTGCTGGCCTCAGGTGGTCTTGAGGTCAGCCAGGTCTCCTTATATCAGTGACCCCTGTAGCTTATTGAGAGCCTGTGAGCTAACTGTGATACCGGCGAGGGTTGTATCCTCCTTATAATGCTCCAATCTTTCCTGAAACTATTTCCATTTCCATCCCATATTCTGTGGAGTGAACTAAATTTGAAACATTTACTGGTTCCAGATTCATTTAATCTTTTCATATTTTTCATGGACACTATCAGTTCTCTCCTTAACTGTTCCCTGCTTTGGGTGAAGTCTTCCACTCTGCATAGGAAACAATATTTGAACCTTCTCCAAGACATCCTTTTAATGGTAAATATAACTGAAAGTAGTATTCCAGAAATACGAAAGGGCATTGAACATGTTTTATTACATCTCTGGGCTTGTGTACTACTCTGCAATCTGCAATTAAAAGTCATATTTCTATTTCTAGAACACAATTTTGCATTTACTGAAATTAAACTTAATTTTCCTATGATCTGCCTATTTCTATATATCACCCATATCTCAAAAGCTTTTGATAGTGCCTTCATGATAATTGTCGGTTTCCTTTATCTCCTCTTCATCAGAACAAGTACCATTTGCACCCTATTTAAAGATTTACATACATCCGATAGACCAAGGCCCCCAATATATGTTAAGCACAAATCATCAATAGAGGCTTTAACTGAAATATTGGTTTCTTCCTTCTGTCTTTTTGATACAATAACACCTACAACCATAGCTGAACTTTGAATTGCTGAAGTGGTGACTGTTTGCACTGTTTAAGAGAATACAGCATTGTAAGTTGTCCTGGACAAGGGTGTCTGCTAAGAAATAAATACAAATAAATAATAATCAATTACACTGATCTCTGTTTAATAGTCCTCCAAGTAGTTCCGATTTCAGAAATCACTTTTTGACTTATATCATGGCTGAAATGGACCGAGCTCATTCAACCATCATACACTAACAATAACACACACTGATTAAACACCACTTGAATGTACAGAAAAGAAAGATGATTAATTATATGCATCAGTCTCTGTATATGAACAGCTTGGTGCACAATCAGCGGATCCCAGTTATGAGTGAATGAGACTGTGGTTTTGAAAGATTATATGCATGATATAGGGGATAAAAAGAAAAATGGTTTGGAGTCCTTTAACTGTTTATTATTTTTGAGTTCAAATACACAGTTAGCTTATCTATTTTTATATTAGGCATATTGGTCTAAAAATAGGATAAAAGCAATTGCATCTAACTATAAAAGGCTGAAAGCTGACCACAGTATTGTTCCAGGCTTATAGGTTGTTCCAGGTCAGAGATATCTATCTCCATATATTAACAGCAGCAAATCAGTTACATAATCTACATAGGAAGTACAGAAGCAGGGCTCATCCTGTCCAATAAGTGGGGGGTTGGCCCTCCCTGTCGAGTCCACAGTGGAGTTGAATGCAAGATTGCCCCCCCTGAGGGTAGATGAGACACATCAGCCTCACTCTGCTGGTCCACAGCTGAAGGCCTACACCTAGGGATTTAGGGGAGACAACCCCTAGGCCTAGGCCTTCAGCTGTGGACCAGCAGAGAGATTTATTTTCTCCTATAACAGTCTGTCATTTTGTAGGAGTTTTTGTTTTCTCTCCTCCATGAAGAATGGTTTATTTGTACATTATGTATTAATCATGATCTTATATTGTTCTTACAATCTGTGAAGCACTCTGTGGCAACCTTGTGAAAGGCACTATACCAAATAAAAATTGATTGACCGGATTGACTACTTGATACCATCTTTCAAAGCCCAGACAGCCTTTAACACTACATTTCTAATGGGAGGCTTCCAATGGCTGAATATTTCAAGCGGCAACTACAGCTTACAGGGGAGATTTGGGCTCCAGTATATTTAGAAATAAATATCTCAGAAATGATGTACCACTCGCATGCCGTGGCACATTCCTTGATTTTATAGATTTTTTATGTTAGTCTGTGCGTTCTTGTTTTTCAACCATTATTCCCCCACCAGCATACTACAGGCCAATTTTACAAACAAATTATTTCATTAGATTAAATCAATGACAGTAGGCTGCCTGACAGGCTAATCAATCTACACAGATGAGCCGTTGCATAAGCCCAGTTAAGGTTAAGGTAAATTGAAGCTGGCATTCGTGGATGAACGGTGCATGGCGGTTGATACAAAAACAGAATTATTCTGGCTTCCACAGGCTACTCCATTCACTCTGAATGGGAGGATGTAAAAGGCAAACAAAATTAAGCATTGTACAATATTTACATTTAAAAAAAAAGGTTATTTAAATGCTAATCAAAAGGAATCTTGGTCTTTAATTCCTGGCAGCTTACCCTACTCATTAATTTGATTCTTTAACATAATGGAGAGCTGTCCTTGGCCATATTATATTTTATCTGGAAAATTAATCTTGCCACCAATTTCCATTACTTCATGGTGTCTTCATTGTATTCCCAAACAAATATGAATGCCAGTTAGCTGGGGGGCACCCTGCCACTGAATGGGTGTCAGTGTAATCTTGGTGCCCTCTAGTTTAATGGGTTCATTGGCTGGTTTCCCTGAGAGATTCACTTAGCTGACACTGCAATTCATCAATGGGCTGTCCAGGACATATTCTTTCAAAACCCTCCCTAAAATGCTTTATCGGCTTACTGTTTAAGAAAGAATTTGGTTCTAACAAGTTCCCTTTTTCATAGGTAATGTTCTTTTGAATGCACATCATTGTTTTTTTACATCTAAACAAAGCTTTAGAGTTTATTCTATGCTGATCCACTCCAACTAAACTTTAGAGTACATAATTGCACTAATTATTTGCTTAATAACAAATTAAAAATGTTATGAGCAGCACAATGTCTAATTCAGCTAGATGGGACCTATATAACCCACTGGCCCTTGTCTTCTAGGACATGCTCCAAGCCTTCTCATTCCTGGTCCAAGGGAACCACTGTCCTAATTCTTGTACCATCCAAGCTGTCAATTACTTAACTGAATAATTAGTTGAAATAATTCATTTGACTAATACAAACTTTTAACTAATCTTAAACAGTTGAAGATTTCAAGAAAAATCAAACTTCTATGAGGCACTTGAATTCTCCAACTTCATGTAAACAACCATTCAAAAATCTAATGAAGCCAGTTATTTTAAATAAGGTTTCAATTAGTAACTGAGAACTCCAATAGAATAAAAAACAAGAAGTCAGAAAGCCCGATGCTTTCCAGGACCAGGCTATGAAGATCCCTGGTCTTGACTATGTTTTTTCCCCAAAAAACTAAACTTTCATGTTTTTTCTAACACAATTAAAAGCATTCTTTCCTAAGACAAGAAGTGGTCCTGAACATTTAGTTCCACACACCTACCAAAAAACATTTGAAAGGAAATAAACTGAAACCTCTGACCTCTGTTGCTCCCACACACTTGTATTTACCTTGAACACCATCCAAGTCATGGAAAAATGCCTGGAGCAGAACGTTACACATGAATAACGTCATAGAGCAGTACAGCTAGGCCTCACTGTGACTTTCCACCACTGCACTAATGTTCTTTGCCCTTACAGTTGAACTAGTTTGTAAGTCACACCATGATACTGCACATCTACACTTGCTCAACATAACTTGGAGGCACAAGCCGTATATGTAGTAAGAGAGAAAGGGAAAATTTGACATGAATAGGAGGCAATTATTTTTTAACTTCAGTATCTAGATTGTTAGTTATTTGTTATCAAAAACTAAACCAAGCCTGGAAGTCTGTGCTTGTTTTCAAAGCAGTCTTTTAAGGAAATGAACACATTTTATTTAAGACATTTTAAAATAAAGGAAAATCAAACAGTTTGAATGAAATATACATCCATCTCAGTCAGTTTTATCTATTTAGAAAAAGGGGACGGGGGGATTTAATACAATTTTCAGTAAGCCAACTTAATCATAAGTTAATAATACCATTCCTATGGTGTGCAGAAAGGTGAAAGGTCGCTGACGGATTCTAACTAAGTGTTTATCCCACTTATTTAGCAGACATTTTTATCAAAGACAGCTTACATGGTTTTATCAAAAGCAAATATACAATGATCTACATATGTACATCACCATTAGGGTAACAAGAATGGCCTACAGGTATAAGTTAAATATTGGTCTTAAGGAAGGATCTTTTATTCCTCAGTTTTGTTTGGGGCTTTTTGTAGTTCCCCTTCCTCTTACTGTATTTTCCAATATTTGTATAGTATTCAGTGGTTTATAAATGTCATATAATCTGATAATGATAGCAGTTATACAATATATTAGTATTACTCACTAAAACCCACTAACCTTGGAATGTACACCTTATACATGTATTGAGAAATAACATATTCATACAATACTTAGGTGGTGGCTTTCGTAATGTCTTGTCCTAGGAGGCTGGATCAAGGGGGAATGGAATTTGCGGCAAGTTTCTCGAACTGTGACGCCAAAAGTGACAGGACGCATTTGCCCCGGGCTTCTCCCTGCAGTTATGTATATGCATGTTACACCACCTAGTGCTCAAATTGTAGGCAAACATTTATTTTCATTTATACTAAACTGTTTGTTTGTTTTTTAATAAAAGTGGTGTGCTGGCTTCACCAGTCTTCTAACTTGAACCACGTTGAAATAGTATGGGAAGAGCTGAACAGGAGAGTTAACCACCACCAATACACTCTGGGAGATATTTGGGTGGGATATCCCCTGCTTAAGTATGTGCCATATTAGTTCTGTAAATATATGTGGCAATCCTTTCAAAAAACTTAAGTTGGAGCTATGTAACTTGGGGGCATGATTAAGACTTATAATGGGACATTCAATGAAGAGAGGACAAAAATACATAAGCAACACAAACAACTAAGCAAGTAAGAAGAAAGTAAAAATTAGTAATATCAATTTAAAAATGTTTTGTCACTTTCCACTAAATAGCAATACAGTCATCTACCTTGATTATCACTTGAATTTGCTAATCAAATCTGTCTATTTGTGGTGGCCATCCTTGTTCATTTTTATCTCTCAGTCAAGGCTGAAAAATGTAATTACTGATCACCAGTGCAATAGAGCAGACTGTGTCTGTGTATGAACATAGGTTAATCAAGTATGTTTTAAGTTTGGAGATTTCATAACATTTAACATTTAAAAGCAATAATTAGACTCAACCTCAACAGCAAATTAACTTGCCAACTGTGACTTTTATTCAGTTCTACATTTAAAGAGATACATACTTTATAAAAAGTTTGCTTTTGAATTAGTTTACTTCTTTAGTTTCAAATACCGGAAAGGGCTTCTGTTCTATGTAAGCCACACTCTTCAGCTCAGGGGAAAAGTACTGTACATTACAACAGTCAACCCAAATAATCATTCAGCTCAATGTCTTAATTGTATTCTGCTGAAATGCAACATTCATCAGTTCAGGGTCAGTCACAGGCAGGATGGTGCTGACGTACACACCGCACTCCTGTGCCAGGGCCTGAAGCTGCTAGCACAGCTCTCCGGCTAAAACGCTCTCAGCTGGCTTAACAAGATCTGCATCATGTAATACAAGTCTAGCAACTCAGCAGGAAGAGCGCTACTGATCAAAAAACCCTTTACAGACTTCCTCTTCCTAAATACACAGTAATGGACCTCAAGTACATTTATTTCTCTCATGAAAACCCTCAACAAATGCCATCTAAAGGTCAGCCTGTTTCTTCCATTTGTTTAACATCCTTGTTCTGATGACAGCAATTCTCTGCAAAGGCATTTACAAACAGGTTTTAATGTGCCGTGGCTTTGAGTGGAATAAGTTTCCTAGTTTCCCCATATAAATTAGAACAGACTGCATCACACAGTCTGAATACATGAGCACAATTCTCATGACGTTTGATTCATACCACAAATGATAATAGCAATGTATAAGTACCAGGAAAGATTAGGGAATTGTTTTGATAGATATTAAAAAGCTTTCATGATGATGGAGGGTTTCAGGATCTTCTGGTCTTAGTTCCACCTGTTCTCAGTAATTATTATTAACCATCTCAATTCAGACTCTCAATTGAACCATTATTGCTAAGCTGAACCAGTTAAGATTTTTTTTCAGGTTTTAAACAGGCAGGGCTTACAAATACAAAAAAATTAAAATAAATAAATAAATAAAATAAACTGTATGTGATAGAGTATGCCCATCCCTCTGTTAAGATGTTTTAAAAAACTTTCTGGATAAGGGTGTCTGCTAAGAAATTAATCAATTAATTAATTAATTAATTAATTATTATTATTATTATTATTATTATTATTATTATTATTATTATTATTAATAATAATAATAATAATAATAATAATAATAATAAACAAAGGCTTACGTGGGATGGGGTTGTGGATCGGCTATCTTGGAGAAAGTAGGGGAAGGTTACAGAGGCCATCTTGGGAAGGGACTTTAGAGACCTGGGTCACCTTATTGCTGACATGGGAGGGGGTTCATGCTATTGTTTAGAGTTTATTTACTTTGTTTTAGTTTAGATTGATTTTATAATCATGCATCACCGTTATTATAAATGTGGTATTTTGATGTAAACCTATTTTGGAAATATGTTTAGGGATGTATGTTTTTAATGTTTCTTTTGTCACCCCTATTCTCTAATGGTTGGGTCTAGGGGTGGGGCTAAGCTTACAACAGTATAAAGAGCTGGGTCAAGGGGTTCAGTAGGAGAGAGTTGTGTGGTGGTTAACACCTGCCTGTTTGTGGTCCTGTTTTGAGGATTTGTTTATTTGTTTATTTGTTTATTTGTTTATTTGTTTGTGTTGTTGTTTTGGAAAATATTTAGTCAGTGCGTTGTTGGTGACTATGCTGATTTTGTTCTGGCTTCTTGACTGATAGACAATGAATATTAAAGCCTTGCTATCCTTGTTCATAACTGTCTGATTCTGGGACCACCACACTGCACAAAACAATGTCTGTGGCACTCCAGGGTTATATACACCTGCTTTAAAGCCTGTAAAAGTGTCTCTAGTTTAACAGATTCATACACCAAGGGTTGTCATTCAGCTTTTACAATTCATACATTGAACTAATCAGATAAGATCTTCCATTTCAAATGTTCATGGTTTAAATTGATAGGTCAGTGATATGCGAGTTTTGTTTCCCTATTCCGTATCATATTGCTGTATCCACACCTGTCCTGGGTCCATCACAGTACAGTATCAGACTGGCTGGTTGCAGAAGCTGCTCCTGGTAGGTTAGATGTCTCTGTACAGCCTTAATCACCCCAGTTTGTAGTAAAAGTGTCAAACTCTCAATGGCTGAGAGCTATGTCCTATGTTTCTGAAGACCACAGAAATTATTTCCATTTTAAAATAAAAATTACTGTCTCAGCATGAAGTCATTTTTATGCGGACAGTATGCAAATTGACATGGGCTTTCAATTCTCCACACTCTGCTGAGATGTGCTCAAACACTGCTGGAAACCAGTATAATTGAATGCAGTTATATTCCAACTAGTTTATAAAAATATGGTTTACATGACCTTATGTGTTGGTCATTTAATCCTTACCAAAAAAAAATTATATATATATATATATATATATACACTCACCTAAAGGATTATTAGGAACACCTGTTCAATTTCTCATTAATGCAATTATCTAACCAACCAATCACATGGCAGTTGCTTCAATGCATTTAGGGGTGTGGTCCTGGTCAAGACAATCTCCTGAACTCCAAACTGAATGTCTGAATGGGAAAGAAAGGTGATTTAAGCAATTTTGAGCGTGGCATGATTGTTGATGCCAGACGGGCCGGTCTGAGTATTTCACAATCTGCTCAGTTACTGGGATTTTCACGCACAACCATTTCTAGGGTTTACAAAGAATGGTGTGAAAAGGGAAAAACATCCAGTATGCGGCAGTCCTGTGGGCGAAAATGCCTTGTTGATGCTAGAGGTCAGAGGAGAATGGGCCGACTGATTCAAGCTGATAGAAGAGCAACTTTGACTGAAATAACCACTCGTTACAACCGAGGTATGCAGCAAAGCATTTGTGAAGCCACAACACGTACAACCTTGAGGTGGATGGGCTACAACAGCAGAAGACCCCACCGGGTACCACTCATCTCCACTACAAATAGGAAAAAGAGGCTACAATTTGCACAAGCTCACCAAAATTGGACAGTTGAAGACTGGAAAAATGTTGCCTGGTCTGATGAGTCTCGATTTCTGTTGAGACATTCAGATGGTAGAGTCAGAATTTGACGTAAACAGAATGAGAACATGGATCCATCATGCCTTGTTACCACTGTGCAGGCTGGTGGTGGTGGTGTAATGGTGTGGGGGATGTTTTCTTGGCACACTTTAGGCCCCTTAGTGCCAATTGGGCATCGTTTAAATGCCACGGCCTACCTGAGCATTGTTTCTGACCATGTCCATCCCTTTATGACCACCATGTACCCATCCTCTGATGGCTACTTCCAGCAGGATAATGCACCATGTCACAAATGGTCAAATCATTTCAAATTGGTTTCTTGAACATGACAATGAGTTCACTGTACTAAACTGGCCCCCACAGTCACCAGATCTCAACCCAATAGAGCATCTTTGGGATGTGGTGGAACGGGAGCTTCGTGCCCTGGATGTGCATCCCACAAATCTCCATCAACTGCAAGATGCTATCCTATCAATATGGGCCAACATTTCTAAAGAATGCTTTCAGCACCTTGTTGAATCAATGCCACGTAGAATTAAGGCAGTTCTGAAGGCGAAAGGGGGTCAAACACAGTATTAGTATGGTGTTCATAATAATCCTTTAGGTGAGTGTATATATGTGTGTTCCAGGATATGCAGTTTCAACACTTCCTGGATAGCGAAACGGAGAGGAAAAGTACAAGAGCAAAGGACTTGTCTTCCCCACAGTAACTCAGCTAATAACTATGTTCAGTGGTGCCTTCATGTTAACTTCAGACCCACTTTAATAACAAATTGTAATAACAGCCACATTTTTTAATTTTGACCTTGAAAATACATGCACCCTGTCTCAACTAATTTAAAAATGCCTAATTATTGTACAATGTCCATAACTGACTTCATAGCTGTGGCTCAAAAAAATTATTTGATTCACACAATTCCCCCAAAATGCAATGAATTAATCAAATTATTTTTGTTATGTTGTTATTAAGTATTTTTCTGAACCAAATCAATAAAACAATTAGTTGGTGCTGTGTGTATATTTTTGTTTATAGTTTTTGGTTAAAGAAAATAAAAATGATGTCTTTTTGCTGTTGACTGGTGCCTTTTTATGATATCCAATACAGACATATGTTATAAATAGGTAGACAAAATAGCATATAACATCTTTTAAAATGTACAAAAGTGCCCCCTTGTCTAACCTATTGTAGTTATATCAATCAATCTATTTCTACTGGGATTTGAAAGCTTTAAGTGACCATAACTGTGCAGTTTTTGACTATATAAAGCAGAACGTAATGGTGTTAAGAACTGAAATGTGTTCAGTCGAGGAGTATCAGTAGCGCAAAATACTTAAATTAAGGGAAATTAATCTAAACAGCCGGACTCCTGCCAGATCTAATATATTTTCTCCATTTTAGACAGACCAGTAGAACAGGAGGCACCAAGGAAGAAAAAAAATGTTTCAGCATATAAAATAGCCAGGAATATGGCAAAGGAGAATCGTATATAATTTTGGGAGAACGGTATGAATAAAACAAAAAACAAGTCACAACAGTTCTGAAGTATGTAAAAATATGACAATATGATAAATTATAAAGATAAATTGATTTGGTTTGTGACCATATAATGTTTGTTTTTATAACAGCTGATGGAAGCATTAACTACAAACCCAGGATCTGGAAACGTAGGCACACTGTTGACTTCCAACTCTAAGTCTAAGGATAGATACCGGTTTATACCTTTGTGACATTGCACACGTCCACTCCAGCCTCCATCAGTTAAAACTGATCAGTGATCTCACCTCATTTGCTATTCTGCACCCACCAACAAAAGGAGGCCACAATCTCTGAACTTCCAGCAACACGTGGGTCAGATATTCAAGATCCCTCCTTGCGCGACTTCGAATACATTCCTGAAAACAGAGGACGCACCCAGGTTACACTTTGCCTGATCGACACGTAATCCTTTTAATGCACCTCTGACTCCAGCCACTTATCTGCAAAGGATACTACACGATTTAACTTCATACCTGTTACATGCTCATTTAATGATCTATATTGGTATTGTGCACAACAATAGGACAATTCTTCTATAAAACTGTATTTGTGTTTAAATGTTTTAACTGAGTAATCTAACTTGAAACTTTACTTCCTTAAGTGGTTTAAAAACAAACAAGAGCATTCTATTGTCATTCCTGGTTTGGTTTGAAGTGGATACATAGAGTCAGCCTAGTATTATCTAAGGCTGGATGGAGCTTCAGGAGCTGCTCTTTCAAATTACATTAATTCATTAGTTAATTAAAATAGTAAGAAAATAGTTATTATGCCCACCTTGTGTCCCTCCCCCTTTAATTAATTAATTAAATCAGCCTATGCCTGGGAATGAGCCCACAATCTACATTTTATGATGTAGAGTGACATGAATGGGTGTGTTGACAGAAGAACTAGACTGTGCGAGTACCAGTCAGCATGTACTGTTCAAGGAAGGGATGATGCTTGCCAATTCTTTCCATTTTGCCATCAACACTCATATTGCTCTTTTGTTGAAGCAGCTATTTCCCAGGTACTGCAGTCTATTTCTGATGACATGCAGAACTACGCCAGGTGTCACAGAGCCCTGCAGTCAACTAGTCTAAATTTATATTAAGAAAAGACAAACTTACATTTTTTGCACTAGGTGCCTTAAACATTTACATCAAAAGCTTTCTCTTCCCTGGTTTTAGTGGCTACTTAGAAAAAATAATTATAAACAAAGCTTACTGGGTAGAGCACGTTCTGAGCAATATCGATGACTTTTTACAACCTCCACAGCAATCAATACTGTTATCCAGGGACTGAGGAGCACAGAATTATTACTGGTCAGGTTAGAGCAAATGACAAGTTGGCTTGATGCTCTGTCCCGTTATCATATTTGGCCTAGAGAAGTATCTCTTCCATCTGTGCTACATTTTGGTGGGTTTCATGAACATACACACTATTAAAGCTTATCATCAACCTTCTCATTCTCCACTGTGACTCATTCAGAGGGATAATTACACAGTATTCTATCAGATATGTGTTTCAAAGGCTGTCTGGCTTAGCTGCAGCTTCTGATTTTCTGAATAGTTGAATGTGTGAACAAGAGAAGGCCGAAAGAATACTGTACAATCTGAACTGGGTAGTTTTCTATGGTGTGTTTGTGCATTGGTATTATTGGATTATGTGGGTTGTCACATAGGGTTAACATGTGGGGATAGGTGCACTATCGGCAGGGGGGTTGGACCTGCACGTTACAGTACATGACTTCTCCTGAGATATTCAGTGTTACACTACTTGACAAACAAAGGGCTTATTTTAGTAACAGAGCTTCACCAATAACTCTGTGGAGACACTGAGGTTGTATTCTTACCTTACTAGGACCGGAAAGAGCTAGTGTAAAAGAAGTGAGGAGAGATGCCAAAGCTTTTGGAATCAATGCTGAAATAAACAGCAGAAGGTGTTGTGAAGCACTGCTTTTCTCTGGGAAAGGTGCACATCTGAGTTTCCCAAGAAACCTGCAATAAAAAAATATATTTAATCATCCTAAATAAATAACCCCCCCCCCCCCCAAGTATAATAACTGGTATAATAACCCAGTTCTCAATTAACAGTTATGTATTTGAAATGGGTTGATCCCTAATACTACTACTACTACTATTACTACTATGCTTTTTAATATTATTTAACGTTTTACTTTTTCTCTTAAATGCTTTTGACATTTTTCCATGTTTCCTGACCCCATTGTAGTTTGTGCTTTCTGCTCAGCTCACACCAACGCCTCCCGAGATGATAACAATATATACACACATGCTTCCTCTGAAAAGTGCACAGCTGAGCCATCTGGTTATTTTCAAAACACCAGAGCCACAGCCGTGTAGAAAGGGCTAATGCAGCTCTCACCAATACTACTGCAGGCACCTAGCATTGCAAGTAGACGGAAGTCAAGACAAACCAGATCTGGCTCAATCAATACTGCCCAGCTCTATGGGGAATACCACTTAAAGTTGGCTAAGACATAAGAAGGATTCAAACCAGCAAAGTCTGGATTATAGGGCTGAACATATACTCCACTTATATAAACCATGAATATAATATAATATAATACCAATAAATATAAACCATGGGCTGATAATCACCTCTAACAAAACTTGATAACAATATTGATAGCAATATTTATTAACATTTGATAATATAGTGGTCTTAATTTACACTGCTGAATCTTGACTTCTACGGCTAGTCCAATTTCATCCCATTAAGAATTGTATTTCCCAGTTTAGAAAATGTTCTTCAGATGTGGCATTTCAGGAGTGAAAGTTTCTCAGTCCTATATAATCAGCAATTAAGGATGTGAATGATAATATACAAAAAATAAATAATACTTTCCATGGGCTTTATTAAGAATCAGAATACAAAGAAAGTATTGAGAAAAAAAATCTGAAGGAAAAGCACTACAAGAAAAAAAACCTCCTTACATATCTGTTAAAAAGACATAAGACAATGTATTAATCTACTGGTTAAATACAATTCAGCCTTTGCAAATAAAAAAAAAAAGTATTCTAATAATGGTTTAAAAGACATACAATTAATAAAGGAAATGGCAACACATCACATACTATTCACCTATCATACTGAAAATAATACATACCATCACACACTAAATTGCATCAGAGAATTGCACGATTAGGAAGAGTGATGCATTAATCATAATAACAAACAACAACTAAAACACAACCCGGCATGTTATGAAAACCTGTTATGTTCCAACCCAGAATCCAACGTTTAACATTATTCTGGGCAAAATAAAGCAACAGAATTTTTTTCTTAGTTTCACACAGCAATGAATCAGAGCTTACCAAGAGAGATTTCTATCAAAGCAGAGGCATCAACATACTGCAGTGGTGACTCATGTACTCTTGAGGTTAGCAATATGGGAGAACGGCACCTTGTATAAGCTAGAGGCTGTTCGTAATCCTATTCCTTTTCACAGTTTAAAAAAACATATATATAGTGTCCATATTTTAACCAAATCACTGAGGAAAAACATATTTCCAATAAGAATATTGAACCTTTTTGTCCATAAGTTAGAGTAATTCTGAATTTGAAATGTTCTTACCTGATATCCAACCATACAAATATATTTACCAACAAGTCACCTACAAAATACTAAATATTACAATAGAAGTATTTATCATGTTTCTATATTTTCTCTCATAAAATGTATCCGAATTGAAAATAAATAAATACTTCTGTGTATTTACATATGCATTTATGTAAATCCTAATCTACTCTGATTGAAAGAGTGAGTTCCTTAATAAGAACCAGTATCACGTGAGCAGCTGTTA
Organism: Amia ocellicauda; assembly: GCF_036373705.1. NCBI lineage: Eukaryota > Metazoa > Chordata > Actinopteri > Amiiformes > Amiidae > Amia > Amia ocellicauda. Next base: position 27,134,884 of record NC_089857.1, read on the forward strand.
TACAGTACTTACCCATTCTGTTCACACAACATTCTCTCATGAATAATTTTAAGCAGCTTCTCCTTGGCCTCCAGTGCAGTAGAGAATCCAGAGGACCACATAGGTACTTTGATATTAACAGGTGCAGAAATAATCCCTAAATAAAACCAGAATACAACTAATTTAATCGCACCGCAACATGAACATAATCAAATGAAATTTTTTTCAATGTGTGTTCTGTACAAATCGGTAAAAATATAGGGAGAGTGAAACTGGAATTATAAGTGATAGAGAGAGGATTCTGTAAAGGATGCAGATAAAAGTCAGGGGCTTGCGATAGCACATCAGATCAACCTTGTTGCAGTAAACTTGGTGCAACCTGGCAACTCCATCAGGATGTCGTTTCTGTAAGATGTCTACAGGAGTCTAAAACACACAGTCAGTTTTTAATTATGCAATTTAAGTCCTGTGTTATCTGTCCTGACATTGGTAGGTGCCTGATGCCTAAGGTGAGACGAGGTTATTTTACTTTTTGTTTGTTAGCTAAAGACCTAGGATTATCCTCTAAATCACCAATGCATTGCACTTGACCATAAATCCTTTCTGTAAAATGCTCTTGATTCAGTACAATATTGGATAAGAGATTGAAATGAAAATAATAATAATACCAAGACTTTTTCAGCAGTTTCTTGCCAGAATAATTATTTGCTTTATCTCAAAGATAAGATTTTAATCCGTAAATGCAGCTTGCTTTTTCTAAAAAAAAAAAGGAAAGTAAACAGTGAGCGTGCTTCACACAGACTGGAGAATCCAGATGCTTTCTAATCCCAGTGACAGTAACCGCTCTGGAGAGCAAATCTGACGCAGCTCCGCAAAGCCATTTTAGTTCGTCGAAATTTGTTTGGGAGTCTTGTTGACCTCACTCGCCTATCCATTCTTCTGCATTAGGCCCGTAAAACAGCAATAAATCAAAATTATATTAAGCCATCTTGTGTTTACAATTGAGGAATTGATTGCATCGATGCATAGTGACACACAGCAGTTAGAGAGGAATGCAGAGGTCTGTGGAAATGTCCTTGAGCTGCTTGCTGTAAAACGGGCCTTCAACCGTAGTAAGCAACAATGAGAAGGAGATGGCTAGGGTAGATTGTGGCTACTGCTAAGTTGAGGTGTTAATAAAAGGTACTTTTTAGGGAAGTGTGAATCCTGTTCATTCAAGTTTTGAAAACTGAAATTAAGTTTTCCAAATGTGTCCAAATCTTTATAACTGTTTAAAAAATAATTAAGTGTGTCATATAAGATTTGTTGGAATGGGGCTCAGCTGACCAGGTTTGATTTAACTGAACTGATTACTAGCATAACTGGTTCAAAATAACATCATTCTTATGGTGCTGTTGATTTAAGGAGACCCGGTAGAACCTGCTGGACGGAAACCTTTCGGCAGTGGAGGTGAGCAACCCAAATCTGCACACAAGGACAGTGCGACAGTAAGTGCCAATACCATGCCAGTGTAGAGTAGCCAGCTGCGTGATTTGCTGGTGTAGCTCTGGGGACTCCTCTGCATCAACATTTAGGAAGAGCCCCAATGCCAGCTCAGTTCCCAGTCTCTTAAACATTGTGTAGATTGACTGTGGCTCCACACTGAAAAGAAAAGAAAAAAAGGAAATAGAAAAAATAGATATGCATATTTCCCACAAACTGTTGCCAAAGTTCCAGATCCATGTGATCCAATTAGCAAAACGTGAAAATCTAGGGTCCTTAGAGTAACCATAAAGGGGTTTGTCATTAGTTATGCTGGACATTGTCACTTGTTGCTTTTCCTATTCTACAAGCCTCCCACCCCTGGTACATTTACCAGGGTATCCTTATATAAGGGCCTAATTACAAAGATAAATATAGCATGGAATTGCATACTTTAGCAGGAAAAGTGGGACAAAATGTTCAAAGTGAGCACCACAAACTGAGTTTTGTTAGACATTTTTATAACAATTTGTTAAAGGGTTTTTCATACCAGTGTGCCTTTCTGTCATCAGAGAGCTAAAACTACAGGTCCATTTAACTGTGAAATATTACCGACATAAATATTGCTAGTCCATTACAGAGAGCAAATGAGTCCTCTCAGAGCGATAAGAGCACTCTGCTGTAATGCTCCTTTATTGTGCACTTATTTCTGACTACGCGTTAATCATATTTCAATATCACCTCCCTGATAAGAAAAAAAATCTCCATGTAATGTGATGACGTTAACACACCTAAAGTATTGCAAGTGTGAATGTTGTTTTTTCCTTGGGCACTAACCTTTCAGAGAGGCTCCTCAGGTTGCATTCACAAACCCTACAAAAGAAAAAAATAATTGAATAAAAAATACAGAACGAGACAGGAGAGCTTTACAACAGCAGTGTATATAATCTGCAATTCACTGTTGAGTCATACCACAAACCTATTTTATATGCTCAGCAAGAAGCACTGCTGCTCCATGTTGTATGCGTTTTCACAAAATAGCAGTGCTAGTGTGAGTGAAGTCCATGACTGTAAGAAAAGGTGACGTTCACAACTGAACTTCTGGGCAGCTATAGGTTAACTTACTCACATTGAACTACTTGCTAGGAAAGGATGTGACCTACAGTCTTAAGTACTCCAGTAAAAGTGTCATAAGGAACAGTGTTTCCTGAACTAAACATGCAACTGGCGTATTGACCCATAACAACCATGGATCATGGCTGGACAGTTTTATAAAAAAAAAATTAGGAAAAGCACAAGTAAAATACCAATCTTCGAGAGACAGGGCATACCAAAAAATAAATAGAATTGGAGAAGAGACTACAAAATCATTTTACAAAAGGGAGAAAAGTCAAAAAGAAAGGAAGTCAACAAAAAAACTTGGGTAACAGGAAAGAAGCCATTGATAATTCGGAAGAGAACCAAAAAATCTTGGAAGAGTCCAGGGAAGTCATAGACGTCGACCCAGGTGGTGAACTTCATATCCCTAAAAAAAAGCAAGCCGTGAAGAGGGCAAGGGATATCACTGTTGAGACGACTATTCAGGATAAAAAAAATAAGATTGGAAAAAATGAAAGCAGGAGAAAAGAAAGGTAGAATGTGTCCAAATAGTCCTGGAGGAGTCTAATACAGATCCTGCACAAGAAGAGGGCCAGAGACACCCACACCACATTCCCATTGCATTGGACAACATTCAGGAAAATGGCATGGTCAGGTGAGGGTACAGAGCTAGCTGAGAAAATATAAAGGCCTCAGGTACTTTTATCCTGTGTTAAAGAAAGCTCTATGGTTATCTACTGCAAATCGTGAGAAACTTAAAGGCCGACGCCTGAGCAGAAAATATTGTTTGTTAATTTAGTTTTTATGTTATAAAACTTTCAATTAGGAAATTTAAATTTGAATTCCATCCATATCTGAGTCAAGCAATGAAGGTTGTTAGCAGTGCTGTCTGTATGGTGGGCTAAGAGTTGCTATAAAGCATTGGACATTGTCTATGGCTGTGGACATTTCAGAGTACACCAAGTATGATATCCTCATATCTCTTGTGCTGCTTGTAGCAATGGACCAAAATCATCAACCATTACCAGTTGCAACCTGAAACCATTAACATTTATATAAAGGAATACTTGTTGAAGAGCCATAATCTATTAGTAATTCACAGTAACTGAAACATGCAACATTCTTCCCTAAAGCTTTGGCAAGTGGTTGTGCTTCATTATAAGGATCACATCTTGTTGCTTAGATTTTTTAGTAATTTGAAAGTAACAACTGCAAGTAATGGGCGTCTGGTGTAGAGTCAATTCAACTGATATTTCTGATGTGTTTTCAACTTCTAGATAGTAGCAGTGCATATCAGCCTATTATACATAATAATATTAACAGATCAATTAATTGTATGAAATGCAATGCAAACTGGAAGATGTTGTCTTATTTAAATAACTCTTGAATAATTGGACCCTGCAGTTTTCAGTTACAAAAAAAAATAAACCAATCCCCAACACCTTTTAATGTAGTCCGAGCATGAGTCGATGGCTTTTCCCGAGAAGAGATGCATTAGGGACAGTCTGAGCAAGCAGGCTTCCTCACCTGCAACAGACAGAGAGACAGACAGACAGAGAGAGAGAGGTGAGAGGTAAGAGACAAGAGAAGTTAATTCTGGAGTCTGGAGACATAATTTCCCTTTTCTTTCATTCTAAAACATATTGTAGTGTTATAACAGCAATGGCAACAATACAGTTTGATCCAGCTGAGGTTTTAAAAGTTATAGGCTATTGAATCAATTAAATGGAGAAGGAAATACATGTTTTTAAATCAGTTTACCTAGAATCAACTAGCATTATCCAACAGACTGCACTGAACAGCCTGAACATACTTAAACTTTCCATTGAAAGACAGACAGGTAAACACAATTCCCAAAAGACAAAAATATATATAATATGCTCTTACAATCAAGGAGCACAAAAAATTGATCATTCAACACAAAAAGTTCAGTAGTCAAAGCTTTTGCCAGTCAATTCCTATTACAGATTACACAGAAGACAGCTCTGCTGCAGTGACATGTTCTCTGTGTTATACCGACATCTAGTGTCTAAGAGGGAGAACTCTTAAACAAAGGCTATTCAGGTTTCTTTTTAAATAATTAACAAAACCATCTAAAGATCAGAACAATTATGCATCACTATTTTATTAAGGTTGTGCTGTCTCTACTCCATTAGATTAGTAATTTCTCATTAGTAATTTCTGGTTTATTCACACTGTCATTAAACACACTTTTTTTAAGTATAACCGGTTCTTACCATTTGTGGTTACAATATTGTCGCCATACAGATGGTGAATTACATCTGACGGATCTTTCAGAAACACAGACGATTTATCTACAGGAAATAAAGATAAACAATGTCCTCGTACATAATTATGGACATCACAAATCAGATCACTGGCAGTCAAAAACACAACATAATTTTGACATTGTACAGAAACAAAATAAGAAAGAATTAATCAGAATAAACTATTGATTCATATGAAAATATGCTATATTATGTGGAAAAGGCACCAGTAGCTTTTCTGTATAGTGTGTCATGCATGCACCTTGAAAATCTGCAATAAAAGGAATTACATTTTATTATTGATCATTATTGATTATTGATCATACAGGACCATATACTGAATGCAATAAAGACATTTCTAGAAGATGTAAACAGAAAAGATACAAAGTCACTCCAGTTCACCTCAGGCTACATTGATTTAACCCGGAATGAGCTAAGTATACCGTATATAAATATATATTCATCACTTAGACATCTATATTATTTCTAGGCTGTTGGAACATGTACTGTTTTTTGCACTGGTTACTCTGTGTATGTTTGTGTTATATAATGTGTCCTGTCCTATTACCAGTGCTTGGCGGTGGACGGCCTTCATAGATAACAGCAGCAAACAGATGGATTTGCATTATATTGTATGTATCGACTATGTCTAGGGTTGTTCCCAATTATAAATAAAGTAATTCAACTGTACCTCTCCTTGACTTCATCTCTAATGTATCCCTGTTTGTGGGGATATTTATTATATATGGCTTGGAAAGCAGGGGTCTCTCGCTCCTAAGGGGGTGGCGTAGTTGTCTACATCTAGGTGGTGCCACACTATATGAGGGATTATTTTGAATCCCTCACGCCCAATATTTCATATACAATTTTTGCAAATGTCATCCACAGTGGGTAAACTAAAGTATGAAAGCTCAACCTGAAGATGAACTAGGAAGCCTCACAAAACATGACACAGCCGCGTTCAGCCGTATACAGCCCTCACGGCGTAGATAATGTAATTTTCTGGAACTCATGATGACTCCCTATTAGGGTAATTTGAAATATTAATAATGTAAATACATATATTTAAATTGAACATATGTATTAAACCTATGCCAAGTTATCCTGACATTTTGCTGGCTAACCTACTCATCCAGTGACAAAGAACGGACACCAGGATTATATGTTATGCTAAATTATACAAAAATAAGTAAATAATAATAATAATAGGCGTACCACACAGTAATTCTTTCATCCCCTGGACTGAACACACAAACAATGTGGACTTGTTGAGCAGTCGTGCCTGAAAAACCCGGCTTCCATGCTTCTTGATCCGGCGGCCGCAGAAGGTCACCGGGTCTCGGTAGAACTCCAGCGATTTATCCCCGAGGAGAGAGCCCCCAGAATGCCCCGGTGCCTGAGACATGCTGCCAGAGTCCCACTGCAACACATTTGTTTGTTTGTTTATTTTTTACATTCTAATTCACTTTTCCAAAACAGTCCTTCATATTGTACACCCGTAAACATGTGTGAAATGGATTACTGCAATGTTGCTTATATTAATACTATATTGTTTTTCCTTTAAATAGGCTAGTCTGCATCCATGGTCTGAATCCACAGGCTGCTCCCAGATGTTTTGGTGAACCGCTGCCCCTTAGCGCCAGGTGAGCAGTGAGAAAGAGCACATTATTCTCCTCGACTGTTTCCCAGTGTATTATTACAGGCTGATATGCTGCCAAGTATGCACCTGATGCTCACTGTTTCAACAGGTTATTAACAAAGATGGCATAGTTTCAAGTTTGCAACATAAAAGAAAACAAACAACTTCTTCCTTCTTTGCTTCATCTGTGCTTTGATCTATTATTCGTAGGGAAACATTAATTGGAATGGTACAACATTGTTAAATGTTCCAAATGTTAATTCCTGAGTGTGTGTTCTCTAATTTTTTTTACATTTTGCTTTCATTATTAATTAATCAGAATTCCTATTCCTATTCCTTTTTAAAATCATGTGTACAGCTCCAATGATCCATTCACTTTGTTTCCTTTTTCCTTTCCTCTTCCATTCACATGGGTTTGGAGTTTAGAATATTGTTGTTGTTTTTTTTACTTACTGCAATAGCAAATACATAAATACATACACAAGGCATGCAAGCATACACACCCAGAAAACAGGAAGTTGTCTCCGCTTTTTCTTCTTTCTTCATTCCATATCCCCACCAACAAAAATAAAATGAAACCACTATCGTGAACATATATATAAAAGATAGCCTTATCAATAAAATATGTTTTTATGAATCCGAACAGGTTAGATATTTTCAAACAAAGCTTGAGATTGGGATCATCGGTTCCAAAACTAGACATGAACTGAACACTTCCTGCATTTTAGCTAATAATTAGTTCAGTTAAGTAAATGGGAAATTAAAACTAGAAGATCTTTTGGCTCAATGATTGACAGCTATGTTCTACATAGTTAACCCTGGAACTATAACTAGTTGTTCTGTGTGCTTGTCTCCCTGTCAGCTACCCAGCAGAGGAAAGAAAAAAAATTACAGTTCCAATCACCTATTTTAAGTGTTAGTGGTGGTTCCTCCCCCAACGCTTTAAATGTATTATTTGTAATTGCTGTCAAAACCAAAACAATACTAAATACACTGAGAACAAGGTTTAGAGTTGTTACCTGATATATCGCTGCAACTGCAGATTACACTAATACCCAACAAAATGAGAGAGAAATCTGGTGTACACACAAACACCTCTGTCCTCCTCAGAAGCGTCAACGGTGTGTATAATTATCTGTAATGTCATCTCTCCTTTGGGGTTGTCTGAGTTTCTGATTGGTTGCTGTAGGAGAATCTAAAGGTTTTAAAGCTCAAGCAAGACTCCGGAGAGAAGGAGCAGTGCTTATTAGCCGTACTAGTGATGGCAACAACAAGGCCTCATCTTTCCATAGAGACAAGGTTGTTTCCTATAATACAGTATTAAATATGATCTAACAGCAGTACAGAACAGCACTGTGTGAATGTAATGCACTCGAGAAACCTAATTCTATAAATGTAACCAATTTTCTAATTGTATAATTATGTTCCTTCATAGATGGCAGCCTCTTTGAAGTCTAATATTAACTTAAGAGTCAATTTCCCTTGCTGTGGTTGAAATAAGTTTTGTAATAAGGTATTATTTAATATAGCTATCTGAACATATTCATTGTAGCTTGATCATTAACATTTGTGTGCCACCGAGAGTGTTTCATCTCTGTTAATATGTGTGTGAACATTACATTTTTTTGGTCTCTGAGATATATCATTTTTAGTTTGACCCATTTGGATGATGCTAAAATGTATCTACATCAATGAAGGATCAGAATTGAGGGTGATGCTCTGGTCTCAAGGGTAGCTCATCGTAGAGCAGAGTAAAAAGACATTCATGTTATTGTTCCATTCTATATTGAAATATATATTATTTCAAATGTTTTAACATCGATCTTGGATATGTATAATATAGAGTAGTAATAAAGCCTTGCTATATATTTAGTGAAGAATATCACAGATATGATCATGGCAAATAGTAAATGTGTAAATAATTCACCACTAGGAGGTGCTACATTACTGTAACTGTTCATGAGTATGACATTGCAACTTGACAGCATAAGTATTTCCTTGAGAATGGCCACTATGACATATCACATATGAGGGTAACTTCTGGTCACTAACCAAAAATCTGCATGGTTGAGGCAGCGTTGCTACCAGACTGCTATTCAAGTACTCTATCCACAGAGTCCTTGTAAGGGTCAAGCTGCCATGACTGCCACTGCCACTGCCAAGCAACCCTGTGAGGGAGGAGGAGCCACTGTAATCCAAGTGCAAAGTGCTACCACTGCTGACTTTGACTGGAGAGGAGGGAGTGTGAGCTGCCTAATGCCCAGGATCTGGTGTCACCCTGACCCAGGGCTTGTGAGGACCAGGCCAAGGTCACTTTGCTGGCTGACCACTGGAGGACTTACAGCTTACTAGAGCGATCTCCAGCCTGGCCAACCTAGCAGTCAGTGGGAACACATTGCCAGAAGATGGACCTCTGACCAGGCTGTCTCAATGATGGGATTCTACTTGAGGAATGGAGGTCCTCCACAAACAGTTCCCTGAGGACATGCCCTGTGGCCTTGCTAACCCACCTCTGCTTTTAGACTCTTTCTGGGGTTTAAGGCCACCACAATGTCCTACTTGGTCATAAAACAGCAGGAGACTGGTTTATTAATCATTTAGGAATCATTATGCCACCCTGTTTTGGTTTTAAATAGATGTACCTGTCTGCTGTCTTGATTGAAGCCATGCATGATTGTAGCTGGAGTCACAATGAATGGAAATGAATTAACTGTAATGAGAAAGTGATTGTTTTTGATATTTGGTTTGAAAAGAATTGCACAGAATAAAAAGAATAATCACTCAGAATAAAAATATTGAATGTAAGTGTTCTGACCTCTTCACTACAGTACACCTCTGTGATAAACCTGAAGAGTAGCATCTCTTTTGATCTGCTGTCATTGCAATTACGCTGTGGGACAATTGGGGTAGTATTCCTCTGGAGAGAGAGACAGAGATTTATATAGATATATATAGAGGAATATTGAAATTGCCTAAAGATACTACTTTAGATTTTTGCTAATTTTGCATGGTGAAATCATTGATTACACATATACTCATTACATACATGAGTAGACTGCTATGAGCTCAGGTAGATTATTACATGAGTGGGGAATGCCATTTCCCAGCATGCATGTGAAAGCCCCCAGTTTAATAAATGAGAAATAATTTTACGTGCAAGCGTAAATGTTTTTAGAGTTTAGCAAAAGGTCCAATCATTTCAAATGCTGCATAATCTATTAAACACTAAAAATGCAGTCAACATGATAATTGTGTATATGTGAATGATGTAACTGAGATGCTGTGAAGTCCAGCCTCCTGACATACACAGGTAATTATCATCTGATCGCCTGCTTTTTTAGAATATGTAACACTTGCTTTATGGCGTCACATTTATAGTAAGAGCTGATGCCATTAATCCAGGAAATGCACGGTCACCAAATGAAAGGGGATTTAGCATTACAACTTGAAGAACAAAGGAGGTGAGATCAAATTCCTGTAGTCGTCACATCACAAGTAAGTAGCAAAGTAGTTATAACACACATACAGAATGGAGGGTTTAGATGTATTAGGAAGCTAACTATTGAAATGACTGGTGTCCTGTCCTGGGTGTATTCCTGCCTTGCGCCCTATGCCTGCCGGGATCGGATCTGGCTTCCAAGCAACCCTCACCAGGATAAGCGGTTTTGAAGATGGATGGATGGATGGATGGATGGATGGATGGATGGATGGATGGACTATTGAATTGTACAGGGTCTATTTATACTGTTGCAGAAAAGAAAAGTATTTGGTACAGTGTAGAGTGGAATGGTTAGACTAACACACTGGACATTTTGACAATGTTATATACTGTGATGGGATGATGTCAGACTGTAAAGCATTTGCACAAATAGGCTTGTTTTTTGGAACAATGGACTTCACTATATAGAAAATTTGGTGACTATACCTTGTTCCTCTGCTAAGCTAGCAGAAGCAGATGTTTCTTTTTTCACCTGTGAACACTACCGTCTTATTATGTTGCAGTATTACTCATCTAGGCATAATCAGTTTGAGATGCTAATGGATTTGTTAAGTACAAGCGGGGGAAAAAGCACAATGGCATAGAAAACCATACCAAGCGATATCCCAGCTGAAACTAAAATTGCCAGCCGTAACAATATGGTGCGTCAAGGGTCAGCAATAGCCTCGGATACACAGACATGGGAATCATCTGGGAGATGCATTGGTGCAGATAGCAATTGTGGCCCAATCTTTGCAGGATTATAAAACTGGTTACAAAGAGGATTACAAATGGCCAAGGAGATTAAATAAGCTTTCAAAAATTAGCTAAAGGTAGGGGAAAGGTATTTTTTCACCAACAAAATAGTTACCATGAAACAACATTAAATCATTTGGATTTGTGGTGGTGAAATGTGGCCAACAGAAGTCAGAGATTAAAACATATTTCGTTGTCATCTGTTTTGTTGAATGGTGTGACTCCCATTCATGCTTTTCTCACAGTCACAGCCTCACAGTGGCGCCGTGACTCTTGCTGTGAGAACATCCTTGTTGCATAGTTAACACGCCCTTCGCAACCTCTGAATAACTTTCCAGTACTGTATTACACTTATGTCTAATGTTTTTGTGTATGTACAAAATGTAAAAATAAAAGCTGTTTCTTATAGTATAGGCTATATGTACTACACTTAATTATTTTTAACCCTGAACTTTAACCTTAAGTTTCAGGGGATGATTTCCCTTACACCTTATTTCCCATATGACATAATCCCTTGCACAATACGGTTTTGATACCCATGGCACAGTTCAAGAATGTATTACTCGTATTAAACAAGGGATTGCTGTATTTTACTGTAATGCATTCTACTGCATATATAAACATTTAAAACATCAAAATAAGGAAATATTCTTACTGGATTGTGCTGGCTTTGTGTCTTACACAAACTTTCAAATGGTATAATTACATTTTCACCCAGTTTTGCAGTATTTATCTATTATTTATTATAGTCTTTTGCCATATAAACCTGTACTTTCATCCAAATTGTGAGACTTCTTGACTATCCTGTCCTACATTTTCAGTCCATGCATATTCTCTCCTCAGCAATCAGTTACAATTGTTAAAAAACACATGGCTTGGTCAGTATCAGTGAGAGTTGCCAGACACTATGCTGCAAATCACCAGAGTGTTAAGTCAATCTCTCCCTATTTTCAGACTTTCCCCTCAATACACACATACTCATAATGGAGAAGGGGAGGTAAATGTATAATAATATTGACCATCCTACATATTAATAATTTTAAAGCAAGAATCAAATATCAATAATAATATCAATCAAATCAATACCCAAAATATGAACTAAAGAAACTGTAATTAAAGGGTAGCTTACTGATTATGTTTCTGTTGTTCTGAAACAGCAGGTAAGTCGTATCCTCTTTTCTGACTCTAATACTTCAGTTGAGATGTTTTTAACTCTGTCTCCTCTTGTGAAGGTGTGCATTTAAATTAGTATTTAGTGCAAAAAAAAGTAGGATGTTTCCATAATGCCAAAACACACTATGGACTATGGTGCATTATTAACAAGTCATGTTTTGGTAATTGTGTGCAGTTTTACTCTGACATATTTAAGTAAAAGATTGTTACATCTGCAGAAATACAATATATATAAAATAAAACAAATATAAACAAATCTTTGTGGATGCTTTTTTGAGGCATTCTTGCAATAAACTAATATGTTAGGTATCACTAAGGAATTCCTCCAGGCAGTCCTTAATGCCTATGACGTTGTAGATGTGGCTTGTGAACTGGAGTGTTCGTGGGTGTTGTCCCAAAACGCTCAAGGCCCTAGCTATAGAAAGTGATTCATAACTAGAGGGCAGGCCATTTTAAATGGTAATGAATACATTACAGAAGTTTAAAAGATGGTCAAAGAGTAAGCTAATTCCGCCTATTTCTTGCATTTTGTTTCCATTTGGTTTCCCCCCCAACTTTCTCCCATGCAATGTTTTCCCCCATTCCCCTCATGGCTCTGACTTCCCCCCACAAACTGAGGGATTCCCACCAATCTGGCAACCCTGGTATCAGTCTGTTCTGTTTATTAAAAAAAAACTCCATTCATGATCAGCAAAAAAGTCAGTATGAGTCTCCAGACAGCACCAATCTCCTGCACCTATCTTGACGCAAGCAGCATTTTGTTTGACAAGATTAAATCAAGATCAAGATCAAGATCAAGATAAGGCTCTTACATTACTTTAATTTCTTATTTCCTCAGAGACACAGTGAACCTTGCCAGTCAGCTCAGGCAACTTTTATGCTAACGTGTCCTTCTGAAAATGATTTTTTTCCACAATGGTTGCATGAGCTGCTTGTGAGCTTATCATCTTTTCATGCCTCCCTAAGTCTTCACTGAAATGTGGTACCTTGTACTCGTAACACAACTGTTGCAATTTAGCCTTACAAAAAAGTAAAAATTGACATAATACAGTCAATTATACAGGGGTTCAAACCACAGTGCCATATTTGGAAACTATGGCAAAGGAATAGTACAATATATCAAAAGTAGATGATCAAAGGTTGTCCTCCATTACACTAATTCAACAAAACTGGAATGTGTATTGTAAAGCAAATATATTGTTGCGTCAATAAAAACTAAGGATTTTCTTTTCTGATCTTGGGGGATAAGACTGACAAGACTAAGACACAAAACATCAGGCAAAACCACATTTTCAAAATAGAGAAGAAACAGTCCACAAAAACAAAACAAACACAAAAGCAACACACACTAGAGTACAGTTTCACCCAGAGAAGGATGGTAAGAGTCTGAATGGACTTTTTCCTCAAAACCCTGAACATGTCTGAAACATATTCAAAGTGTGCTCTTATGTGTATTAGCTTGTTCAGAACTTTCCAAAGAGAAAAGAAGAAATAAAGGACACATCAATAATATTTCAAAAATAGAATTGCACTGCAATAGAATAGATACATTTCAAGCATTATCCTCAGACAATTTTTCAAGAAGCATTGAGTATGAACTTAATAATAAAAAATGTGAAAAGGAATGGTCATAGTAAAGACTTGAGGAGTTATACAGAGAATGGTTTAACGCATAGTTTGACCTGGCATTCAATATGGTTAAAATACAATGCCATTTTTTAAATTTATTTTTTTACTGTAAACAAAACTTCAGGATGAAAAATCAATGGCTTGTTTAATTTTACTGATTAGAGGGATGTCATTTTTTTTAAAACAAAATAGTATGTACTGAGGGGTTAAACATACTTGAAGTTTTAAAACTTAGACCACATCTGAGAATTTGAGAATAAAGTCAAAGGACTGGTTTCACAACCCAGATTAACTACACAAAGCTTTCACATAGGAAGTCTAAGACAAGTGTTAATCAAGGTCTGTGAAACTAGCCACAAAAGAGTATCAAAGAATTAAACAGAAGAAAAATAGCTGCTTTTTAATATTCAAGTCATTCTGGATAGAAAGTTTATTTGGAATAAATTAAACATTGAGGCAATACAGAACAAAAAATGTAATTATGCCAGAATTCTGTGCTCTGAGAGTTTGCAAAAATAACTGCTCCTGATTCATCTCTCACCCTGTACTTTTATTATTATTGATACTCTTTACCCAAGATGACTAACACGAGTACTCATTTATATGTTGTTTTTTTCTAGAATAAGTACCTTGCTTCAGGGTACAACAGCAGTGTATTATGAGGGAATTAAACCTATAACTCTCTGGTTATAAGTCCAGAGCCCAAATGTGAGACTTTGGATTCTAGGTAGGCCGATGTACCATCTCTTTGCTCTCTGGTAGAAATTAAGCAGATAAGTAAAATATCTGAGATTTGTAATTTGGACTGATGAGGTTAACCAGTCTCTAGGAATGGTATTAACATTGATGTAGAAAACAATCAACTCATTCATAATTAGTTCACTCCTCTTCACTTTTTACCCCTCACTACAAACGACCGAAACAACTGCATGTAAAGAAAAGAAGGAAAAAAGCAATAAAATCGAATAATATTTTGTTAAAACCATTAACGATGAATGAACACAGCACACTTGAATGTAGTTACTACGCTATAACTTTTCGTTTGTTTGTAGCAGACGCGAGTTTAAAAATAGATGAGTCTTCTGCAGTAACACCTGCCGTGTCTCACAGCGGCCGCTGCGGGGCGCAGTTGTGCGCCGCGGCTCCGCTGGACTGCACTGAGCGGCTCCCATTCAAATCTGAAAGGCAGGGCACCTCGGCGAGACTTGCCCTGCGAACTGCCATCGCACAGGTGTTGCTTTTGCGGAGACTGATGGCATTTTCTCAAATACCGTGTTTTGGGTTAATGGGAAGATCCTGAAGGAATATGAGACTCTTCAGCAGCTCAGGACGGCAGGCTCACAACCCACAGGTAAGAAAGTTGCTGTCATAATCACATTCAGATCAATTGGACCGGGATCCTTCCAGGACTGTAATAATGATACGCACTTATAGGCAGGCAATACTCCATAGTCAAAGTGGAGATATTTCGGTTTGGTTATTCTCTTATTAGTGGGTTTCTCCATAGACAGATTGTATCACAGCAGATTCAGAGACGCAAAATTAAACTTTATGATGTTACAAAAGGTAGTCAAGTGTAGCTTACAACCAATTATGAATGTGACAGACACATACACCACCGCTGCTAAGTCATAAGTGGGCAATTTAATGGCAACGAGGGTAAATTGTATTAATGCTCCATGAATCACCTTATAATGTGTAAACCTTACAGTTCAATCAAGTTTTCAGTTCTTCTCAAAACCACGTTTTCTCCCATTGATTGAATCATTAGTTGTACAGTGGGAAAAACGATACTTTATTATAGCAGTAGTATAAGAGTATTATAACTACATGTTTTATATTCGACAAAGGACGTTTAAAGACTGTTTGACTGGATCTCTGCTCAAGTAAAGAAAGAAATCGTTCAGTTTGGATGGAGGCAACTTTAACCCTTTTGTGCACCTCCTTGGGTACAATTGGAAAATATATGCACTGTATTCAATGTGCAATGCAACGGACAACTAAACCTGTTCGAGCTCTGATTCGGTTCAGACTGTGCTCTTCGTTACTATAATATACATATATTTTCCCTAGCAAAATAAAATAAAATAAAGAAAGAATGAATGCATTATTGTGTGAGCAAAACTAGTTTACAAATACAACAGTAAGCAAGCTGTTCCACATAGATGTTTTCACTATACTGCAATATTTTAATGTTACTTCATATTTTATCAAATCAACTGTTAAATTATAAAAAAAGTATATCACATTTGTTAAAGCACACATATATCAGTATTCTCTAATAATGAGCTTCCAAAGGTTAGGCTATTTGTTATTTGGTGTACATTTCATGGGCACCTATTTGCTAATTTGTAAATGTTCATGATTAATAGATATAATGATAAATAGTGTACTTTCTATTAATGTGACCGTTAATAAACAATTGTTATTATTATTATTCTACAAAACTAGTACAGCCATTTGATTTTGATGAAGTACTATTTGTTTTACATATACAATTATTTCAAATGGCCTGCGTAATAAATATGCTAAAAAGCTCAAAAAGTGTGGTATGCAGAATAAAGTGGAGGTCTGATGCTACTGGATCAAATGAGTTCATTTGAGGTTGTTTGCAGACAGTTGGGAGAAATGAAGATGAGTGATGATATCAATTAAAGACTGGCATTGCTGCCTAGGAGGGTGCAGCAGGAGCAGGACATAATCCATGGGTTCTCTCTCTCTCTCTCTCTCTCTCTCTCTCTCTCTCTCTCTCTCTCTCTCCCACCCTCTCTTCCTCTCTCCCTCTCCTTCCCTCTCTCCCTCTCTCGCACTCTCTCAGCTTAAGTTGGGTATGTGTTGCCTCCTTCGGTAAAAAACATAAATGTAACAGCAGGTATGGATGGGTATGACCCACCTCTACTTTTACCGGAACTGAAAAAGCAACAACTGGAGGGCAGAAGTCCTACGTCCTGTCAAGTGATTATTAATTTGGACAACATTTTTATTTTTTCCTAAATTCATCACAAATACATATTGAAATTCAAAATGAAGAGAATTGAGGTTCTGTCTGATTTTAGATCAATGCATCTGTAGTTCTTGTGGTGCAGTTCCCTTCGGAGAGTTGTCCTGGAAGGTCCCAGAATGTCCGTGTGTGTCTAGAAGTATCAATGTCTTTTGAAGATTATTGATCAAAAATGATTGATTAAAGGAGGTCAATCAAATCCGGCCATGGTCACATGGTGTCCCAGTTTATCTAGTTTGTAACATGCGTTCAGTCATTTCTGCCATACGCCCACAGCTTGTTTGTAGAAAAGATTCACATCTATTATAATAAATCCACCTGCATTTAATATGTTCCTGTTATTTTTGTCTCCAATTTGAGTCCGATAAAAGTCCTTGTCTAGCCAGTGCCTTTGTTTGCTCTGTTCTCATGTTGCATAGCATTAGCTGTATGCCTAGGGTGCTCATATTTATATGTCATGACTCTGTATGTATTGCAGTGCTCCAACACAAAAGGTTAGTTAGAAAGATTGCAGACACCATATGATAAAGCTATATATAGCTGGCCTTGTAATGGTTAACATGGCCATGTTTGGATGTCTCTTAGTTACAGGATAGCTATTGGCCGTAGACATTTCCTGACTTGCAAGGCTTTGAAAAGTTTATCTGTGATTGAGCAGTTTCTCCAGCAAGGGGATTAAGGTTCAGATTTTATCTGGTTTCCAGTATTGTCAGCATTGTGTGTTTCAATACAACATAATTAACAGTTATTGAGAGGTAAAATGGTTGATTATTGATATGGTTTACAGTAATTCCAGCTTGTGTAGACAGGAAATGTGACAAACAGTGGTTGTGTTACTCTCCACAGATATACAATTTAAGCACTTGGAAAACACATTAAGGTCTTGTTAGTGTCAAATTTATCAAACAATACCTCACAACATATTGAAAAGTACTCACCTAAAATAGGGTGTTCCTGAGTGTTCCGTATTTATCCTTCAGTGAAAGGAAATGGGAATCTATTCCAAGATAGTGTTTACTTTGACTGGTCCATTTCACACTAAGGCCCAGATTAAGCCTTGTAGCAGTCTGGAACAAGGAACTAAGACAGATAGTTAAAGTTTATACCATTGGATCCTTTGAAGAACTGTTGGATGTTATAATATAGATAACTGTACTGGCACCCAAATGAGCAAGACCAAAACACAGACCAAATGACCTCCTCTTGTTTGTATTATTCATTATGTTCTGATGTTCTTTAGCCAAGAATTTGACACGCCTGCTGTTGCCAATTTCAAACTTAATACTAAACAGCAGCTTTCCATCACATAGATACATAATGCCTGTTCCCAGCAGAAATCCACCACCAAGTGAAAGATTTTGAATTTGGGTTTAAGGTGGACTGACATTATTCTTTGATCGAGGCCTTTGTGACATTCTATATGATATCCAACATTTATTTAGGCAGGGGAACAATTATTTCTGTATGAATGCAATGTTCAAACCTCTTGGAGTAAATATAAAGGTTGGTTAATGTCACAGTAGTTCTGAGATAAGAGGTAAATGATGGCTTTTCTAGATAACCCAGAACATTTTAAAACCCTATTTTGTTTATAGGACATCCACATATGCCTTAATCTTACCAGAAGGTCTGATGTTTTAAAAGATAAGGAAGAAAGAAGAATTCACAAGTCGTGCATTTGCTCGAGATGGCATCTTCTACACCCCAGCAGGATAAGCAACTTCAGACAGTGTGATATGGAGTTACTAGGCAGATAAGAACAGATTATAATTATTTGAACAGCAAGTCTGATCTCTTTGATATGGTTGCTTTGTAAACAACCAAAATAGTTATACAGAAGCTAGCCAGCTTTTTTTCTGTTTGCACACTCTCTGAATGGATATAAAGGGATTAAAATATGATTAATATATTATTAGAGATTATCTAATTCATGATTATTCACTTAACTGAAAATCAATCACAATTAAACCTGTTAAACACCTTTAATATTATCACTCCCAGAGTCTTGTTAAAATGAAATGTAATGTACAGGTACCAGTTCTGTTATTTATAGTTATTTAGTTATTTATTTTTGATGTGGGAATTTTTTTAAACACCATTATCATTTTGCTTACAATTATTTAAAGGATTTAAAAATAATGTTTAAGGAATTTGTTCTTAGATTCACTTAAAAGTGACCGATATTGAGTGATATAAAACTCCAGTGCATTTGCAATGGGGACTGCTGTGTAGATTATATTGTCTAGGCTTAATGATAATGGGAGGTTCCATGTTGTTCAAAAAGTAAATGTTATGATTTTCAGTTCCAAAAATGTAGTGAAATCAGTAAGAATGGGGACTTCAGCAGCCTCAGGAAATGAGGTGCAGTGTAAGCTTAGCCATATTTCTACTATTTACATTATATTGAAATGTATTCAAATAAAAAAGCTGAAGTGAGCGGGATCTAGAAATGTAATGCAACAATGATAGCCGATGTTAGAATTTTGCACTGTGCTTGGCATTCCAATATATATTTTTATAAAAATAGTATAATTAATTGAATTATGTTTTTCAGTGTTTCATAAGCGGCAGCAGTCTCACCTACCTATTTGTTAAGCACTGAAAACACAATGCATAGTTTTATTTATGTCTAAATTAATCACATTACTTGAAACTTGAAAAAATTGTAACACCAAAATCAAAACCATAGAGTGATAGCCTTCAATTGAATCCCTGTTGTATTGTTGTGTTATTTTTAATTTTTAAATGTTTGTTGTATCAGGTAATTCACTTTAGTAGGGTAGGAATTACAGTATATCTTAACTGTATGCATAAGAGGAAGAGAATACAGTAGACTGCATTGCATTTGCTATGACTAATGCTTATAAAGAAATAATACAAATACCCCAAAAAAAAAAAAAAATGCACACAGAGACACTCACATACACTGAGTGTACGAAACATTAGGAACACCTTCTTAATATTGAGTTTTGCCCTCAGAACAGTATTGATTCATCGGGGCATAGACTCTACAAGCGTTCCACAGAGATGCTGGCCCATGTTGACTCCAGTGCTTCCCACAGTTGTTTCAAGTTGGCTGGTAGTGGATCTCTACTCCGAACAGCTCGTCCATCTCATCCCACAGATACTCAATCGGATTGAGATGTGGTGATTTGGCAGGCCACTGCAGTAAGCGGAATTCATGTTCATGTTCATGGAAACATTCCTGGACAATCCTAGCCTTGTGAGAAGGGAAATTATCCTTCTGAAAGCATCCTGCGGGAACTGGGATTCATCAGACCAGACAACATTTTTCCAATCCTTCAATGTGTAGTGTTTCTGTTCCTTAGCCCACTGCAATCAGTTTCTTGTGTTTTGCCACAAGTTGTGCATTATTTTATGTGTTTTTCTGCACCAATGTTGTACTGGACTGTAAGATGACTAACTGTAGCCCATCAGTTGCTTTGCTCAATTGGTGTCACAGCCTCCATTGGCCTCTTTCATCAATGAGCTGTTTTCAATCACTGGCCTGCCGTTGGCTAGATGTCCTTTATAAAATCCTTTATACACACCGGAAACTGTTTAGCGTGAGAAACCCAGCAGCATTTCAGTTCTTGACACAATCATACCGGCAAACCTGGCACCTACTACCATACCACCTACTACCAATGCACTTCAATATTTGTTCTTGGCCATTTACCCTCTGAATGGTGCACATACACAATCCATGTCTCAATTCTGTCAAGGTTTAGAAATCCTCCTATAACCTTTAACTGATTGATGTGGATTTAACAGGTTACATCAATAAGGGATCATAGCTTTCACCTGGATTCACCTCTTCAATCTATTTCAAGGAAAGAGACAGTATTCCTAATGGTTTTTACATTCAGTGTATATATACACACACTATAGAGAGACAGTTTATCTGTGAGTTTAAATACGGTTCTGGTAAGCAGGCAACTTTGCAACTGAAGAAAGTTCTGTGTCAGGCAGTTGACATAGCTCTATCTTTTCCAATCTGCTGAGTGTGCATTATAATAGGGCAAATATCTACTGAATTGTTAAAAGTGTTATTGGTATTAACAGGGTTTCTTATAGTGAAGTCAGACTTGTTTCTGTATTTGACAAGCTTGAGAATAAAAATCTCAAGTATGTTTGGAGACTTGGCAAATGAAATATTAACACAGCAGATGTTAATCAAAGAAAACTTGTGCTTTGTACCAAACAAACTGGTCTGGATACTGGCTGTTTACTGCGATCATAGTTGTGGCTCTACAAATGTGCTTTAAGTAGGCCTAATTTACATTGGTCTGAAGCTGACATAAGACACAGTGCAAAATAAATGCCTGGCTGTAATTTGTATATGGCGATGTTTCTATTACCCCTATATAGCTTATTCTATTTCCATATATTGCCTGCTTGTTAAAAACAAATGTTCAGTTGTTGATCTCTTGAGGCAGAAAGTCATTAAAAATTACAACACTCTGACTCTATAGCAGGGGTGGTGAACTCCGGTGCTGGAGAGCAAACGTCTAACAGGTTTTATAGGTAAATATATATTTTTTAAATACTTAAAATGTATTCACTTCAGCTTGAAGGAGCATCATCTTGGAACATACTACCATGGGATTGTTAAAATGCCATTAAAAGTGAGTTCAGGGGTGCATTACTTGTTGCTGTAATTTGATGTCAATTAATCTCCATAAAATTAAATGGAGCTCATGTGTTTTTCTTTAATATTTATTAGCCTACATATTTTTGTTAACTTAAAAGTAGCTTACTCAATCAGAATTAACATAAACAGCCTGTTTTCAATTATTGAATTAAATTATGTGCTATTTTGGGAACTTATTTTGGGAAGTTAAAATGTAACTTAAAAGTCATCAGAAGGTGACTTGATATAACGAGGCAGGACAAACTTTCAAGTCATAAAGTTAAATAGTTCAGACAATCCAAAGCTGTCTGTTTCCAAAACATATTTGCTTTCAAGACTGTAAGAGGTTATGGGTCAGAATCACTTATATCAGGATAGTGTAGGTTCCGTCAAGCAACACCCGTGCCTTGGCTTGCTGTACATTTTCTGTGGCAACAGTTTGTAATATTTTACTTCACTGACCACAACTCCTCAATCCTGTCTCAGTCCTTCAAAATAAAATCAATAAAAAAGTTTGTTAGTGCAGCATTTTTTTTTGAGTTTCCACTACCCTGCAATCTCTGTTTACATTACATAGATTTCACAGGTAGCAAATAATCTGCAATCACCCGGGCAGTAGATCCAAGTGATATTGCTTATCAAATGAAGGCTTTCAGATACAGTTAACACTTCATTACTTACTTAAAGGCATATTATAACACAGTTAACTATTTGCCTGGCTCAATTCCTTAAATGTTGCTACAAGTTTCCAAACTCACTGTGTGAGCCATATTATATCAACTGAACACAACATCCATTCATCCCATGGCATGTCTGAAACTTTCCTCCTGGAAAATGGACATCCACAAACTTTATGTTTTGTCCCACAGAACTACCCCTTAGCACTGAACTTAGGCCTGCAAGTCTCTGGCTCAGCTGATAACCTCTGGTCAGAGTTTGAGCCCTATAGTCTAGACCAAGCATTGGCAGCTACAGTTCTCAAGGGCTGGATTCCTGTGGGTTTTTGATGTATCTTTTAAATCAGAAACTTGATAATATCTGGAAGTGACAGATGATTTGACTTATTATCCAAGAAATTCCATCAATCTGTCAAATAGACCTTATACAGTGCTCCATGCACATTGTAAAATGTCTCAAAGTGCTTTAAAGAATGAAATAGAGGCAGCCTACTTTGGATGTGTGTTTTTTTGGCTTGTTGGAAGTTATAAGATTTGTGATGATGAATGTGTAGATTGTGAACAGCACAAATCTGTGCAGAAATCAGCTGTTCAGCAGTCAGTATCTAGACTGTAATGACAGTAACTTAAATTTACTGTATCATAGTAAAAAATGTAGACAATATCAAATATGTGATTAAATATGTTAGGTTGGATTTCAGCTCTATCATGCTATATTTTTTGTGCTTTTGGACTAAGGAAGATAAATATGTACTGCGTTAAATTAATGCACATAGCTTTGTTATTGTGGACTAGCCTTGGCGTCTGCTTGCAGCTAGGGGAGTAAATATGAATAGAGTTAAGGATGATACAGTATCAAATCACATGCCGCATAATACCCCTTTACCTTGCTGGTTATTCTCATTGTGAAAGTATAAGTCTTTCAAGGTAATTTGACATTGCTTAGAAACATACTTTTTAAAAGAGAAGTTCAGTAGATAAAAGGGAGTCATTATAATTGAGTGATAATGTTGACTTTTATTATACATTTTTTAATATGATTTTTGAAGCGATATTGTTGTTTTATTACAGCGATATGTCATGCCTTGTGGTTATATGTCATAATTGTATTGTTAGCTGTAGCACACAGGAATGCACTCCACAAGGAATGGCAGTTCTGCAGGTCACTGCCAATTGATCTTGGGAGAGTGATGTATGAACTTCATTGAACAAGATAATTCTCTGATCCCCACATTACTGATACATTCTTAACCCTTTTGGATTAAGTTCAACATACTTTCTTTTGTGGTGTATGCACAAAGGCTATAATCAGTGGCGGTTCTGAGGGGGGGCCAGGGGGGGTCAGTGCCCCCGTGACAGCAAGCTTGGCCCCTCCTGTGGCCCCCCTAATGAGCACATACAAAACACTGTTAACACCCACCCCCGCTAACATCGTGGACAAAACACAGTTAGCACCCCACCTACCCCTCTAGCTAACATCACGGACAAAACACCGTTAGCACCCCACCTGCCCCTTCCCGGAGAAATTGATGGCCCTCCTAATATTACAACTGGCCCCAGCTATGCCCCCTTGTTGAAAGGGTCTAGAACCCTTCCTGTAATCCTGACACATTGTGGCCTGAAAAACGTGTACTGATGAGCTTCTTTAACATCTGTTTTTCCTAATGAGGACAAAAGGAGAAATAATTAGGGACGTGTCACATAAAACTCCCAGAGGGCTAATTTAAAGGTCCACAAAACAGTATTTCATAATACAAATTTAAAAAAGAACAATTCTGTCTTTCTATAGAATAGAAAGCAAAGATGATATTTTCAGAATGAGATACATATAAAGTCAGACAGACAGACAGGTAGGTAGGTAGATACATAGATAAACTGCTAGAGGTTCAGTGTATGCCCGGTTAATCATTGCTTTTTATTATCTTAGCACTTTCAGTAGTGTTTTCTTTGATATCTCACTGCATACTCGGGTACAGTGGGCAATGGTACTACGCTGTGAAATAGAATGACCATATGACTCCATAACTGGACTACAATGTTGTACTAGAGGACTCACTCAAAAGTAGTGCACAAAGAATTGCCATCACGCTGTTGATATTTTTATTTCATGTATGTGTAATTTGTCAGAAATTGAGGCATACAAATATTTGTTTACCATGACCATGTTTCGATGCATCCCTGCCAACCTTTACCAAAGGCCTGTTCAAGTTTCTCCTTTTCAGGTTAGGTTTTAGCCCAAGTAGGACAACTCTGTAGCAGCATCTTTAACTATGTTTATGTATCAACAGAGAAATTCTAGGATAGTAAGAGTAAAGAAACAAAACAAGTTGCAATACTAATTACTCATCAAAGTGTAATTGATTGCTGTATAAAACAGTTTATACATAGATGAATAAATAGTAACAATTTACATCTTGATTAGAAAGAAGTTACTGGAGTTTCAATTACAATTCCTTTTTATTTTACCCAGCTTGAGGCAGTTTGAGTGTCTGTATCTCTTATGAGTCATGAGATTGTTCACAAGCTGCACGGGGGCCTTCTCAAATCTGAGGCATGTTATTGGTTTCTTCGTTACTGAAAACCAGTGTAAAATATCATTAGGTAGGTCTGCATTTGCCAATACTTTACTTTGTTCTGCTTTTAGTCCTTTATTATTTTTGAGACTCTTTCCTGCCAAAGACAATAATGAGATGATAATACTTTTTTTAATGAGGTAAACGTAGATTTTAAAGATATTAATCTTGTTTTAAGCAGAGGCTTCCATTCAAATTGTATAAATTAGTATCAATTTTATTTTCCATGGGCACTTTAAGAAACCTGGGCCTCCTCATTTAATGGAACCATGTTCACAAGTGAGCTGGTGTTGTTGCCATTTCCATTAATTATCTGTAGAAGGGAATTATAGAGAAATCAAATTTCTAGAAACCGACTGCTCTGTGTCTTCTCAAACACCGCTGTCACAAAGACGGCTTAAGACTTTACAACAATGGTGAGATATCTGGTTGAGTTAATCTGGAATTACCCTTTTATTTCATGCTCTTCTTAAAAACAATTAATAAATAACAGTAATTATCACAATGTGCATAAAAATACAATATACATCAGCGCAATCTCAGTCATGTTTTAAACCCTTTTGTTAATGCAAAAATAAAAATATAAAAATGTTCCCAAGTGGAATATAATATCAACAGTCACTTGCTTCTGTAGGGACATCATAGCTTCAGGAACACAGAGTTTTGAATGAAATTGTTTTGTTCATCACAGCAAACTCCATGGTGAGACAGAAATACATAATCCAGTGATGGGATTCACACAGGTGAATAAAACGACAAGTTTGAAGAAGTGTATGTTGTGATAGCAGCCAAGAGTCTTATAGGCATATTAAGACTGGGAAATTTGTGGAGGAGAGCACAGCTCCTACATATTTCCTAGCATATGCAGCCTCTAAAAACAATTAAAAAATTAGAAATACACCAAATATACACCTTTCTTTCACTAATATCTTACATTTGGTCTCACCACAGTACAGTTTCAAAATTGGCAGCCATGTTGGCCACACAGTTTATTGTTAGTTTCACCAATTTATTTTCTTCGGTGAGTCTGGAGACTAATCGAATGTCTTAACTACAGTTCATTAAGTGCTATGTGAAGACTTTACAGTTCGGTGATCATGAGGCTCATTGTTTGAGCAAACAGTGAATGTGAGAATGCGCCCTTATGCTTTCACAAAGACATCTGACTTTAGGCAGTTTAAAGTACTGTATTTTGTAATAGAAATATTACCATGTTGGAGAGGCTTTGACTCTTTAATGTGTAAAGATCATGGTAAAGTAATGTGTTTTTATGTCTCCTATTCCTCTTAGTTTTCCTTTAAGGGAGAGCCATATGAAGAAAATGCATGAATCCCAGTACCTCGTAACCTGGACGCTTGCAAATTAGTTTTTATGGGTCTGAATCATCAACTTCTTCTGGGAAATGTTATGACACTCCTAACCTAACAAACTATGTCAGTGATAAGTATACCTGATCCTATAGAACCGCAATCCAGGTTTTATTTATGCTGAAGATCTCACTAATCTTAAATCCAATAACTGGTTCAATAAAGCAGTGGATATTTTAACAATGAGTATAAAACAAATACCAGTAAAATAGCCTGTAGCAGAGAATAACCTGCTACATGATAAGTATATTATTACCTTGGTTTGAAATGATAAAGCTTTACATCTTAAAATCATACCATCATAAACAGTAACAGTAAATATATGTATTATACTGTAAAGTGTAATGAATGCAATACATGCAAAATGCCCTTGTCAACATTTACCCTGGTCCATCTTCATGAGGGATTACATAACATATTGGTATATCAGTAAAGCCACATGGGAAAGGTGGTAATCAAAATGGTACAAATATTCTTGAGCACAGATATTTATAAGTAGCTGACAGCACCGGGAAATTGTTTATTTAACATCTTTTTCTCTATTGAACTATCTTTTAAATTGGGAGTGTTTCACAGCAGCTGTTGGCTATGAAAGATATTCTCCTTGAGCTGTTGCTATAGTGAGGAACAATAAAAAAGTCAAGGCTTTCGGTAATTACATTATAAGAAACAGGAGGAGGAAGACATAAATGGTAGATAACTGGGCTCAGCTTATTTGACGCCAAATTCTTGCCTCTTTTCTAGGTTGTGGATGTTGGTATCAGCATAGCAGATCAAGTCTCTTGCTTTACTCATGAGGCTCCCATTTTTCTATCTTCCTGGATGTCACATGACTGTGTAATAACGCTAATCTGCTTGTTTTTAAAGGCTTTTCACGTTTTTTCCTTGGCAATCTCTCGGGTGCTCTTTACGCAGGGTTGACAGGTATGCATATGCTGGCTCTGGTGTCCCCATTCATTTGTGAAAATTACTCCCAGTTCCATAGCTTTCTAGGGTGAATTGCCATATGAATCAGAGCTATATCTGAGAGATATAGCTATAGGATTGTGTTGGATCAGCCATTTTAGAACCCACATTAAAGGAATGCATTGCCAGGTTAGGAATTGTATCTGTGTTACCACAAAATTAAGGCGATTTCTGAATCTGCACACAATATAGGAAATAAATGCTTTGCAGGTAACAGCCTATTGAGTTCTCAAAAGAGTCAGCTGGGTGAAGATTGTACATCTACTAAACATCTAAAGCAGTGATATCCACTCATGGTTCTGGAGAACTACAGTCCTAACAGTTCTGTTTGTAACTATAACATCCCCATTGAGTAAAGACTTGATTTGACCTTGACCATTTGAATCAATAATACAATAAATTAGGCCAAATCGTTAAAGCATCAGGTAGTTTACTGTAGTATACCCTAGTAAAGTATAGCACAATTGAATCATAGTTAAGCATGGTATAAAAACCATGATTCAAACCACAGCAAAGTAAAGTAAATGTGTTTTATAACTAGGGGTTCTAAATGTAGGGTTTTACCTGATTTTGATTCTGATAATTCTGTTTACCTTCAGTGCTTTGCTGTTGTTTTGGAATTACATGTGCATGTGATTATTCAGATTTGCCTTCTTGTGGAGTTTTCAATTTTTACCCAAATTCACAAAACAACTTGGATTGTTAGTAATATGGCTTTAAAGTTGTTGTTTATCTTCACAGTTAGCCTATTTGTTCCCAACATAGATGTTCTGGTCTGTCTTTTCTCCTTGTAAAATAGCTTGAAGGGAAAAAGTTTTGGATTTTCTATATGTTCTGTATATGGTTAATATATGTGAAAGCAGCCATCTGAAATAATTAGTTGGTGTCTGAAATACAGTTAGTTCCATAAATATCTGGACAGTGACACAATTGTCATCATTTTGGCTCTGTACGCCACCAAAGTTGATTCGAAAGGATTTTAGGGGCTCAAAAGTAATTGGACAAACTCACAATTTAATTCATGATTATGTTAGTTTGTACAAATACTTTTGAGACCCTAAAATTGGGGGGACCACATGTAAAAATGGTTGTAACTACCCTCAAATTAAAGATGAAAGTCTACATCTTAATTGTGATGGCGTACAGAGCCAAAATTTTTTCACTGTCCAGATATTTATGGACCTAACTGTATATATACAACCCTGTGACACTTCTTTAGGAGAGCTAAAGACTGGATAGGTATGCATAATATGAGGCACAGTAAAACCTTTTTATCCTACATTATCTGTTCACACAACATACAGCAAGCGGCCCTCTCTCTATTTGTCTCTCTGTCTCTCACTTTCAAGCAATTTGACCCAGTTCCCACCTCTGTGGGTTTTTATGAGCAAATAATGACAAAATATAGAGCACACATTAAATAAAATCAGATAATCCACTAGCATGTCTTTCTTACAAGTTAGTCTGTACAAGTTTAAATTCAAATATTTAAAAATTAAATTAAATAGGATTCTACCTGTAATGTGTAGGCTATACATGTATAATGTATCTTCTCTCTGCATCTGCACCAGCACTTGGCCAAACTACTTCTGTGTTTAATGATAACCATCGTTTAATGGGACCAATGGCAGTGGATTTATTTCTGAAATAAAATATTAAAAAACAAAGCACCTGATTTCTGTCAGTATGAAGGAAGACCAACTTGCAGCCAGTCATATAGCCAGCAATCCCACCCTTATTTTCTCAGTGGGACTGTGGGGCAATATTAGATGCAATGTGTGTATTGCTTTCAAGCAGCAGGTGAGATTTAGCCATCTTGGTGTTACTATTTATAGCCTAACAGCTTCCCACAGAGCATATTTCAAGTATGATCATTTGTACTTGTTTTTATCATGGTCTTCGCTTAAGTTAAGAAATGGACAACTTAAAAACAAAAAAGACAGACTCCAGGCCAACAAACAGTACCTGATGTTCTTTTAGTTCAGTGAGTAAAAATAATAATACAAATAATACATTGGGTTCTGTTTATTCAGGAACATGGGTAGGGAAAAGTATTTCACTATTTGTTTTCATAGAATGGGTCAAGACCCTGAGGTGAAGTTCAAATACAATTGAAATGCAAGATAAAGTTGGACTTTCCGCTGCTTTGCAATATTAGCTCTTTTTATTATCTGCCTTGGTAAAAATTCTTTATTGTTCAAATTCAGTTGGACAAATAACTTTCTTCAGCAGTCACAAATGCTGTATTTACATGTAGTCTTTCCTTCCTGAATGTAAAAGAAAAAGCAAATATTTGAAGTAATGTAGATAATAAATAGGTGTATTTTTCACTGAAAGTATAGAAATTCTGATTTGTGTTGTTTTATAAAAGGACAATATTTCCACACTGCAACAAAAGTATATGGAAAATGTAATTTGAGTTCATTTATCTTCTGTCATATGGCTTAGGAGCAGAAGCTGTCATTATAGTCCCATGCCCTACTGGAGAGCAAATGAAACTTCAGTGTTCCTCAAAGCCATGTTGGGGGCAAGGTGTTATTATGGGCCCTATTATCTGTTTGTCAATGATTTTTTTGTCTTGAGGCCTATGCAAGTGTGGAATTGAAAAGGCCAGTGCTATGGCAGGAGTGTGGAGTACTGCTGCAGCTTTTAAACCTCAGCTTGTACTGCTGATCTTGCCAAATTAACTCATGCCTCAGTCTTTTTCGCAGTGCTTCGGAGGTGGTCATGGTAAGTTACAGTTGAGTGGCCAAGAGTCACTCCTAGATGGGTGCCATAGACTGGTTCATTTAAGTATCAGGTTATGTGTAAACCTGAAACTACCACTTCATTGATCTGATGGAAGATTGATTTCTGTGGAGTGGCAGTGAAAACCTCCCCTCTCCCTGTCTTCACTCAGTAGAATCAATTGGCATTTTATTTTCAACAACCTCTTTTAAGATAGCATTGATTAATAAATATAGTTTAATGGATTATATTTATTAAACAAACTCAGACAGCCAATAACTTTGTTTCAAATTAAGATTGTGTATTTTTTTTACTTGGATTTTAAAATAAATAAGGTATTGGAGTTATTTTTTTAGTTTTTATAGTTTTTACTTTCATAATTT
This sequence comes from Amia ocellicauda, assembly GCF_036373705.1. Lineage (NCBI taxonomy): Eukaryota > Metazoa > Chordata > Actinopteri > Amiiformes > Amiidae > Amia > Amia ocellicauda. The sequence goes on from NC_089857.1 coordinate 27,164,691, forward strand.
GTTTAACTGTTTTTTTAGAATATTCCCCATGCTAATTTACAAATTAAGAAATTACATCTTAAAGGCTTCTCTCTTTTTCTTTAGCTTGGAGATATATTAATATACTTATTACCTTATTATTATCAGAAAGTATTTTCATAGACAGTCAGCATGGCAAGTGGATATTTAAACTAATAAAACAACTCAATATAGTTAACATCAAATTCAAAGATTCACTGGTAAGACTGGTAAGTGTTATGGCAAGTTATTGCAGAAAAGTTATAGATTTTTAAGAATTAATAGGTTGTAGCATATATGTTACTCAACACAGAAATCCAGAAATTAAATAAGCAGGAGAATGGTGAAGGTGTGCACCACACTTCAGCATTGCCCTGATATGCAGATCTTGAAAATATTTGTATTTATCATTGTTTCAAATGATATGCTGCACAGGTAAGAGTCATTTTACAAAAAGCATTATATATTTAACCAAAATCTGTTTTACTCACCAACAAAACTGTATGTGTTTGCTGGCAGGGAGACTGCAGTTTCTTGTGCAGAGGCGTCCCGTCCATTGAAACCCATGCAGATGACCAGTGATGGCCACAGAATTGGACCAAACAGACAAGTATATTTGTTTTCTCATTCTGTCTAACATACCTATTCTGTCAATTCAGTCTGACTTGCCACTGACGTAAATTAAGCTCAGCACTCTGGGCATACCAAGAATACGTTGCATGAGGAAAATATCACCCTGACATTAGTTAGTTACTATGTTAAACCAAGTGATCTCCATAGTATAGTGCACAATTCACAATAAAACATAGCAATACATTCACAATTCACAATAAAACAAAGAGGGAAATAGAAACATAGCTCTTGGAGCTAAAACTAAAGCAAATAGCTTTTTTCAATAATACAACAGCAAGAGGTCAATAAAAGAGGAAGTGAAACAGATAAAGGCCAAAAATGGAAGTGTCCTGAAAAACGAACAAGATGTAGCAAATGTTCTAAATGAGTATTTCACATTTCATAGTGTCAAAAGTGTAGAATTTAGAACAAGGGAAGTGATGTTAAGACTGTACAATGCACTAGTTAGAGCTCATCTGGATACTGTGGACAGTTCTGGGCTCCACACTTCAAGAAAGATATCGCTGCTCTAGAGGCAGTTCAGAGGAGAGCAACCAGATTTATTCCAGGTCTGAATGGAATGTCCTACTGAGAGACTGAGGGACCTGAACCTGTTCATCCTGGAACAGAGGAGACTACATGGGGACTTGATTCAAGTCTTCAAAATCATGAAAGGCATCGACCACATCAAACCAGAGGAGCTTTTCCAGATCAGCAGGGACACACACACCCGGGGACACAAATGGAAAGTGGGCTTCAAGGCATTCAAGACGGAAAACAGGAGACACTTCTTTACACAGAGAGTTGACACAATCTGGGAAAATTTGGGAACATTTAAAAATAGACTGGATAGTTTCCTTGGATCACTTAGTTATTAATGGACACCAAATGAGCACGATGGGTCAAATGGCCTCGTCACATCTGTAAACTTTCTTATCTTCTTATGTTCTTATAGTGAAGGCAAATTAGTGTACAGGAAAACGATGGCAGGCGACCACAGAAATTTGAATGGCAAACATCTGTAATGAATCGGACAGCTGTCCTAGTCGTGATTTTACTTTCATTTTATTGCTGTTGTTTGAGTTGAACAAAACAGGTACTTCCACAATAGGAGCCTCTAATGTGGAAAGACAAATTCAGATATACCTGTGTATGGTGTACAGAAACACACCACTATGACTATCCAAGCTTTTTTCTCTTTCTTTGATTGCAGTTCAAGCGATGGAGAGGTAAATGCAGAAAACATATTAAGCCCAGCAGAAAGGATTATTCTCACCGTATTCCTGGCTGTCATTATAACTATGACTGTTCTCGGCAACCTTCTCGTCATGGTGGCTCTGTGCAGAGACCGGCAGCTGAGGTAAGGGATTTGGTCTTATCACGGCAGTCTAGTGAAGTGGGTCTGTGTGGAGATTACAGGCAGGTTCTCATCTTTAATAGGTCTGGGTGTCAGGTTATTCCCAGTATACAAAAAGGGATTATTGGGATTTTTGGGCCAGTAACGCCAAGATATGATTTTGCCCCTTTCATGCATATTCTGCCTTTCTTCCAAAGAGGGGAACCTATGCCAAAGTATTTTTATTTATTACTTTTGATTTTCATATTCATCCCATTTGCTGTGGATATTTAATGTCTCCATGGTGACATATTTCAGCACATTCATACTAACCTTGACCTAAATTGGGGTAAACAATGGTAAATTTAACCAACCAATATGACATCTGAGTCTCAAACCTGGATAACCAGTGGCTTGCATGCATCAGTCTAATGGCTCTCCCTGTGTGTTTAATTGATGTGGGTTTTTTTGGTGAATGAAGAGCTGTATTATTATAAATAAATGCCACATCATAGAAAAAGCTTCACTAATCTGGGCCAAGAGCTATGGGGGCAACAAAACCTATATTTTTCATAACATACTAAGAAGATTCTTTGCACCTTGTTAAGATTTCCCTTCTTCTGTATGGGTTTATCATTGAAGGAAAGCACAGACTTGAACAAACTATTTTAAATAAGTATTGCACTAGGAGCTGTGTATTCAACAAATGTGTAAATTACTTAATCCAACTTGACTTTACATTTGGTGATGTGTCATTGATTTTAATGTTTTAATGTTTTGTTTACTGCTTTCTGCTTTTTTGACACATCAATGTGCTTCAGCTCCTCACTATACCAATAAGTCTTTTCAGAGGGTATTTTAAGTGGAATGGTTACTTTCTTTTTTTACTTGCAAATAACAGTACAGACAATTCAGCAAGCATTTAGCAGAACACACATGTAAATATTAAGGCATGAAACAGGAAAGTGCAGATGATATATACTGTCCTTTAACTCCAACTGTTTGTTTTGTGGCATTGTTACTATGCAACCCTTTGTATTTGAATCCCTGCATGTGTGAATGTGTCATTACTTTCTCACTTTGTCATCTGTTGGAAGTCTTAAAAAAGTTGTAATAGTATGTTTTATTACTCTTATAAAACATTATCTGGCATGAAGCTGTAAAATCACCAAGATATGTTATAACATTTAAGATGAAGGTAGAGGACTTAAAACCTCAAGCGGAATACATTACAGCAGGGTATAATATTTTCAGATTAAAATGGATTGAATCAGCTAATATCTCTCACAAAGCATCCCAAAATATCAAGAACAAGAATTCACCTCATATTAATATGTAAGCTAGGGGAAGAATTATTGGCCACTGGGAGAATTGGAAAATGTGTAAATGACAAACTGGGATCCAAAGTGGTGGAAATCTCTGGCATAGGTTGAGTCCTAAGGTCTGGATATAGTTGATCTGAATCTGAGCTATGTCATGGGGAATCTGTGAATGGCTTTCACCAAGGGGCTATAGATATCTGACCAAATGTTACCTGGGTTGGGTCATCATTAATTCAATATTGGTTTCTTGGGCTTTGCCATGCAAAAGCCACCAATTGTAAACTTTCAAAGTTCCTATAGACCTACATTGTCATCAGCTAGAATTACTTCAGTAATTTACAATTCTACAGCTCTGCTATTTTCAGTGTGGACTCGCAGTGTGAAAAGAAGCAAATGACACACCAGTACATTATTTTACTTGTACTGCATTGATAAACAATTGTCGATTTCATATTGGCAGGTATAAAGTGGCATATCTAAATAAAACATAAAAAGACTAATGATTAACTTGTTGAGCATTTAAAACAGTCAAGAACAGGAGAGAACTGGCCTGCAGGACTGGTAATTAAATAATTTATTATGGCTGTCAGTTATTATTTTCATTTTTGTTTCATTTTTGTTTGTTTACTGAATGATATAATAAAAGTTCCTCTTGTTGAACTTTACTGAAGAGTCCTCTGCCTATGTCATCCATCTGTGTCACTCCAATCCTGACTGAGCTTTAAGCATCCATGTAACAATATTTAATATTCTATACAGCTTCCCTCGTATGTGTGACGTGAACACGGACAAATTATACCACCAGTGCAGTGTTCTTGAAACAGCACTGACAGATGTAGAATCAAAAGCCATCAACAGGCTTGAATTATAGGATGAATTTGAAAGCTCTTTGCAGAAGCGTAGGTGTGGGATCGACCCCTTTGAATGTAAAAGAATATGTTTGCCAAAACATATTCAAGTACGAAGACTGGAGAGGTTCCATGGAGATTAATTTCTACAGCTCAAAAGTATTTGTAGTCCTGTCCTGATATGGAAGAATACGTTTTTTTCTGTGCTTGTATTTAATGTATTTGGTCATACAGTGAGGGAAAAAAGTATTTGATCCCCTGCTGATTTTGTACGTTTGCCCACTGACAAAGAAATGATCAGTCTATAATTTTAATGGTAGGTGTATTTTAACAGTGAGAGACAGAATAACAACAAAAAAATCCAGAAAAACGCATTTCAAAAAAGTTATAAATTGATTTGCATGTTAATGAGTGAAATAAGTATTTGACCCCTTCGACTTAGTACTTGGTGGCAAAACCCTTGTTGGCAATCACAGAGGTCAGACGTTTCTTGTAGTTGGCCACCAGGTTTGCACACATCTCAAGAGGGATTTTGTCCCACTCCTCTTTGCAGATCCTCTCCAAGTCATTAACTTTTCGAGGCTGACGTTTGGCAACTCGAACCTTCAGCTCCCTCCACAGATTTTCTATGGGATTAAGGTCTGGAGACTGGCTAGGCCACTCCAGGACCTTAATGTGCTTCTTCTTGAGCCACTCCTTTGTTGCCTTGGCTGTGTGTTTTGGGTCATTATCATGCTGGAATACCCATCCACGACCCATTTTCAATGCCCTGGCTGAGGGAAGGAGGTTCTCACCCAAGATTTGACCGTACATGGCCCGGTCCATCGTCTCTTTGATGCGGTGCAGTTGTCCTGTCCCCTTAGCAGAAAAACACCCCCAAAGCATAATGTTTCCACCTCCATGTTTGACGGTGGGGATAGTTGTTCTTGGGGTCATTCCTCCTCCAAACACGGTGAGTTGAGTTGATGCCAAAGAGCTCGATTTTGGTCTCATTTGATCACAACACTTTCACCCAGTTCTCCTCTGAATCATTCAGATGTTCATTGGCAAACTTCATACGGGCCTGTACATGTGCTTTCTTGAGCAGGGGGACCTTGCGGGCACTGCAGGATTTCAGTCCTTCACGGCATAGTGTGTTACCAATTGTTTTCTTGGTGACTATGGTCCCAGCTGCCTTGAGATCATTAACAAGATCCTCCCGTGTAGTTCTGGGCTGATTCCTCACCGTTCTCATGATCATTGAAACTCCACGAGGTTAGATGTTGCATGGAGCCCCAGACCGAGGGAGATTGACAGTTATTTTGTGTTTCTTCCATTTGCGAATAATCGCACCAACTGTTGTCACCTTCTCACCAAGCTGCTTGGCGATGGTCTTGTAGCCCATTCCAGCCTTGTGTAGGTCTACAGTCTTGTCCCTGACATCCTTGGACAGCTCTTTGGTCTTGGCCATGGTGGAGAGTTTGGAATCTGATTGATTGATTGCTTCTGTGGACAGGTGTCTTTTATACAGGTAATGAGCTGAGATTAGGAGCGCTCCCTTTAAGAGAGTGCTCCTAATCTCAGCTCGTTACCTGTATAAAAGACACCTGGGAGCCAGAAATCTTGCTGATTGATAGGGGATCAAATACTTATTTCCCTCATTAACATGCAAATCAATTTATAACTTTTTTGAAAAGCGTTTTTCTGGATTTTTTTGTTGTTATTCTGTCTCTCACCGTTAAAATACAGCTTCCATTAAAATTATAGACTGATCATTTATTTGTCAGTGGGCAAACGTACAAAATCAGCAGGGGATCAAATACTTTTTTCCCTCACTGTATTTTAGTGATTTACTGTATTTTACTTATTTACTCAAAGTCATTATTTGCAAAAGTACCATGACTAGGAAATTACATTTGCATAGAAATACTGCATGATAAAGTAGCTGAAGTTGATTTGCAAGTGTCGCCTACTGAGTGGTGGTGTTAAAAAGTATATATATAAAATACAGTAGTTATGTTGACTCAGTTTAATAAGCTGTTACTCATCACCTCCTCCACAAAAAAGAAAAAAACAAATCGATTAATTCGAATGGACTATCAAATCAGACATTGTTTCCTGAATGGGAGTGGAAATATAGCTGGGCAAGTTACATTAGGGACATTGATTAGTGACATAGTTACATAGGTACATCCATGGTTTTCTCATGGATTTGGCATGTTTGAAATGAAGGGTTTTAAGCCATCTAGATATGTTTTGTCAGTGTGACATTGCAGTTACTAGTTGGAAGTCATATTTAATAAAAGGGTTTCCTTAAAGGCTAATTAGTATTGGTCATAACAACGATAATCTATTCAGTTGGCTGACTATAATACATTCCAAGCTAATGCAATCAGATAAGTCCCAGCTTGTTATAGTTCTTAGTTATAAATTCTAACTAAGAGTATTAAGACTTCTTCATTTAATAAACAGAAATAGGAAATGTGCTTAGAGATTCATGAAATTAGAAGGGCCTTTTGGTTCATAAGGGAAAAAGCTGCTTGTGTAGTGGATGTTGTCAGCTCCGATCACCACAACACCTCCGGGTGCCCAATTTAGCCGAACTACACCAAAATACTGATCCTCAGCTGACAGGGTTTCTGCACCCTTCAAAATCAAGGGGAATGACATCACTGTAACAGGCTCATGAACAGATTGAGCTCTGTTATTCTTTGAAATGATTTCTGACTTTGTCCTAAACGCAAATGGCAAATTATGTATTTATATATAGTAGGAAGTAACATCTGACAATAAGATAAACCAGGATTGTGTGTGGAATGTACCATTCATGGGTAAATCTGATCTCATCTCTCTAGAACCATCCAAGAGCTCCAACCTAGTCAGAAAAAAAGTTAAACATATTTTTTAATAATTTCCTGTAAACATAAGTGTGACAGTGTGGGGGGTCGATCCAGCACTGCTGGGGCTCTGAGGCGTCTTTAAGGAACACAGAGGCAGAGAAGTATGGTGAAAACGGTGCTAGTGCGCGAGTGCTCAAAACAAAACCCAGTTCCTTCACCCGATCCTCGCGATTCTACATGCAAGGAAGCGCCTAGTAGAAGAAAATTGTATGCAATCGAGGTGAGGGGGGGCCGCCCCTGTAGCTTCCGGAAACAAAGCCATATGTATTGAGCGTTCATGATATATGGAACAACTACCGCAGGTCCCCGCTAGAGGCATAAAAACGCTGCTTTATCCTATGCTTTCCCGGCCCCCCAGAAGCTGGCATTTACTTGCTTCAGCCTTACATCTCGCAGCTTCCAGGTGCTGCACATGGCATGCTTTAGCTCATGGGCTCCACGCTTTTCACTTGCTTTAACCTTATTCTCTCAGTTCTGTATACAGCTGAAGGTAGAGGCGGCACCTAGTTTCAATAAACAGCGCAATACAGGCTACATGAAAAGGGAGCCACTGCCCCTTTTCATTCCCCTGACCTTTTTTTCCCTGAAGTGCCATATTTGTCCTGATTGCCCCTCCCCCAATCCATGCCGCGATCTGTAACTTTGAACTAGGACTATACTTTGGCAGCAACCCTGGTCCCCCGCACTGTACTTCACCAGCACCCACCCCCGAACCAAAGTGCCCCTTCAGCCACTGCCCCCCCCACAAGGCTGTGCACGTTATTGACATCTTCAAGTCATCACATGTTTAAAAGGTAGCCTATCCATTTGCCTCTCCATGGGATCAAATGAAAGGCGACAAATGCAGCGCTGTATACAGAACCGAGAGAATAAGACTAAAGCAAGTGTATAGCGGATTCTGGAAGCGTGGAGCCCGTGGGCTAAAGCATGCCGTGTGCGGCACCTGGAAGCTGCGAGATGTGAGGCTGAAGCAAGTGTATGCCAGCTTCTGGGGGGCTGAGAAAGCATAGGATAAAGCAGCGTTTTTTGGCACTATTGGGGATTTGCGGTAGTTGTTCCATAGACTAAAATGGGGAGCTATATCATGAAAGCTCAATGGATATGTCTTTGTTTCTGGGAGCTACAGGGGCGGCCCCCCACTTGCTTCGATTGCATACAGTTTTCTTCTACTAGGCGCTTCGATGCATGATGTAGAATCACAAGGATCGGATGGCTACTTACTAAGCCTAACTAAACAAATGTAAACAAATCTCTCTCTATATCTAAACAAAAACACACGCAAACAATCCAAGTCCGTAATCCAGATCGTAGTCGTGAATCATGCAAAGTCTGTTACCATTGTTCTCTCTCACTCTCCCAGGCGCTGCCCTGTTTTATAGGGGGAGGGAGCCAGTCACTGTGGGAATAGCGGGTCAGCTGGGGAGAGGCACAGGGATGGATCTTCACCGCACCTCCCACTGCGTGTCACAATAACATTTTAGCCTCTTGCTACAAGTGGATACAGAGCGTTTCCCGTATGATGATACACAAAATAGTAAATCTTTCCTTTGATGTATTAGTTATTCATTGTGCAAATTAAATTCACACATTCTATACAAACATATATGTGTGCATTTACATCTGAAAATTAAGACACAGACTTTACTTCAGTTCACAGTACACTCTGTCTACACATATATAATGTCTATTTGATGTCAGCATGTTGTTTGCATCACATCAGCGGTAATGACATATTATCTGTAAAACATTCTCACTGTGTTTTCAAGTATGGTGCGATTAACTTTTGTTTCATGTTTGTATCTCACCTCAAATCTCAAGTTGATAAAACACCTGAACTAGTTCTTCATTCAATTTTTTGCCTGTTTGTATCTGGAGCCATTTACTAGATTGAATTGGTGAGACCTGAGTGAATCTCATTACACGAAAGCCTGTGCATGGGTCTATGTGACCTGGTGCTTGGCCTTCTCTCGCTGAGAGGCAAAGCGGGCAATTGCAATACAACTGTGATTACAATATGTATTCTGCCATTAAATTCCCATTTGGTTGAAATTTGACATTTAAGGTCATTCTCTGAGTAATATGCATGAAAAAAACACTTGCCACACTCAAGGTACTTGATAAGCGTTTTATTCAGTAAGCATATATTAGATGTTCCTCTGCTTTGCACTGCAGTCTCCTAACTATAATACTGATGGCTTTGTGTCCCCTCTAGTATGTTATCCCAGGTGCATTGTGGATGTTCTCAATGTCTTGACGTCTTGCAGAGTTGAAAACGCAGAGGCGTTTTTTAATTTTTTTTTCCCTCATGTGTTGTCATCCTGACATCTTTCTTAGGCCCTTAATGGATCTTAACCTTGGGAAATATTTTTACAGCATAAATATTTAACTTTGTCTGTGCTCCATTCTCACATCTCGAGCTCTGTATGCCCCTTCACATCACATTTTGGAATCTTATTTCACAACTGTAAAGGTATTGCAATAAGCTTGTTAATGTTAACCTTTTGGGTCTCTTGCTGTTTTCTGTATACAAGCACTCATCAGGGATTTGAGAGACTGTGAAGAACAAAGCATGGAACAGTATTGGTTATTTACATTCGAGTACTGTTTACTGTTTACTCAAGTTGTCAAGTTGTCAAACTAGGTACAGGGAACAAGCTCAATTTGTACAGATAACAGTAATGATAGGACTATAATTTCCCCTTATCAAATTTGGACATAACATAAAAAACTATTTCCTGATACGATATTAATTTGTATTTGTGTTGTTGTCCTGGTTGTTGTTTGCAGTTATTAATATGACAAAGTGACTATTTACCGTCTGTTAATTAATAATGAATCATACATTAAAGCTAATGTGCAAGTTCTCTTTCGGTCAGATCAGTAATATTGATTGTACTTTCAGTCCGCAGTCTGGTATAGTGAACATGTATTTTCTTGTCATGCACTGTAATTAATTAGCCAATGCTTAATTTACACATTAATTCCTTTCAGTTAAAGGGCAACTTTTAACTCCTGTCCTGCCTCAAAATGTGCATATGACTGTTGTATTATATTGCCACCCTACACCCTCAACAACATTTACTAAAAGAGGGACAGTGTTAAAGATATATAGTCCAGGCAAGCTGCAGTCTCACATTAAGCCAGAAAATCTTACATCAAGTTGTATCATCTCATCCTTTTTATTGTGGAATGCTTTTACATTTGCTAGGGTTCATGGGCAAATGCATGACATCTGTTATAGACCATAATACCTCAGTTAATGAATCCTCATGGAACAAAGCTCCTTTATAACGAAGGCAGATGCACATGAACAATTTTTTGGGGGCCCCAAAAAAAAAGAAACAAAATAAAAAAATATAAAAACATATCATATGATACAAAATAATTCAAAGGAGTAAGATTGGAAAGCTTCACTCTAAATGCAACCAAGTGGAGTTTGGTTACATTTTCAGAATGAATACTCATTCCTTATACCTTATTTCAGTTTTTATTTTTTCATGATTACTTATTTTTACGTTTCTGTGTTGGTTACTTTTTCTGTCTCTGTTTTTTATTAAATAAGTATTTGTTACTATTTTATAGTATTTGTAGCTATCTGCACTTTGTTCTTCATTTTAATTGTTTACAGACCAGAGTTCATATAAGGTCCCTAAAGTCCTTAAAGGATTTTGTTTAAAATATAATTGGAATAAATATGATTTTATATGATTCACCTATGATTTGATGCATATTTAAACTGCACTATACAATGTTATTTTGAAAGTTAAGTCACTCAAATAATTTACTTGTTTCATGCAAAGTCTTTAAAAACAGAAACAAATAGTGTTGGAAAAAGTCCTCGAAAGTCCTTGAATTGCATTTAAAAATCTGTCTGAACACACATACTATCTGCACCTTAATTTTAGAGTATGTAAAAAATTTAGAAATGTTTGGGTAGCCAGTGTGGTCAGAGCTCCCCATTCGGGATTCGAACAGCGCACCACAGGCGATCCTCCTGGAATTCAGAAACAGGGAAATAAGAAATAATTAATAATTACCTATTTAATAAAAAAATGGGAAACAGAGAAAAGTAACCAACAAGGGAAACTAAGTTACCCTTACAATATTTTGAAAGCCGTTACTTTCGAATTATTTTTCAAAAAATCTGAAAAAAGGAATGAGTCAATTACTTAAATTTTGGAAACCGTGGATCAGAGATAAGAAATAAGGAATTATTAAAATTATGTATTTCTTGACAAACAGGGAAAAATATAAGAATAAGTAATCATTACTTGTTTTTTAAAAATCAGAAATAAGGAATGAGTAAACATTTGGCTACTTATTTCTTAAAAAACTGAGACAAATAGAAAAATAAGTAATCATTACTTATTTTTAAAGAAATCTGAAATAAGTAAAAAGTAATCATTACATAGTTTTTGAAAAATAAGGAATAAGGAATCAGTACTTTCTTTTGCCTTTATAACTGCACAGTTGCTTCTTGTATAGAGTCACTCTCAGAAGGTTCCATACCCCGTTTAAAGCCTGCCTGTGAATATAGATATGTGCACAAACCAGATGCCTATATATCTGTATTACTCCTATAGACTAAAATAACTTGTATTCTATTTCAAAGCAGTTGTAGTTTCAGTTGTAGTCATTTTGTCAAATCTGGAAGATGGATTTACAAGCATGCTAGAACAGCAAGTGCTAGTGAAGATCTACTAGCAGTGGCGTAGTAAAGGGGGGAAAGGTGATGATGAGCCCCTGGGGGGGGGGTCTGCGTGTCTTCTGGGTGGGGCCCATGACTGCACTTCGCCAACACCCCTAACCACCCACTTTTTTCTTTCATGGGGCCCTGAAATCCTGGCTACGCCCCTGTCTTCTGAAATACCCTATAGTGACAGATTAATTCTAATAGCCAACTTGCATTAAAAAACCAAATAACACATACATGAAGAAATACTTTTCCTATCGGCTGGTGTTACATTTTATTGAAGCAGGCTTTACTGTAAGAAGCATCTTTACCCAGTGTTGTGCTCATAACGGGTAGATCATAAAGCAATCCTGGTTCTGCCTGTTTATCAGTTTCAAATTCATGAACCACACCCTCTGTACTTGGGTGCCATGACTTTCAGAACATTCATTTTTTTGCTCTTAGATATATATATATATATATAAATATATATATATATATATATATATGCTCTCCCCCAAGATATTTTAAAGAATGCAGTGGACAGACATTTCAGATTAATTTCTTACTGATACAAAATTAAGTTATAACCATTCAGTTTCTGTTTAATTTTGACTGTACTTCTGATACTTCAAGTTTGAAAGAATTCTGTTATGACTAACAAACTCACCTACCACCGTTGTTTTGCAGAGGGTAAGAGCGAGTCTCATTCTCTTTGTGGCAAACATAAAAAAAAGATACTACATGCCATTGGTTTCCTTTTCCTCTACAATATCTAATGAGGTTAGAAATTTGTATGAAATTCAGAACTGTCAGGTTGTTTTCTAAGTGGGTCAGACTTCCACTTCAGCCTGAGGTAGTTACTCATTAAATGTTGCACACACCTTTTTTCTTTAAAAATAAAATAATCTACATACATTGGATTGTTTAAAATGTCTCTGCAACAAGACATCTCACACATATCATTATTATTGTTATTCCTTTGGGTAGATCACAACATTTGCCATACCTGAAGTTATAATTAGAATTTAATCTGCATAAAAGTTTTAATTTCCTCTTTCTTATTTCCTAATTTTCAAATTAGCAAGTTATTTGCTAGAAAGCATTAACTTGCTTTTTTGTTTGTTTATAAAAGAAAAACAGCTGAATAACTAGCTGTCCCAGCAAGTCCATAATTTAAAACTTCAATTATATGTAAAACATAAAGAAACATAAAAAAATAAAGGGCTTGACTTTCTTCTAATGATGTTTATAGGGAGATAGACAAATTGAATTGATCAGTCAAAAATATCTCAATATTATACCCATATAAGCCTGCAGCTGTGAAAATCTATTGAATGTTTTCTGATTCTTGCTTTCTTTCTTTCTGTCTTTGTTTTTAGAAAAAAGAAGACAAACTACTTCATTGTTTCGCTGGCGTTCGCTGATCTTCTGGTGGCAGTGGTAGTAATGCCTTTCGCAGCTATTGAATTAGCGACGGGCACATGGGCGTATGGAGAAACCTTCTGTCTGGTCCGAACGTCTCTGGATGTCATGTTAACCACTGCGTCCATCTTGCATTTGTGTTGCATTGCACTAGATAGGTGAGACAAGGCATGATCCTTGATGATATTATTATTATTATTATTATTATTATTATTATTAATATATAGCAGAAGTGATCAACCTTGTTCCTGCAGAGCATAAAGAGTACTTTAGGTTTCTCCATGAAATCAAAGCCAAATAACTGAATCAATAAAGTAGTTTACAGTTTGGATATGACAAGAACTAGGAAAAACTGTGGCTCTCTGGGACCAGGATTGTTTTGATAGCTAATGTAATACTGTCTCTGATTTACAATGGGTAGATTTGTGAGTTGTTTTAAAATTAAATGTCTTGTGTATGAGGGGCTGTTCAATTAAAAAATAATAGAACAAATAAATAATATACCAACATGGATATATCATATAGTAGAACAAATAATTAATATACCAAAGTGGATATATCATATAGCAGAAAAATAAAAAAATATATACCAAAATGTATATATCATATGGCACAAAAATATAAATCATATACCAAAGTGGCTATATCACGTAGAAGAACAAATAATGAATATACCAAAGTGGATATTTCATATAGCAGAAAAAACAAAAAAACATACCAAAGTGGATATATCATATACCAGAAAAAATATGTCACGTTGCACAAATATATTCTAACGTCACGTGGTGGAGATGTTGGGTTGGACATGCGCAGTGTGCCCAATTGGTTAGAGATGAGAGCGGATCCTTCACAGGGTGGCATTAGAGCCAAATGAGGGACACATCGATGTGGACATTCATGTGCAGGCGTTAATCAAGATACCACTCATGAAGCCTAAATTAAAGTTTACAGTTGTACACTCTGAGGCTAGTGTATACGTTGTTCATTATGTTTTATTGCATGCTGTACTTTATTATTAATAGGCTATGCTTTTATCATGTTGGTGTTTTCAGAAGAAAATGACCCAAGGTGGCGGACTCAAAATCTTACTCACAGCGATTTAAAGATTGAAGATGGGAAGTCTAGTGCATCAATGAGTTCATTTCTGTGGTGTAGAGCTAGTCCCTGAACCATGAAACTGACACGCCATTCTAATACAGACTAGCTGTGTCAACGCTTTATTAATTCCATTATAATTGTTCCTTCTACTCTGATACCATTAAACACAGGGTAATATAATATAATATAAATCTGTACATAAGAAATAACATCCACACATTGGGACAGAACACGCAACACTGAACTCAGTGCTGTTCATAACCACTGCGCCAACAGACAAGAGGATGCATTTGACACTTGATTTAAGTGCCTACAGCTGCCGCAGACAAGTGTCCTGATTAGTTGTATATTGAATTATTGGATTCTCCAATTAATGTATTAATTCAGAAAAAAGCAACAAAATATGTGTCTATATTTATATAGCCTACCTATATCTATATGTACTCTATACACAGCTATAGTCTAGATTGAAGTAACTACCCAGGTAGCACACAATGTAGCAATGCAATTGACTGCTGGGTGATACAGTGAATATAATTAAAATTAAAAAATAATTAAAAAATGAAAAATAAAATACCTAACATACTGTATATGCACAAATGGTGTGGCAGACACTTAACTGACAGTTTGATCAAAATAACTGTAAAAAAACAAATATTAATACATCATAAATAACAAATACAGTACCAATAATGTCAAAACTGTTATAATTGTAATATATGTATATTAATGTACAGTGAGGGAAAAAAGTATTTGATCCCCTGCTGATTTTGTACGTTTGCCCACTGACAAAGAAATGATCAGTCTATAATTTTAATGGTAGGTGTATTTTAACAGTGAGAGACAGAATAACAACAACAAAATCCAGAAAAACACATTTCAAAAAAGTTATAAATTGATTTGCATGTTAATGAGGGAAATAAGTATTTGACCCCTTCGACATCTCAGGAGGGATACATCTCAGGAGGGATTTTGTCCCACTCCTCTTTGCAGATCCTCTCCAAGTCATTAAGGTTTCGAGGCTGACGTTTGGCAACTCGAACCTTCAGCTCCCTCCACAGATTTTCTATGGGATTAAGGTCTGGAGACTGGCTAGGCCACTCCAGGACCTTAATGTGCTTCTTCTTGAGCCACTCCTTTGTTGCCTTGGCTGTGTGTTTTGGGTCCTTGTCATGCTGGAATACCCATCCACGACCCATTTTCAATGCCCTGGCTGAAGGAAGGAGGTTCTCACCCAAGATTTGACGGTACATGTCCCCGTCCATCGTCCCTTTGATGTGGTGCAGTTGTCCTGTCCCCTTAGCAGAAAAACACCCCCAAAGCATAATGTTTCCACCTCCATGTTTGACGGTGGGGATTGTGTTCTTGGGGTCATTCCTCCTCCTCCAAACACGGTGAGTTGAGTTGATGCCAAAGAGCTCGAATTTGGTCTCATCTGACCACAACACTTTCACCCAGTTCTCCTCTGAATAATTCAGATGTTCAGTGGCAAACTTCAGACGGGCCTGTACATGTGCTTTCTTGAGCAGTGGGACCTTGCGGGCGCTGCAGGATTTCAGTCCTTCACGGCGTAGTGTGTTACCAATTGTTTTCTTGGTGACTATGGTCCCAGCTGCCTTGAGATCATTAACAAGATCCTCCCGTGTAGTTCTGGGCTGATTCCTCACCGTTCTCATGATCATTGAAATGCCACGAGGTGAGATCTTGCATGGAGCCCCAGACCGAGACAGACTGACAGTTATTTTGTGTTTCTTCCATTTGCGAATAATCGCAGCAACTGTTGTCACCTTCTCACCAAGCTGCTTGGCGATGGTCTTGTAGCCCATTCCAGCCTTGTGTAGGTCTACAATCTTGTCCCTGACATCCTTGGACAGCTCTTTGGTCTTGGCCATGGTGGAGAGTTTGGAATCTGATTGATTGATTGCTTCTGTGGACAGGTGTCTTTTATACAGGTAACGAGCTAAGATTAGGAGCACTCCCTTTAAGAGAGTGCTCCTAATCTCAGCTCGTTACCTGTATAAAAGACACCTGGGAGCCAGAAATCTTGCTGATTGATAGGGGATCAAATACTTATTTCCCTCATTAACATGCAAATCAATTTATAACTTTTTTGAAATGCGTTTTTCTGGATTTTGTTGTTGTTATTCTGTCTCTCACTGTTAAAATACACCTACCATTAAAATTATAGACTGATCATTTCTTTGTCAGTGGGCAAACGTACAAAATCAGCAGGGGATCAAAAACTTTTTTCCCTCACTGTATATGTACACTCAACCATAATGATCATCTCCTGGTCGTAAACGCTCGCATCGATGTGTCCCTCTAATGCCTGTGACCTGTGAAGGATCCGCTCTCATCTCTAACCAACTGGGCACACTGCGCATGTCCAACCCCACATCTCCACCATGTGACTGGTATATATTGTTTCTGCAATGTGACATATTTTTTCTATTATATATTTTTTTTGCAGAGTGACATATTTTTTCTGGTATATGATATATCCACTTTGGTATATGAATATTTTTTTTTGCTATATGTTGTATCCACTTTGGTATATTATTTATATTTTTGTGCCATATGATATATCCATTTTGGTATATGATTTTTTGTTTCGCTGCTATATGATATATCCATTTTGGTATATTAATATTTTTTTCTGCTAAAAGATATATCCAATTTGGTATATGATTTCTTTTTTCTGTTATATGACATATCCACTTTGGTATATGATTTCTTTTTTCTGTTATTTTTTAACTGAACAGCCTCTCATACTTGTGTGCTTGGTGATAATTTACACATCAAGCAAGATGCATGAGAAGTTCTGGAAGTGATGTACAACGAAGGGTAATTCTGTGTTCAGCATATTTATTTTCATTTTGACTTTCACCCTTTTCATTTTTTTGTCCTCAAAGCTAAAAGTACATATTGAGAATGGTTTAAGTTCGTTTTTCCATCTAGGTATGAACCAGTTGTTTATAGCCTTTTTATGCCATAATATAATTGTAAGATTGGTTGCATGTAAATTTTAACCTGCATCACTGAGGTAAAACTATATTACTCTAATGTAATGGTCTTGCCACACTATCTATTAGTAAACATATTAACTTTTCTTATGTCAGAAGTTTTGTATTGTATAAAAGCTCCAGAGAACTTTGATATATATATATATATATATATATATATATATATATATATATATATATATATATATATATATATATATATTGTAGAAATCAAGCAGTAATTGTCTCATTATGCAGTTGTATCTATTTGTCATATACCTGTTTCATTCTGGTGGCAGAATGGGTCACTTTCACACCCCATCCAATCCGGCTTGATACTTCAGAAGTGCCTCCTAATTATTTTTTACAGTTGGTAAAAATGTGACTCATCATGTAAATGTCAGTTGTTATCATGTACACGGTCAGTTGTTATGAATGCTGACATATATATATATATACAGATGTAGATGACATAAGGATTTAGGGAAAGGTTGGCATATTCTTTTAAGTCTTCATTATAATTTTGTGTGACACAATACAGTTGTCACAAGTGTAGCATAACGTCTAATAGTGAACTTGAATAGGGAACTTTTGTACATTACTGTTTAGTACAACTCACTGATCCTTTGATATATAATCATTTTAATATATCTTATTAATATTTTGTATGACAAAGCAAATGTCTTGAATTTTCATTGATTCTGCAGTGGGTGTAAACTGCATGCACAGAGAATAGAATAAAAACTGCTATTATAATTAATAGTATAACAAAATAGTTATCAAAGAAAGATATTAACCATTTGGGTGAAAAACTTTACTGTATCCATTATTTATTTGAAATTATTTGTTTCCAGGTGGTTGTCATGCAAGTGACTTTGCAATAGCATATAGTTGGAGCTTTCCTATCGGGTATTGGCATAACAATATGATATACACTAAGTGGCCACTTTATTAGGTACACCTGTCTAGTACTGGGTAGGAACCACTTTTGCCGCCCAAACAGCCTGAATTCTTTCCGGCGTGGATCCAACAAAGTGCAGGAAGTAGTCTTTAGGGAATTTGGTCCATGCTGACTCGATAGCAGTTCCTGCAGACCCTACCATCTACATATCGCAGCAGAAATCGAGATTTGTCAGACTTTTCCAATCTTCCACTATCTCATCTTCATGTTCTTAGCTGACAGGAGTGGAACCCGGTCTTCTGCTGCTGCCCATCCGCTTCCAGGTTCAACGTGTTGTGCATTCAGAGATGCCCTTTCTGCACACCACTGTTGTAATGAGTGGTTATTTGTGGCCTTTCTGTCAGCTTGAATGAGTCTGCCCATTCTCTTCTGACTTCCTGTTGTGTTCGCCACAGAACAGCCACTCACTGGATGGTTTTTGTTTATCACACTATTCTCTGTAAACTCTAGAGACTGTAGTGTGTGAAAATCCCAGGAGGTCAGCTGTTTCTGAGATGCTGGGACCACCACGTCTGGCATCAACAATCATTCCACGGTCAAAGTTGCTTAGATCACGCCATTCTAATTTTTGGTTGAATAACAACTAGACCTCTTGACCATGTCTGCATTCTTTACATATTGAGTTGTAGCCACATGATTTGCTATTTGGCTATTTGCGTTAACAAGCAGATGTACCTAATAAAGTGGCCACTGAGTGTATAATTTATCAGCATAGCTTGTTCAAACATAATTTCACAAGAAATCAATACTGCTTTGGTAAATTAAATATTGTTAAACTATTTGTTAATCTAGGCACAATAGTCTTTTTTCTATTCAGAAGCAGGCATTCTCAACACAAACAGTAGGGGGGAAATTATTTTGCTGGTGACAAAAAGGCATTTTTCAACCCATGCAACACTGGTTATCTGAGAAGGACAATACTACCCAGAGGGGGGGGAACTCAACTTGAAAGA
The DNA here is from genome assembly GCF_036373705.1 of Amia ocellicauda. Classification (NCBI taxonomy): domain Eukaryota; kingdom Metazoa; phylum Chordata; class Actinopteri; order Amiiformes; family Amiidae; genus Amia; species Amia ocellicauda. Next base: position 27,183,796 of record NC_089857.1, read on the forward strand.
TAACTAGCCATTTTCAAATGAAATAAGCTTTATTTTCAGCAATTAGTCTGATGTCCATTTCTTTCCAGTGTGCATATCTAAGTTCAGCCACTCAAATATTTTTTAATATGAAGTATGTTCTTCTTGTAGCCTCCTGTTTTGGCATCCTGAGTCTTGTGTCTGATTGCTTTTGGTTCTCTGAGAGACCATTAAAGAAGTCTAAAGATGGATTAAAGGACAGGGTTGGAGCTAGTGATTATTTTGTTGTTATTGTATGATGTGATTCAAATAATAATACACAATTATCTATTTAAATGTATTGGAATTTGGACATGTCTCACGGTGCACTATTTGTCTTTGTCTTTAGGTACTACGCTATTTGCTGTCAGCCTTTGGTGTACAGGAATAAGATGACCCCACTGAGAGTTTCTTTAATGCTGGGAGGCTGCTGGATCATCCCTTCCTTCATCTCTTTCCTTCCCATCATGCAGAGTTGGAATGCTATTGGGATCGAGCAAATTGTAAGTCTATGCTTCAGCAAAACACATCCCGGGTACACTGTCAATTGTAAGAATACTTGACATGTGTTGCTTGACAACAGGCCTCCTCTCCCTTCACACCCTCTACCATTAATTGTTTGTGTCTCCAGGAACGTCCATGATTATGTTTCTGAAACATCTGCATCAGAAATCAAATTAAAAAGGATCAGACATTTTAATGATGTTGGAAGACTATTTTTGGTATGATGAAAGGAATTTATTTTGTGCATTTTACAAGCATAACACATAGCCCCATCCTTGTAAAAGGACATTAAGATACACAAGAGAAATGCCAAAATGTTACTGTGTAGAGAAAAAAAACAAGCAGTTCTAAAAATAATAAGCTGTTGCTTAAAAACTGTGTGAATGGACATAAATTATTTTTAGCAGTATTTTCATGAGATCTGAGACCAAACATTTAGAAGATCTATACTTTTACTGTTGTATGGAGACAATGTAATGAATTAGTACTTGAGTTGACTGTATTTAACAATTTAAATAACAAACATCATGTTTTATAAATCTGATTCTGATTTAGGTTGCATAACAGAATAGTCAGCTTTACTTAATATACAATTTGAAATTGTTTTTAGTAAACATTCTAACTACTGTTAAATATTTATTTTGATTTCATAATTCTGAAATCAAATAATATATTCAAACACCTATCTGTGAAACTCATGTTTTTAACACGTAGCAGCTTCTCATTCTGCGCAACAATAGACTGAGACTCAGATTAATTCAGAAACCAAAACTCAGTCATCACTTTGTCCACTGATGGTTATACAATTCTATTATTTCTTACAGATTATGTTGTATTGATTCATACATATTATGATATTATCTTAAACTAACTCCTCTGAAAAAACCTTATACTGCCTGTTAAAACATCGTAAATGCCATCCTTATACAAGTTCCCCTTCACATCACACACATGACATCTTGAAAGCTTAATGTCAATGTAAGCATGTTGTCCTATTTTACAGTGGACTTCTCCCCAAAGAGACTTCAATGTGCACTTCTGAGCACATTTTTTAAAAACTGCCAAATTAATTTGGCATTAATACTGTCTAAGGGTAACTGACATCAAGTGGGAAATAATGACTTTATCCAAGCTATATTGTATAAATAAAGACTTTTTGATATTCTCTTCCCTTTAGGCATTTACTCTTGCAGTATGTTGACAAAGGTACAGGATTTCAGATACTACAAACTTATTAATTTGAAGCATGTAGTACAAAATGTTCTGCTACAATGTTTTAAATAATAATAATCCCCAAGTCAATTTTGTAATGAAGCAAGTCAAAGTGAAAAAAGAGCAATAAAAAGTACTTAAATAAACAATGGGATTAAAAAATTGAAAAAAAAAAATTACTTACTTGAAAGTCAAGTGTGCTTTACTTATTAATGTGAACTTATGCAAGTATCTCTTACTTCAGATAATTTGAGAACTCTTTTGATGATGAGATGATAAAGGTTACCAACTATTATTATAAGATGGCTTCAAGCATTTACTAGCAATTTGGAACTATTTTAGAGAGGCTTAAGCAATATGTTGTATTTCTTAAAGCATTTTCATGTTAAACAAGTATTTTTTTTTTGCTTGTTTGTTTCTTTCATTTTTAAATCTGTATTGGTCAGTAATACAAGGAAATACAAGTTAAGGAAATTAATTAACAATTTAAGAATTACAATAAAATAGTGTTCTAAACTGTGTTGGCCTGCTTTACAGTGCCAAAATGTAACACTACAGATATACTTGTTGACATAATGTGTTTTTCAATTTTGCACACAGTAATTCGAATGTCTAGTATGGAATGATTGTTCTATAAAATGATTGAGATTAATATTTATTTATTTCAATTTGCAAGACTTCAGCCCAAAGCAGGTTGAGTATGGGACTGTGTAATAAAAAAACACAGCAGATGAAAAAAAAAGATTTAAGTATGACTGTCCATGCAGGACTTAAACACCTGTGAGATCAAATGAAACATTTCTTCTTTGGTTCTTAAAATTCACACTTTTCTACAGATACATCAAGACTGTACAGTTGCTGGCAGTGCTGCATAACATATTAGCCCTTTTTAAAGTTCCAGTGGCAAGAATACATATTGCTAATGTAAGCTATTACAACTTGAGACACACGCTTGCTTTTCTCCCATTCTGAAACAAACCGCTATCAGTGGAATAAGGCTTGTCCCAATCCCTCTTGTAATCTAGTGCACATCAGTATATACAGTTGCTAAAAAAGGTTTTATGATCTGCAACATTATGGGATTTCCTGGTCTGTATCTTGTCTGTGTTACACTTTTATGATCTGCTATATGCTCTGAGGAGACAATGGGGCTTTTAAATGGAAATTCCCCAATGCTGTAAAGTAGAGGTGCACATGTACGTGAGAGATAACAAAAGAATAAGCGATGTAAGGTGCATGAACAGAGTCATAAAATAAAGTGAAAGGTTAGCACTGGATATTTCAATTTGCTTCTGTTACAATTTGCATGCTGGTAGTAAGTAGCCAGTGAGTACAGCAGAGGAATTTACATCTACGGCAATAAACCTGGGGGAAAAAAAATCTTATCTTTGTGTGTCTTAGTCAATAGTCACCATTGGCATGAAAGGTAGTTAAGGGAAACCAAAGCTATTGTGCTTTAAGTAGAAGATAGCCAGTGTTGCAGGCTAGGAAAATGTTGAGGCAAACCAGTATGGGTTTTCAAACTGTAGGAATACCATGAAACCCTATTCAGACTCTAAATGAAGTCAGATCTGTGTTGATGAATTCTCTGTATGCCATTTAAATGTATTGTGTTGGCATGAATTTGGAGAAGACCACTGCAACATCATCCAAAAAAAGGCAAACCTTCATCAGGGCATTTATTATTCCCATTCTAACACCTCTATAGAGGTAGAGAACAGGTGTCAAGTGTATTCAGTCACAATTAACATGCACAAGCGATGCAGGAAAAAAGTCTAAAAGAAAAACTAAATTAATTTACAAGAATGATAGCACCAATTCTTAATTTAATCCATATGGTTAATAACTTATAAGTTTAGGAATCTAATGAGCTTCCATTTGTATTAGCCTTTGTGCTCGATCTGCTGTAATAACATACTTTATATCTGACTCTAGGCTGACTGTGAACAGCTTAATTTATTTTAAGGCCTAACTAAACAAAAAGTGACTTAGTTTCCACTTTCATTATGACACTTTTATTTTCAAAAGTGAAACCAAGGTGCCATAGTAAGACTACATCGCTATAGTTATGACTTTTTGGGCAAGAATGCAGTCAGACCTCAGGTTCGAACTGCCCTCACATACACACATAAACTCTTGAGAACCTATGGGGGTGACATTGCCATATTGGGCCTTTTTTATTATCTTAAACGTACATTTTATTTTTTTACTTTTCACCCAACCAAGAATCTGTAATTATTCAGCCCACTACTATTAAATTGTGCTTCTTCGACAGGGATGAGCCATTTTTCACACTGCAAGCTCAGAATGCCTGTGGTCCAGCTATTATGCAAATAGGGGGATGTTATGAACCTGGAACTGCTAACAATCTGAGCCTGCAAGTGCTGGAGAAGCTACAGGGGTCCCTGGTGGGCAATGATGTGCCCAGCTGATTCCTTCTCTGCCATAGAAAAAAAAAGTATTACAGCTAGAGATGGGTTTGATGGGTGTAAAGTGGGTGATACATGATGATCAGATTATGAATCAATGTTCCCACCTTAATATATGTATTTTAAGAGGCCTGAACATCTTTCGGTTGTTGTGGACTACTTGGCCATTTTGCAGAAGTAGTAGTGAGCAAGCGCTGGGAGGCACTACTTCACTGCCACATTCCTTAATAATGGTCAGTGGGTTAGGTTTCAATGCTAATGTGATGTACAGAACAAAGTCAGAGTCCTTTTTATGCTTGTGGGGTAGTTATTGGCACCACTCTAATTTACCCTGCTACACTTGAGAGGACACAGGACCATAGAGCCCTGCTAGCCAGGGTCACAAGTATAGGTCTTTTGCTTAATTTCTTGTGTTTTTTTTTTTTTAATTCCAGATAGAAGAAAGAAAGTTGAACAACACCACCAATGAGACCACCTGCATTTTCCTGGTGAACAGGCCTTATGCCATCATCTGTTCTGCAGTGGCTTTTTACATCCCCTTGGTCCTGATGGTCCTGGCCTATCAGCGGATATACGTCACCGCCATGGAGCACGCTCGGCAGATCGGGACCCTGCAGAGAGCTGGCTCGGCGCCTGATGCCTACGACGGCACTGACCACCAGGGCTCCAGCAGAATGAAGGTTGAGACCAAAGCGGCCAAGACGCTGGCCGTCATCATGGGCTGCTTCTGCCTGTGCTGGGCCCCCTTCTTCATCACCAATGTCATTGACCCCTTCATCGAGTACAGCGTGCCTTGGCAGATGTGGACTGCGTGGCTCTGGCTTGGCTATATGAACTCGGGTCTGAACCCTTTCCTTTATGCCTTCCTGAACCGGGCGTTCAGACGTGCCTTTCTGATGATACTGTGCTGCGGAGACGAACGCTACACCCGGCCAGGAAGTTTCAGCCCATCCAGGCCATACACGACATCGGTCAATGGGACTTCCATTGCACTGAGGTAAGCTCATTTAGGGTTTTTATTTTATTCTTTCAGCAGTCTGGGACTGTTTCCAAGAAGAGGCCGGTATTTGAATTGCTAATATATTTCACAGTATATTTTGTTTTTCATTGTTATTCCAGTTTGGAATCTCACTGCCCTGACCCTTGGAGTAACACAGGCTGTAGACAGATACAACACATCCATCATTGTTAAGCCATTTGCTGAGATTTAGTATTGTAGGGAGGAGTAAAGTAGCCCTCACTGATGTAACCCTGCAGGCTCACAAGTGCCTGGTAAATCACAGGAGTTACTGTTGAGCAGAAAGCTGAATAAAACATGTCCAACTCTGAGCCCAGCCAACCCCTCAGCAGGTCCGAATCTCTTCTTGGGGAATCCCCACCACAGCCAGCTATGATGTAGTCAAGATCCACACCAACTGCATTCCAGTTCTGTGACTATACTTGTAGAACCTGTAGTCCAAGCAGTAGCTGTAGTTAGGTGAACAACATTTTTTAAATTTTCTGATCATTGCTCCAGAATAAAGTCCACATGAGTCCTTATATTTGTTCTTATTCATATTAGTGTTTCAAGGCCAAGCATCAAGGGCATGTTTGTGATCACTTAATAGGAGAGTAGTTGCTGAATTACTTGTTTCTTTATGTTTATTAGTTTTTTATTTATTTGGAATATCTGAATATAGTCCATAAGCCTGCGTCCATTCCATTAATTTTCTTCAACTTCATGCCTTGTGAAATGGAAGGTAAATCAAAATCAATTTTGTTTGCTCCACTAACAAAATATCCAAGCTTCACATTTAATTTCAAACAAATCTGAATATGTTCTAAGAAGAAAAGAAAAAACATATGAAGGAAAATAAAATATATTAGGTATTCACAATCTTGTGTTGTTGTTTTAATTTGTGAAGCGCACTGTGGCAACCTTCCTAAGGGTGCTATACTAATTAAAATTGATTGATTGATTGATTGATTGATTGATTGATTCAGCAGACGTTCTTATTCAAAGTAACTTACAGAGTCTCAGGGCAGGGGTGGGTATAATATCAACAACTGGTACTGCAGACTCTTGTAGATATTACATGAGGTTTACATCTCACTTAAAGGATGGGGCACAAAGAGATCTATTAACTTACTCAAGGTTAAGGACAGTAGATGTACCTGTATGTTTGTTTGTATCAGGGCAATCAAAATACACAATAATATAATTGTTTCTTTATATGTATTTTAAAGATTGTACGGTGGATCCATATTGATCAAAGGATTGTTGCTTCCCTTGCTCTCTTGCTTAGTCAGGGTTTGTTTGTTTGTATTGTTTGTGTTTTGCTAACTAAATAATATAAATAACCTTATTTAACTTTTTTGTGAAAAGTATTATTGATATTATAATATATTGTCTTGTATTCAAAATGTAAGATTTATATAATATATATATATATGAAGATTGAAGTACCCCATTTGTAGGCAATATATGTTTACATCCAGTCCTTTTTGATCCAGACCTTCTCTCAGTCCACTGAATTATCTGCACTTAATGAATGAAAACGTGGACCAAATCAAATCTTCAGCCTAGCCTCCGCTCAGACTATAGGTTGAACCCTATGCAAAGTATGAAAATAATTGGATAGTTTCGCACTGCATGTTTTGAAGGATTCGACTTCCTATATCCCTGTCATGTAGTGGTGACCTGATTAAAAGTTGACAATTGCAATTTGGAAGGGGTATAATAGAAACAAATAGTCCAACTTATTTAAAATAAAAATATATTGATATAATAATTATGACAACATGGGCCCACCAAAGTTGAAATACAGTACTTGGTATAATTTGCAATTGGAGGATGTGTCGAAGTTTTGATTTGGTCCAGGCCAAACCTCTCTGTTTGCAGAGGTTTGTGTACACTTGATGTGCCGAGTGTTATAATTGTGCCCCTGATTCATTGCCACCAGGGTTGTTTATTAATGAGTTATGTTGAAATTTAAGTATACTGCTGTACACACTCAACTATTTTTGCTTCTCAGAAGTATTCAGAATGCAAATTAATTGCTTCTCCTAAAACGGCTTGTTATGGTTACTCTAAATGGCACCATTTGCTGTGACAGTGGGGTGTCCACTTGGTGACTGGCACCATAGGAAATGAAGTAGTCAAGATTTCCCTCGAGTGTTTCCCTTCAAAATACTGTGTAGGTCCTCGCCAGTTTCCACTGCACAGTGAAGTATCCATTATGTCCTCATATTCATGAGGTTTGTGGTATCTGAATTGATTATTTCAGACCTTCATGTACTGCCTTGTATAACTTATGGAATCATTTTCTCATGACTGAAGATTTCATTTGCTATGAATTCTCTTCGTTTCCCATCTGTTTCATTAGCACATATCTGTGCTGTTGCTAAGGCTGTGAAGAGAAGAGTGGAGAGTACTTAATGCTACGCCCCCAGCTATCCTGCTGCCTGTCATGATTATAATTATATTATCATGCCAAACACTACAGAATGGCTTTTTAACTTGCTTAATTATTTGTTAATTATTCCATTTAGCCTGCCCCGGCTCCTCTCTGTCACCCACATGTTGCCTTATAGTCTGTGTCCTCTGCATCTTAGCTCCAGACTTGATTTGCCACCTGTCCTTTGAAAGTCTTTACACCAGAATGTTAAGGACATCCTTGACTCATTGAAAAAAAAAAAAAAAAACCTTTTGCACTTTTCATTATTCTGCTTTTTTTTGTTTGTTTGCTGGTTTAACTGCTTAAAAGGTTGAGTCAGTGACTAAAGTCATGAGTACCAGGCTCTGGCAATAACAGTGAAGATAATCATGTTGGGACTGCATAAATCAAGTGCATGTGGATGATGAGAGTTCTTCAAAGTGTGTACACGGAGTTGAAAATGCTTCCAAGTTCCTCAAAGTGTTTTCCCAAAGTTCCACATTCTTTAAAACTCTTGTCCAAAATTTGAATCCCAACATGGATACTTGAATTCTACTTCTGAAAGATACCAGTATTTATAAGAAAAGCCTATATAAAATGAGCTCTCTGTCTCATCTACATTTACACTAGACCTGGTATTAGTTATTAGGTATTAGTATTGTAATTTAAGAGTGATTGCTTGCAGATCATGTGCACATGCTTATCTGACCAGAACAGTTAATAAATAAAATAAAAAATATTGAACAAGTGCAGGTCTGCAAAGTTACCAGAGTTCCACTGCCTTTGACTTCCTCTTCCTCTGAGGCCTTTGTGTACATTACACTAAAGGGCAGAGATTTAGAATGTGCCTTGATGTTGTAAATCTGAAAGCTTACTTCACCTCCCATCACTTCCTTTCAATTAATCTCCCATCTTCTAGCAGGAAGTGGTTTGAGATCTAACAGTCCATCTCACAGTCACTTACTAATTTATTTTTCTTACACTTTGAGTTCTTCATTCATTTCTGTCGGAGACTAACAATGCAAAACTGATATATTCAAAATACCTTGTGCCAGGCTCTCACTCTGGCTCACTCTGCTGTGGCTGTCATCCAGTATCTCATTCTCCCTGCTGGCCCTTCATGCTTTTTATGCAGGGTTGTTTTTTGTGAATGCTACTTCCCCCCACATTCATGAGATATGACATTCTTCCATTTGAAGGAGCTCTGACAGCCAAAAACATACTGACATTTTGTGATGTTAGTTTTATTTAGAACAACAGACTGTATAATCACTATGTTAGCTGTTCTTTGCTGTTCTTTTTTTCTTATTATTATTATTCAGTCTTTCTTGGTGATAATATCTTATTCATCAGTTTAATTTCATTACCTGTTCTCAAATAAGCCTGTATTAATTTATCTGGCCATAAAAAGGACACCTGTGAAGTCCTTGTAGCAGCTTTTGGCCTGTATTTAGCTCCACACCCTGCTATACTACTGATGTGGGGATATAGCAGTAAAGTACTGAGTGGTGGCCAAGGGTGAAATAAGTCCTTGATAATGCTAGAACACTCCTCTTATCTGCAGCATCACTAACGCAACTACAACACAACAATATACCCTTAAGAAGTGACTGGAATAAATATACTTTATGACATCATATGATTGCTTAATTGCTTTATTGCAGACTCTAAAACCCGTGGACCAATTGTTCACTGAAAAGTATGCAGCAGTGGATAGTTTCGTGTGTTAATGGTATGAGAATTGTTCTACTCTCCTGAAATAAATATATCTTTATCAGCCAGTTCAAATCCATTGTGGTGGCGTACAGAGCCAAAATTATGACAATTGTATCACTGTCCAAGTATTTATGGACCTAACTGTAACTCTTACATTATTCTGCCTGTTTTTAAACTTTCTGTTTCAGTTTAGACGATCCACAGACTGTACATGATTTGCATTTGTGTGTAAAAGGGAACCAGACTTGAAACAGAGCAGAATTGTGACAAGATGGCTAGAACGCACCGAAGCATGCACCAATACATCCATATCTTATAACTTGACCTTGAGGTAGATGTCCATGCAAAAGAATAATATCAATCTGTGGAGATCATGGACAATCTTCTCTTTCTGAGGGTGCACTTTATAATGCGGCATGGCTGGCTAGTAGCCTTTCATGTTTGCCAGTTGGGTTTGTTCATTGGTTGCGACTATATTTGTTCCATGAATGGCAGACGACTTTTTAAATTATTATTACATTTCATGTCATTATAAGATTCACAGATTATTATTATTTTGGACTCCCAGGGGAGTGAAAGATGCACAGAGTTATTGGTATCTCGTTAATAAACTAATACATTCCAATCAGACAGAAGCACCACAACACTGTCAAGCACCACTAACACAATAATTATCTGAAAAGCAAAGTCAAGTGTGTGGACACCTGTGTGCCGCCAAGCAAACTGCTGATTGTTTCAGGATACAGTGGAGATGAATCGATTTGAAGGACAACTGTGATTCAATGAATGGTGTGATAATTGCAAGCACAGATCATACCACGTGTTATTCAAAGCAATTCCGTTTTCCAGCATGTAACTGTTTGAAAGAAAAAAAAAATGGTGCCATTAACCCTTGCAAGGCATTCTCAGGTTCTAGCAGCACAGAGGTTCCACAGGAGGAAAGTGATGGGAATTTGCTTTGTTTTGAGATGCTATATGAGTTAAAGCCCAGCTTGGATTATAATGAAATATACCTTTGAAACAGATCAAGCAGCAAAAGCCTTTTTCCTATCATGTTTGTTGTTGCCTGGAGCTAGTTAAGTGACTGGAATGAGAATGTGGCAGTTTGCCTTACTATCTTTGCCCCATTAATCAATCAGTTGGCTTGCCCAAGTAGATAGCACCCGCTCCTCTAGGTTAGACTGCAGTGCTAGTGGTTTTGTTAACCATCATACTAGACGTTTCTATTTGGATCTTTTGTTCATGTCTTACCTACAGCTGCTGTCTTGGTTTTGTTGATGTATTTACTAAATCAATTTGATTTACGACCAACTGAGGTGAAGTGTGTCTTGCGCACCTCCTGATGGAAACTGTAATACAGGCCTGTTCATGACAAGGGTTGTCTTTCATTGAACAACTGCATTTGTTTAGTTGGAACTTTCTAAGCATAGTCAGCTGTTAAACAATTGGGAAAGATAAAAACTTAAATTTAGAAAGAAGAGGGAACCATTCGGCCCATCTTGCTCATTTGTTTTTTAGTAGCTTGTCGATCCCAGAATTTCATCAAGCGAGGAACCGGGAGAGTCAACTTTCAGCTGTTTTGCAGTTTTGACAATGATCAACAGGCCCTGGAAATCGGTTTGTTCTGGGCACTCCTAGTCTGTTCAACACTTTGGCCATTATGATTTTCAGATTATTAATTACGACACTGTGTCCTTCTTAATAGTTTGTTCCTTATTGGAAATTTGCGTAAAACATTTTTTTTAGTACATTTACCATTCGCTATTCATCTTCTACAGTAAGGCCTGTTTTATGTCTAAAACACTTCACTAATTCCTGCACTGATAATTTCCTGTTATCCTATTGGAAAACCTTTAAGTGTAAATGTAAGTTAGGCCTTTCTGCAATATTCTTTCTGAACTATTATTTTGTTTTACTTGCACTTGCACTTTAGTGTATTTATTTTTGTTTCGCTTTGTCAAGGCAACGTAAGGGCTTTCATTGTCTTTTTTAAATGAAGCCATTAAACCATTTATGCCACTATTTCCTACACTTTCATTTTTTTAACTTTAAATTTCAATTTGCTCTGTACCTCCAAAAGTACATTTTGTAAATGTGTTTTCAACTGATTAGGCTACACGTCTGTGGTTGCATTCCCAGTGTACTTCTCCTAAGTTGTCTGTTGTCTTCATATCCTGCTTTTCTGATTTAAGGAACCATAACTTTATAGTCTACCTGTAAATTAGTAAATATACTTCAAAGGTGGCCATGTCATGTTCACAGTTACAGATTGGTATTGGTTATCGGAGTATAACAGCTGTACAAAACAATAGAAAAGTTATCCCTAGGTGACACAATGAGGGGTAGATGAAAAACCTGGATATTGAAATCACAAGCATTCCATGCAGGGAAAGCAGTGCCAACACCAAGCACAGCTGAGTAGTTATTCAAAGTGGAGGAATTAATAGAAACAATACTAGGAAGTATAGTATATTTCTCATTAGGATACCATACACTGTGATGTTATTTTTAAGTCAAAGTGTAATTTTTGTTACTTTTTTCTGTTTTGCCTGGGTAAAGTGGTGAACCCATGCACTACATTTTTCAAGCTGTTCCAAGGGTCATGCTTAAAAACTGTTTAAAAGGCTTGGTTTCAAAAAAATGAAAACGTGCACAAGCAAAACAGAAATCAATGATTAGGCTGAGAAGTTAGTCATTATGTTTATTTATATGTATTTGTAATAATATAATGCAAATATGTTGATTATACAACATCATGAAATGCACAAATTAAAATGTTGTCGTTTTTGCTATAGTTTCTAATGTCAGCTTCCCACCTTTTTAAATTATTATGGTAAAGGTCCATTCCATGTCTAAAATTATGAATAGAAAAGGCAAAGGCAGTACAGCACTAGATTTGCATATCTGCAGCTTAAATGTACATTACAGAAGATGTCATCATAGTCACAAACAAATGTGCTTATTCTTGATTATCACCAGCAGTGTTTTCCAAACAGTGTGTCTGGGTATAACCAGGTGTCTTACATCACATTGTAAGAATCACACAGGAGAAAAACTAAGTAAATAAATACATATCAACTTTACTTGTATTGAAATTAAATGAGTTTGTGCCCAAATCAAACAACTGTGCACCTCCAGATGAACACCATCTCATTGAAATGACATCCATTTTTGGGTGGGATGCGCAAGTGCACTTAAGTTAAGTAGGTGTGCCTTAGGCTGCACAGAGAAAAACGTGGTTCTACAGTTTATCTTTGTCTAACATAACAATTACGAATATCTAGTGGCTACACCCATCATTTATAATTTCACTTTTCGTCACTTTCGTTTTAAAAGCTCAGACTGTATAGCCATTGGTTCAGTAGTTTTTTGTGGTGCATTGGTGCATTCGAGTTGAAGTTCGTATAACAAAGTGAAAGCTTCAGTTTCACCAAATTGTCTGGCAATGAGACCATATCTTCAGTAAGAGTAGTTAAGCAGTAAAAAAAAAAAACAGTTGCAAGATTTCTTAGCCTCGAGTGCAATACTTATACCTGTCATCTCATTTTTTTTGGGAAGTAATTAAGTAATGAAATAGTGCAGGTATCTATACATCTTATCTTAGGCTGCATTTACAACCTAATAAAAGAACAAGAGACTGGGACAAACTTGTACAGAACAAGGTGATGTCTGGATGTTCAGTGAAATGGAACTACAGTACACAGTATCCCATATGACGGGTAGTGTCATTGCACCACTGGTTTCTGATATACTTCTGTTCTATACTTCTATCTGTTTTTATAGGAAATAAAGCTGGGACTGTTCACAAGTGTTATTATGAGCATATATTATGTCAGCTTGGTTTGAAAGTTGGCAAAATTGGTTGCAAAGTCACTTCTCAGATCTTACTCATGTCACTTAATAGACTTATTTTTTATAGTTTATATCTGGTGCATCATCTGTCCACTTTATACACCATTAAACACATCAATGAAGTGATTTGGTTACATCACTTTGCAAATAACTTCCTATCTATTTGAAAATCATGATCTATATTACCACACATATTAGGACAATAGACTAACACCACAAGGCAGCCCACAATGTATTCAGTAGCTTGTAGGCCCCTCTTTGGCTTTAATGATATGTGATCATTTTATTAGCTGTCCAGAGGAATATTCTTCCCACAGCATATTTTCTATTATATCATGATAAGGCGGTCCCTAAGGACTTCTTATTTGCCTGCCCAGTAATGTCATTGTTTATTTCTGTGGGAATGTAGGACTGATGAAGCCACAATAATGTTTTCAGCTTGTTTTTCCTTGAACATGCAGAACATACAGGGAACTGTAAAAAAAACAAAAACAAAAAAAACACCTACATATTGTAAAGTAATTTAACAAAACAAAGCAGGAAATAAGGTAGTGTAATAGTCATTAAAAACATTGCACTGATAAAAATTATCAAATTTAATCTTATTATTATAACTAAGAATGCATTGTACAGTTATACCTCCCACATACTGTTTTAAAACAGAGATGTAGGGCAGTGCAAAAAACATTTCACAACTATTATTATTATTATTATTATTATTATTATTATTATTGAAATACATCCCATTCATATGCCAGAAAAATTCATCCAGACGTGTTTGACAGCAATGTCCTGATCTGTTTCAGGGATTCCGTAATGTTAAGATAATATCATGTAATCAGTGTTTTATACTGTTACAGCAATGAGTACATCAAAATGATAGAATACAAATGAAAGTACATACACCAGTAATGTAGATTAGGTGCAGGTCAGTGGAAACAATGTACTATAATAAGGAAGACCGCACACTAAAAATACAGTCCCAAACAGTTTAGTTAAAAATAAGTTGTTTCGGCAGTTGCGTGACTTCATCTGAGTCATCTATGATAAACCATAATAATGCAATAATGATACCATGCTAGAGTCCATTAATCCCTGGAGATACGCGAGAGTTGGAAAACATTGCATAGGCGAGAACTGCATAACTCGGAGCAATAAACACTATAAAATACACACTGTAAAAGACACTTAAAATGTTAAATTGATATCAATGACAACCTTAATCATTAAGAACTATCACTGCTTTATGTTTCTGTGTTGTGTAATCATATTAGTCATACATTTTAGGAGTCGAAATGTTATATTAAAACGTATTGAATCAAGCTAACTCTTCACATCAAAAGTTTATTTAAGCACTTTAAATAAAACTAAATGAGAAGAAAGTTGTCCCAGTAAGCATATTTCTGGTTTATTTTTAGATTTATTACAAGGCTTTAGTAAAATAATCAGGTTTAATCAATCTTACCATCTCCCTGGACTCTGGAGTGGATTTTATGTGAAGATTGACAACAAACACGTGGTCGTGTATGTGCGAGAATGTCACACATTTCTAAATGGATTCTTCTGTTTGGATGTCCATTTATAAATCGTGTTAAAGCAAAAATTGCATAACTCGAATTTGCGTATCTCAAGGGCTTATTGTAAATAAGTATCCCAATATTTTACTAAATCTGTTTTGTATGCTATCACAATGCAGGATTATTACAAAATAAATATGTTGCATGCTTCAACAATTTTTACACATTTATACATTTTCTGAATCATTGTTATATTATTATTATTATTATTATTATTATTATTATTATTATTATTATTATTATTATTATTATTGTGGTTATAGTAGTAACATTTGTGCTTTGAGGGAGTGTGTTTGTGTGTACATTGGTTGGCTTCTACCTTGGTCCACTGCAAGTCTAATGCAGGCCCTAGCTATATTAAACAATGGGTCAACGTAGTAGGTAGTAGAAATACTTCTATCATGTATTTAATTTAATAGCTTGTAATAAACACACAGCTTCTTGTTGGTTAAAAGTCATGTAATTACCAACACCAAATCAATATATATTAATACTAGCAGTTATCTAGAAGGACAAAAATAAAATCTGCTAAAACATTGTGCCTTTGTGGGGTAGATGTGGAAACTGCTTCATCTATCGCTCAATCATCAGTCATCAGTTTAGAGTAGCTAGTCAATCTAGTCAACCCAGGACCCAGGTCTCTGTGAAACATAGAATCAATGTTTTTATATTTGCTGAAAGAAAATACAATAGCAACCACATTTATTCAGACCTTTGATTAAGTGTTTGATTTCCCCTCAGCAAAAGAGGCGCTTATGTTGAGAACAAAATCATACACAGTCATGAAGGCAGATGTATTTTGCTTTAGAGCTGTTTTGGTTTTTCTTGGCCTGGTTGATAGACAGATGGATAAAAACATACCAGGATATTTTAGCCAATTAACCCTGGCACAAATGAACTTTCCTACATCATTGCACACATCGAAGTCTGTGCCCAAATGGTTATGGGAGCACAGAATCAATGTACTTTATTGACCTTAAGAAAAGGCACTCCATGAACACAAGCCATGCAAACTTGAGGAGCTGGAGAGATTCTGCATGGAAAAGTGAACACATAGCCCACACAGGAAGATGATTAAACTATTACAAGTCTACACGCAGCGCCTTTTCCACCATATTTGAAGCTAATCTGAATTCACAAAATCCTGTTTGCTTTAGTGCTTAAAATAAATGTTTTCTATACATTTTCTTTGGCTGATATGCCATTGATACCATATTGATAGACATATAAGTCTTTATTTTTAAAATAAATAATAAAATACTGAGTTTTAACCTGCTTTTTCTGTCTACATCAACTTTTTGTCACACTTCATGAAGGGTCTGAAGACATTCAGAGGCTACTGTATATATTGAACATTTAAACATGGAGTTCAAAATTTGTCACCATCTTTAACTTCGTACGGATACTTTCTAATTGATTTGCATAAACATGCTAAGTTGAATGTAGTTAATTGTTTTCCCTCCGTATTTCAAACAAAACTGGATAGCACTGATACTGCCTCTACAGTTTGTTCTTGGAATAGAGGCTTAGTATTGGATTACTGATTAAATTAAGCCATTGCTTGGTGCATTACCATTTCCCCTTACTGTAAACGGGATAATTAAATATAAAGGAAGTGGAGTATAATTTATATGTTGATATGTTGCTGGTTCTTCCTGTGTTAACATCTTGCTAGCACTGCAGTTTATGAGATATGAAATGTATAAACAGAAAGCACGAGTAATTTAAAAAATGCTCCACCTGCAATGTAAGTGAAATATAAACTTCTTGGAATTTCACACTCACTTTTGGGATTAGGACTTTAAAATGGAAAGCTGTACAATGCAGTTTTCCTGATCAATTTAAGTTTGAGTAACATATTAATAAATCAAATGATTGCTCATCGAGATAGAGTTTTGGGTCTAATGATGATGGACATATCTTCTTAGGCTGTTCATGGTGTGTCAGTGAAATTGTATTGCTTCACGTCAGTTTCAGTTTGTGAGATTTCTGAAATGAAACTGTAAAGATAGGAAATCAGTATCTTGATAAAGAAGGTTTATGCTATGTAGACTCCATTAAAGGTGAGTACAGAGTGTTCTGCTCAGTTTCCAGCAGTTGTGAAATCCCCACAGAGCTGAATGCCCTTATCAAGGAGATAGGTCAAGAAACCAAAACGAATGTACTCACAGTAACCTGGTTCAAAGTCTGACGATGATCAACCCAGGGACTCTTTTGTTTTATAGCTGCTAATAGGCTATGTAAAAACAGTGCACTGTTTCTGCAATACTGACTTTAACACCGCCCAAACAATTGGCTGTAGCTCTACCATCCTAAAAGGCTTTTTTATAGACATTAATAAGTGTGAAAAATTCAATCTGAACACATTTGCAGCACGACGGGTACTGCTAATGTACATTTCTAAAGCACTCTTTTAGCACGCTTCATCTGAATGATTATTACTGAACATCGTATATATTTTGGGATAGTGTAAAGTCTGTCTTAATTTGCATTATGTGTATAAATCTGTGAAATAATTAGATTTAAAAAATAAGAAGAACATGTTAAAAAATGCAGTGGGTTGGAATGAAGGGAGCCCACATTATTACCATTTTTCCTTTTTCACACTACAGAGCTGGACGCACCTCCTGCATTTAGCATCCTTTCATAAATATGGATAATTACTTAATATTTAATACATTAGAATGCCAACTGGCATAGCAGATAAATATATATGTATACATAATTTCTTTGATTATTGGTATTTTTTCAGTTT
Source organism: Amia ocellicauda (assembly GCF_036373705.1). Lineage (NCBI taxonomy): Eukaryota > Metazoa > Chordata > Actinopteri > Amiiformes > Amiidae > Amia > Amia ocellicauda. The sequence goes on from NC_089857.1 coordinate 27,201,254, forward strand.
TATTTTCCACATTATATGGCCACACTCTGCATGCAAAAAATGTCTTTGTTTTTATTTCTTTAACGAGGTTTGATTTGTTACCACAATTATGCTCATTCGAAAACATGTTGAGTTTAAAAAAAGTATTTTGACTTGACATTTCTTTCATCATATTTTCTGTGATTATCAAAGAATTAGGTGATAATACTTAGATAGACTCAGTTAAGCAGTTCTTCCATCATATAGACATATAGATATACAACAAACCATGATTTCCTTGAGCATACTGCAGAATAAGCCTCTTTTAAGGAAGAACTTCACTTTAATTTTAGGTGCATTCATGTCCTCTGAACCAGATATCAAACATGTAGTGTCCATTCAGAATGGGGAAAAAAGGATTAGAAAGAGACAAAGATAAGCAATCTAACACACGTAAGTATATAATGACTTTAATTATCTTAGGGATTAAATTAAATTCAACTGCAGTTTGTTTTAAGTAAACAATAATCTTAATCTATATACGTATGCATATATGTATCAGAATAGAAACAGTCTTCCACACTGAATAAATGGCTTCCTTGTCACATGAAATAGTAAATCAAGGTTAATGGAAGAAGTAAGACTAGAAGACACACTGTTATTTAGTTCTGCCAAAGGAGCAATTATAAATCATATTAATGTGAGCCAGGAGTCTGCAGTATTTCAGAGCTTGGGTGAAGAAGGGTGTGTAGCTGACAGGGAAGTCTTGACACTTTCTTCATCTTTTCCTAAAACAAACAAACACAAAACTGGCATGATCTGTATTTTTCTTTTGTATGTCAATATACAGAAATCACCATGGATGAAATGACTTTCAGTTAATTTTATTTTTTAATTATGTTTTGAAATAATTTCTCACATCAGTGGTGTCCTGGAAAAAAAGCCTTTAACCATTAATTAGTTCCAATTAGATCTTTTTTTTTTTTTAGGTTTTTGTTTTCTTTTTGTTTTTCTCCAGGATACACTGAAATAAATACTGTAGTGCCACTGTTGTTCTTGCTTTAAGCTGCTTTATATTCCGTTATAACCTAACACTGAATGTATAGCACACTATAAAATTAAGATGGCATGCATTGCTATAGGGTCAGCACAGAGGCACAGTAGCGTGCACTGCTGCTTCACAGCTCCCGGGATCCAGGTTCAGTTCCAGTCTAGTGTGTGTGTGTGTGTGTGTGTTTTCTGTAACATACTTCCATTGCCTCTACCACACCACTTTTGGTCTTTTGGAAGGTGACAGAAGACAGAGTGTGTAAGCATGCTGGTCCCAGATAAAAGTGATAAGAAGGAGAAATGCCTCTGGTGATCTGACTGAGGGTGTCGATAATTATAAAATATAAATAATGTGTTCTTCCAACACCAGTAGTTCAGTCTCATAAAGAGAATGCAGTTACTAAGCAACAGACCTAACAACAGTGTTGGCTCTCAGGGAGTTACATTGAATTCTCGTGTTTCCTTTGACAATTCAGAGGTTAATCATGGCTATTTTGGTACATTGGTCAGCATGAAAGAAGAACCATCCATTTTGATAGAATCTCCTTTGTTTCACATGTTGTTTTTTTTGGAATCAGTGTAAAAAAAATTTTTTGCTCTGAATAATATAATTCAAAGTTATTGTAGTGTAATCTTTCACACTCTTTGAAGTAAAATATATATATATTTGCTGCATTAACAAATTGGCTTGCCTTTCATGGCTGCTTTCCTGGAATTTTTCTTTTAATGGAAAATTTTGTCATATTTTCTAAACCCAGATGCACATTGATTCCCTGGTAAAGTCATATTTTAGAAATGTAATGTTAATAATTGTCCTTCACGTGTTGATGAATGGTTTTAGTTCTGTTTTTTTGAGGTCTTTGGATTGTATCTCACTTATAAAGCTTTGGCAGCTTAAGGTTATGTGAGAATAACAGGAAAGCACCTTTCACTAAATTAACACTGATTTATTTTAAATAGAGAGTAAATGTAGAAATAAAATGTTGGTGTTTACCATACAGGAAAACAAGTGTGAGGAATTCAGGAACTGAGGCTTTTTTCTGTTCTTGTTTGATTAGGAAGGCATGGAATTTAGATGTGTCACGTTATGCTTCCTATTGCCATAGAAACAATGTGCTTAGATGCAAAAGACTGTGGTCTGTCTCTGTTTCTTTGTGTGATTATTTACACGTGAAATAATGGAAGAGCGACAGAGATGGAGTGTAAAATCTTGTTTACATGTGAAGAGGCTAGACAGCATTGGAAAAACATTACATTTTCATGCAGAAATGCTCATGACATGTGAACATCCACTGTTCCCAATTGAGAAAACCAGCTTGAAGCAGTCTAGCATAGATCTCTATAATCCTATGTCTTCACTAGTGGCGATCTTCAGGTGAACACTTTCATTATATAGCCCAAAATTATTATAATTTTCATTCTTCAATGGAAGATATGTGAGATGCATTAGCTGCTCATCTCTTGTAAAATAAATTGACCTCATGGCAATGTAACCAGGTATAGGTCTGAAGTCAAACAAATCCCATGGAAATTCCATAAGGTGTCTACTTTAAGAATTTAAGAATTAGAGGGCCTCCTATACAGTTTTATTGAAATACAGCTAAGAAAAGAAAAAATCAGAATAATTGATTGATTTACATGAAAAAAAAAATGAACCTTGTTCAAACAGAACACAAAACCTTTGCTGTCAGGTTAGTGCAGATCTATCTTTTCACAGTTTTCCCTCAAGTCAGGGCAAGTGTCACTTTGTCACACAGTGTTGGAAGCCTGTTGCTGCCTATTGCTGTCCTTTCACTCCTAGTCATGTCCCAGAGTGCACTTGGGATGTTTGTGGTGTTCTTTACCACGCTCAGATCATCCTTCAGCATTTGGATAGGGTTAAGGTGAGTGGAACTGGCAAAACTAGCAGCAGTGCTACTCAAATCCATCCTTTCCTCTTTCAGATTTTAGTAATTTAGGTTTAGTTTGGCAGTGTATTATGGGCCATTATTTTGTTGAAAATAAATTCAAGCAAAAGATGTCTTTCTGAGCGTATTGTATGTTGATATGCATGAATGATCTCCTGATCATTCAGGAGCATCTCCTGATTTTGGTCTAAAAGATACTGCATGATAAAACCTCCTTGTTTTACTGTAGCCATTACAAAAAGTTTTAACAATCTCACATACACTTGAAGCAGAACAAATGCCAGTTTTTGTTTTCACAACTTATTTGCAAGGCCAACTTACACCTCTGTATCGTGCTTACTTACTGTATAACAGAAATATGAGGAGGTTTAGTGTTGTATCTGAAGTGCTATAATGGATTAATTCAGTATAATAACACCCATTAGAATACATCCATCTTATTTGTTTGATTGTTAGTAGCTTATGCATCCCAAGGCCTCATCCATCTTTTTCAAAGGGGGATCCCAGTGAATGTGCTTCAGCAAAATGGTTGGCCAGCTTGTTGACGACTCCCATAATGCTTTGTATACAGATGGGCCTCCTGTTTTCAGTCATAATTTCACATCCTCTAATTTTCTAATGTGGGATAATTTTGACAATTTTGATACACATTCTATGCACACAGAGCACATTTCCTTGTTTGCACATACATTATCTTGAATAAAACATATAGTTACTGCTGTTGAAGTTAATTCAAGGTTTTGTTATATTTGGAATTGATTCAAATAAGCATGTTTGTACAAGTATTGATCTTTTATAAGGCCAGGCTATTTAAAGCAGAGCAACCTCTTCTGGAAGAAAGCAATGAACACAGCCACACCATAAAAGAAGCTGAGAGAGCTCTTAAATTACTTTGCGGCTCATAAAACCACTCATGTGGTCATGTTTAGGCACAGATGGACAAGCAAAGTTTCATAGCGATATTTATAACTATTCCTACTCAGACTGTACTCAGGGCTGGATTCCAAATTAATAACAATTTTATTTACATTGTCTGTATAAAAAAAGACCAGACCAAACAATCTACAACTTCTCTGAACTCAGAGAAAGAGTTAAATTACCTAAGGAAGTACAAAACACAGTGTATAGTTCTCTTACGGGGCAGTTAGGGGAGAGTTATAATATGACAATGGCTCCATCAGTTCTACTTGCTGTGAAGTCAAAACAAACACAATTATAAGAAGTACAGATACAGTTATTTTTAGGCTATTTAAATGCAAGACTAAATACAGATAGCATTAGCAGTAATAGTATGGATCTTCAGGGTGGGTAGCAGATAAGTTAAAAGTGCAAGTAGGAGGATTGAAGTATTACAGGTGCTGCAATGCTGAATGAAGTGACATTATTGTCTTTTCTAAGAGTGAACAGCTTGAGTCTCATGGCTTAAGCAGATTAACAAGTAAGAACATAGCTTCCTATCAGCAATCATCTGTTAATTAACTCAGCTGTATTTGACCTCCAGATACGTAGTTTAAAAGAAACAATGTGGTCTTTTTAAACAAATAACACGTCATAGCAAAGAAATCAGAAGTTTCACTGAAATTATCTGTAATCTATAGATTTTTTTTGTTTTGTTCAAAAGGTTGCCAGGCAACAGGCAGTGCTCTAAAATGGTCAGAATTAAATATTACACTTAAGAGGTGGGTGGCTGATGGGTGAGTGGTAGGGGGTTTTGATAGAGAGGAGACATGTTCATATGTTTATCACCCACATCAGTGACATTTTCTTCTGCTAATGTCTTTATCAATTCATTACATACTCTTGAAATTCGACCTTTTACAATTCAAGTCAAAATGTGTGGCGCAAAATGTGTCCAAAATAGTCTTAAGCATGGCTCATTCACTGTAGGAATTTACCAGCCATCATCTGTAAGATACGATATTTCAACCTTTATTTGTGTCTGCCTTTAAACAGGCATGAAATCGTAATTTAACCTGAGAGGCCAAAATCCACATTTAAAACTAAATTAAAGATGCATTTTGAAGAAAGTCCCTGGTAAATAAAGCTGAAATTAGCTTATAATGTGCAATATTTAATATCTGCTTCAAAACTCTAATTACCATTTAAAAATTATTGTCTTTATTGAATTCACCAATTATGTTATGATGAGAAAATAAGATTAATTGTTGTTTTTGTTTTTTCATTTATATTAATAAAATATAACCGTGCTCTTTCCCTAAAGAAGATGTCACTACATTAGCCTCAATAAAAATGCTCTTTCAGAAGAAGCACATCTTGACCAACTTAATCCCATTACCCTCTTCCCAATGCTATCAATTTATTCCTGCAAGAAACTAAAAACTATCAATTTGGGCAGAAATAAACTGTATTATTTACTTTATTATATGTACTGTGCTTCAATAACCCATACACCCTCTGTACTTGTCAACTTTGAAAAGCTACTCAAAACACTAAATATACTAAATATACTAAAAATACAGTACTGATTAAATATGTAGCACAATATTCTCGCTTCTGCAGGGGATCGCATTATGTTTTTTTTTGTTTTTTTTTAACGCAAATCAATTCAGTATTTAAGAGAGACACTTTTTGAATGGCTAGAAATATGAAAAGCTTATAAGGTCAACATATCAGTTTTGACAGGGTGCATAACTATTAAGAAAACAGGAGGGAAATGATGAAAGGGCAAAATACTGAGTATAGTAAGTAGTGAGAAAATTGTGTATTGTGTATATTGCTCAGAAAGAAACAGTAAGAGGTGCCAGGGAAGGTGTATAGTGAGAGTAGGAAAGATAGGGATCAAGGCTGAAACCTTAGTATTGGAGAAGACAGAGAGGGTGGAGGAATCAAGGGGGATGGAGATGTGATATAGGGAATGTCAGGTTTCAGAGGTTAGGTTTTAGGTGATACAAATAGATACATATGGCAATTATAAACAATGTGAATGTTTTCATGTTGTAGTGATAATTCAACAATGTCTTCGTATACATTTCCCCATCAATCCACATTTCTTATGCTTCAGGTAGTGCTAAAGTGACTTTAACATTAGGTAGTATTATTGCAAGAAAGCTACTTAAAAGCTACTTTCTGACAATGTTATGTTAATCTTTTAAGAGTTTGCATCAGGTTTCATGCTTGTTTCATGCTTTTACAGCCTAGCATTGTTTTGTCAATGAACGATTGCCTTCTGAAATATATGTCACTGTGTTTAGTGTTCATCTGAAGCATAGTTTAGGAGCTGCTGGGTTTGCATTCTATAATGACAGCAGCAATTCAGGAAAGGGATTGTGGAGGAGTGACATACCAAGTCTTTCTATACTGAAATTAATCTTAACTCTCTATAAGTAAGATATAGCAAGGATTGCTTCCTCCCCTCCAGGTATATGGTACTTGATTTAGTAACAACTAGCAATAACTAGTTACTTTGGTATCCTATGATTCTGTATAGTTATCAGGATAGCATTAATCAACAAGCATTTTGTTTTTGATTATCTCTTTCCTTGCCAAGGACATATTGTGCAAAGATGAGATTTCCCCATATCAAACTGTACACATACTGATCTACAGTAAAATGATCAATCCATTCAGCAGATGGCAGCCACATTTAGCTGAAGCTAGAGTGAGAACAGGTTTCTGATGCACAGAAGTAAAGAGACTCAAATGGGCAGCTTCTTGGGCAGTTTAGTCCAACTAGTTTAGAAAACACATAGGCCTACGTGTTATAGCAGGTTAACATTATGTCATGAATGTTTTTGACAGTATTAAACTCCCTAATCATAATGTTCAACAATGCATAATTCGTGTCTCTCCCTAGCATTGGGCATATCCAACTCATGTCATTGGAAATATGACATTCAAAATAACTTAAACTACAAAATGAGATTGAGAAAATTCTCATACTTCGCATCATCCTATAATATAACATCATCCCCACGATGCTTTGTATTTAGTACTGGATGCTCTACTTTCTTTTAATGCTTCCGTATAATCAATGGTCATTTGGGGTCATATCCCATCGCTGTCTATTGTTGTGTGATTCATTAATAGACAAGCATGGGCATTACAAGTACACTCACCTAAAGGATTATTAGGAACACCATACTAATACTGTGTTTGACCCCCTTTCGCCTTCAGAACTGCCTTAATTCTACGTGGCATTGATTCAACAAGGTGCTGAAAGCATTCTTTAGAAATGTTGGCCCATATTGATAGGATAGCATCTTGCAGTTGATGGAGATTTGTGGGATGCACATCCAGGGCACGAAGCTCCCGTTCCACCACATCCCAAAGATGCTCTATTGGGTTGAGATCTGGTGACTGTGGGGGCCAGTTTAGTACAGTGAACTCATTGTCATGTTCAAGAAACCAATTTGAAATGATTTGACCATTTGTGACATGGTGCATTATCCTGCTGGAAGTAGCCATCAGAGGATGGGTACATGGTGGTCATAAAGGGATGGACATGGTCAGAAACAATGCTCAGGTAGGCCGTGGCATTTAAACGATGCCCAATTGGCACTAAGGGGCCTAAAGTGTGCCAAGAAAACATCCCCCACACCATTACACCACCACCACCAGCCTGCACAGTGGTAACAAGGCATGATGGATCCATGTTCTCATTCTGTTCACGCCAAATTCTGACTCTACCATCTGAATGTCTCAACAGAAATTGAGACTCATCAGACCAGGCAACATTTTTCCAGTCTTCAACTGTCCAATTTTGGTGAGCTTGTGCAAATTGTAGCCTCTTTTTCCTATTTGTAGTGGAGATGAGTGGTACCCGGTGGGGTCTTCTGCTGTTGTAGCCCATCTGCCTCAAGGTTGTACGTGTTGTGGCTTCACAAATGCTTTGCTGCATACCTCGGTTGTAACGAGTGGTTATTTCAGTCAAAGTTGCTCTTCTATCAGCTTGAATCAGTCGGCCCATTCTCCTCTGAACTCTAGCATCAACAAGGCATTTTCGCCCACAGGACTGCCACATACTGGATGTCTTTCCCTTTTCACACCATTCTTTGTAAACCCTAGAAATGGTTGTGCGTGAAAATCCCAGTAACTGAGCAGATTGTGAAATACTCAGACCGGCCCGTCTGGCACCAACAACCATGCCACGCTCAAAATTGCTTAAATCACCTTTCTTTCCCATTCAGACATTCAGTTTGGAGTTCAGGAGATTGTCTTGACCAGGACCACACCCCTAAATGCATTGAAGCAACTGCCATGTGATTGGTTGGTTAGATAATTGCATTAACGAGAAATTGAACAGGTGTTCCTAATAATCCTTTAGGTGAGTGTATATCAGTGTGATTTTCGTTTTCAGTTTTTGTCACCAGCACAAATACAAACTCAATCTAAGGATGTTGTTTTAAGATTTAATGTTTAAATTCTCATTTGGCAATGCTGGATTCATAATCCTTCAACTAGTCTGCAGTTCCTCTCCTGGGTAGTCATGACTTTCATGTTTATTTTTTCCATTTTCTATGTTAATTGAGGTTCAAAAGGCGATGAAGCAAACAATAGCTCCAGGGCCTTAATAATAACAAGGGAATTGTTAGTGGTAATGTATCGTGGTTATAAATGTTTTGATGAAGATGGTTTCGTTAAGTAGATGAAAATGCATGATTTAATATAATGTATAATTTATTTATATATTCATCCATTTTCAAGAACCGCTTCATCCACTACATGATCACAGTGAGTCAAAGCCTAATCTGACAGGCATAGGACACAAGGCGGGGTACACCCTGGACAAGTTTTGCTAGTCCATCACAGGGCAGCACACACACACACACACACACACACACACGACTTGAGGGTATTTCAGAGTAGCCAGTCAACCTAAGTACCTTGGGTTTGGGATGTAGGACTAAACCTGAGCACCCAGAGAAAACCCAGACACAGGGAGAATATGCAAACATACACACAAGCAGTGACGGGGCTCTGAAATGCTCAGGAAAACAGTAAGCAGACGCATAGTGCAAAGTGGTGATTTATTGACAGACAGTGGATGAGTGCTACAAAACAAAATAGACATACACAAACCAAATAAACACCCAGCTCTTCTTTGAGCCTACCTACATATGAACACAGTTCCCTCTCTAAACACACATCATCAGCAGCAGACTCTGTTTATTCACTACTGGATTAAGGCCTTCCCAAGATGTTTTCTCTTGCTTCGATCCATAACTTCCCCTTTCACGCCTGCAAAGTTTCATCTTTCCATCTTTTATGTGGTGGTCTTTTCCTCTTGCATTGTGTCCGACCCAGTGCCATTTTCACATTTGAACTCTTTCAATGATGTCACATTTGTGTTTGTTTTTGGATCCATTAATTTATTTTTCTCTCTTCTTGTTATTCCATTCACACATCTCTCCATGCTTCTTCATGTTGTCTGCAGTTTCTGTAACATTTTTGCGTTTAATGACCAGGTTTCAGAGCCGTAAGGTAGCACAGGTAGTATGCATTGTTTAAATACTTTTCTCTTCTGTCAAATGAGTAGATTTCCTTTTATCAGTGTACTGTTTCTTCTAAATGCAACATGATGTTTGTTTAACATGACTTGTTTTACTCAGGTTCATTTTCAGTCCATCTTGCATCTGAGAATTCTTGGAATTGGTCATCAGCAAATTGTAAATGTCAAATAAGCTCTGTTTGACTTAATTCATTTCTCTTCCCTGTCCAAAGTCTTGAACACTTTTTCAAGAGTTGCCATGAAGAGTTTTGGAGAGATTGTGTCTCATTGACATAGGCTGGGATTAAATCAAAACTTTGACCCACCTGCTAATAGAAATCTACAGAACTGTACTCAGTTGTGGCTTCATTTTCAGTAAGATGCCACTTTCTTCTAATAATAAATGTAACTGCTATGATGTACAGGTTTGTAGTTTGCTATTAGCGGGTGGGTTTGATTTCATCCGGCCCATAGTCCTTTGCAGATCTTGATCTCGTTAGTGTCTTGGTAGCTTCAGACTTGCTGTAGCATTGTTGTAGATATATTTAATAAGAGTTATATAGGTTTCCTCAATGTTTTGATTTCTTAGAGCTCTGATGATCGTAGTAAACAAAGCATTTTATACAGATTACTGTTTTCAATTACATTTTTAGAAGGTGTTGAAACAGTTATGTTAGATAGATAGATGCTACAACTAAAACAATTAAGTCTCTATAAAAATACCTATTTCATTTTCACAACTTGTAATGATGTTTCTTTTGTTTTTTTCAAGGCCCAGATTATTTAACACCATCCTTTGGCTATATCTGTCTTTTTTTATCAGTTCCTTCTTCCGAACATATGCCAGTGTTTTGTACTGTACACTGTCTGTAAACCACACATTTTTTAGTTTATCTTTACATGAGGACATGCATGAATTTAGAAAGTGTGTTTATAAAGTAGTCACAGCTACCACAGATACTGAAAAGTTGTTTTGACTACCTATCAGTGGTCTGTATAGAGAGAATAAGCAAATGTTGCATGAGAGCCAAACAGTACCAACATGTGACATAATGCACAAGCATCTCAGAATATGACAAAATGTATTGATTGATTGATTAAGTTCGTTAATTCATAAATTCGTTTTATTATGGGTTGTGTCAACTTTGCACTGCCATTCAAAAGGCATAGTCAAAAGTATACACAAACCCTATCTTAACTCAAATCAGTCAGCTGGAGTGTGTACAGTTTTTCTGAAGGTGTAGAAGTATTATTCTTTCAGGAGTCATCCGCATTGACTGAATGAATCAGCAGGTTTATTACAGCAGCCTTTGGAGAGCCAGTGTAACACACAGGGGCATTCCTCTAGTATGATACCCTAACTCTGAATTTAGACCACCAGTTGAGTAAAAACAACTCCATATAAGGAACATGTAGAAAGTAAACAGAAAAAATATAACATACTTCTGCTTTTGATCATCCTAGGTTTGTAATTGAGTCAAAAGTCATTTGGCATCATAGGACATCGAATGGCAAAAGTCAAAGCTGATATATCATCACTCTTTAGATGTTATTGTATTAAACATAATTTAGGAATAGATTAATGGGTGTTTACTAGGGTAAAAATGTCTTGGAGCTAATGAATGGAGACTGCTTGTATTTTGGGAGTTTTGGCAATGTCCTGTCTGCAAATGACACAGTAACTTTGGGTCAAAAGAGGACATGGTAAAATTCTACTCCTGACAGAATCAGTGTTCAACAAACTGAAAACATAACATTTATAATTAATTGTAGTTTAATGAACAGTCTTTGTTGTCAATCATAGAATAAAATGATTTCAAATTAAAGTTGTGCATGCTTTCAATTTCACCTGTATATCTACATTTACAAATGTCTGCCCTGCTGATTCTTATTATTTGGTCTCTATAGGATTATTTTTCATAAAACACATTGACAATATTTTCTGTTGTGGTATAACAACATTGCAAATACTATAATTATGTTAAGAAACAAGGACAGATATGGACAGTTTTGTTTTATTATTATTTTTATTATTTTATTATATAATTTATTATTCAATTAAATGTAGTATTTTTTACTAAGCATTTTGTAGTACTTGTCTTTTTCATGTTTTAATCTATCAAATCAAGTTTCCAAACTACAGATTAAATTAAAAAAAGGGTATCTATGTAAGTATGTATTAACAGTATGTATGAATGTATATAATTCATATATTGCAAAACGATAGGTTATTATCATAACCCCTGTTCCCTGAAAAAGAAAAGCCGCCATTACCTAATGGGAAGAGCCTTCTGACCTGCCAGTCATTGAAAGCATGTACCAAAGCTGCCCAATAGGGGCCCTGCTGGCAGGAGGAAGACCCGCCCCCGTTGTCTGTGAAAAGTCTCCTCCTGACTGCAACTCCCTTCCATTTCTTCATCAGAAAGGTCGTGTGGTCGACCCCTGAAGGGTAAAGGCTGTCTTTCTTTTTCAGGGAACCGGGGTTATGATAATAACCTATTGTTCCTTTTCAAATTGAAAGACAGCCTTTACCTAATGTGAAAACTATACCAGAGCTGTCGCAAGCCCTGACACCTGACTAACCCTAAACCCACAATGACAAGGATTGCAGAGCCTCATGGTGCCTGAGGGCCAGCAGTTTGAAGAACCTGTGTGTCCAAGATTGGGCGCAGCTTTTCTCTATGTGAGCTGTGAGACCCAGTGCAATCACGTGACGTATGTTCCTCCGCCTGAAGCCTGGAGTCTGCACACTCCAACCAGTCATCCAGGTAGTTCAGGATCCTTATCCCCTTTGTCCTGAGGGGGGCCAAGGCTGCGTCCATGCACTTCAAGAATGTGCGGGGAGCTAGTGAGAGGCCGAATTGCAGCACACTGAACTCATACGCCTGGCCGTAGCAGATATTTCCTGTGTGCTGGGAGGATGGGGACGTGGAAGTAGGCATCCCTGAGGTCTGTTGACATGAACCAGTCATGCGGGCAGACAGACTGGAGGATATGCTGCACAGTCAACATGCGGAAGGGTCTTTTCTTCAGAAACATGCTGAGGCCCCTCAGATCTAGAATGGGCCTGAAACTTCCATCCTTCTTTGACACTAGGAAGTACCCCGAGTAGAAGCCTGCTCGAGAGTTTTCGTCGGCCACTAGTCATATTGCTCGTTTCTCCCGCATCACAGAGATCTCCTGTGACAGAGCTTGAGCCCTTTCGGGACATCTGACAGTAGTGGTCAGCACCAGGGGTGGGCAGAGTGGAATTGGAGGGTGTATCCATGTATCATTGTCATTCGCACCCAGGAGTCCTGCCAGCCGCAAGCAACAGTTGGTATGTTGGGGGGGGGGTGGGGTTGGTGATGGTGACCGCGTCCCTTCAGGGACTGTCCTGCAGCTTCGCAGGGGGCTGTTGGGTGGCTACCCTGCCCTTAGGCTTCTAGACGGAGAGCCTATTCTTCCCCCTCACTTGCGGCTGGCTTCTGCGGCGCTGCTCAGGCTGCAGGCCACTGGTCTGTTGTGGCCTTGGTTGAGGCTTCCCCTGCCTCGACCACGGCCTGTTGGGTTGTTGGAAGCCCCACTGGCGCTGCTGTGGCTGCCATCTAGCCTCCTGGAGATCTGCGTATTTGGATGCTGTCTCCTTCGCCTTTGCCGACCGTTCAATGGAGAGGTCCACCCTCTCACCAAACGTCTGACCTGGGGTGATGGGAGCATTGAGGAGGACAGACTTCTCCTTGTCTTGGAGTTTAGCCTGCGTCAGCCACTGAGACAGAAGGACTTTGCCAAACCCCTCAGCGCAGGTACTGTCCCCCTCGATGTTGTTGTCGAGGTTGTCGAGGTTGAGGATCGAGAGCTCGACACAGGTGTTCAGAGGTCGATAGAGGGTCGATGTGTTGACATCGAGGTCGAGAGGTCGATGGAGTAGCACGAAAGTCAACGGATGTGGTCGAGTGGTCGACGGAGTCGGTCGAGGTCGACAAGGGATGGACAAGAGGTGGAAGACTGAGGTTGATGTCGACAGAAAGGTCGAGGGACCAACAGAGGTGGTCGATATCGACAGTGTGGTCGAGGGATCGACAGAGTTGATTGAGGTCGACGTTTTGGTCGAGGTCGACAGTGTCGAGTTGTCGAGAGTTGTCTTTGATATGTCGAGCGGTTTAAAGTCCGCCAACAGAGGTCGAGACAGCGTGGAGATAGCAGAGAAGATCAACAGAATGGTCAGCCGACCAGCCGCGGGAGGCTGCTCCAGCCAGAGTAGTCTCCTCCTTCCCTTTCTCTCCTTCGTCACTCGAATCTGTAAAAGAAAAACAGATGGTACAAGAAGTAATAATCGTACAGCAGATCTCAGTGGAGGGACCGAGGCCGGCTCTGAGCGAAACTCCCGCCGCACACTTACCTCTGAAGAGAAGCAAAGCTGTTAAAAAGACCGTAGTCTAATCTCCAAAGAGGCAAAACATTTGTACGACACTCTGTAGAGGTTCTCAAAAAAATTTAACCGAATTACGAAGAGCAGGTGAGCACACTTCTCAAAACTTTAATGCGAACGCAAGCGAACAACACAAAAGCACTATCACTGGTGTGGTGAAAGAAGAAATGGCAGGGAGCTGCAGTCAGGAGGAGACTTTTCACAGATGCCGGGGGCGGGTCTTCCTCCTGCCAGCAGGGCCCCTATTGGGCAGCTTTGGTACATACTTTCACTGATTGGCAGGTCAGAAGGCTCTTCCCATTAGGTAATGGCTGTCTTTCGATTTGAAAGGGAACTACTATCCCCTCAGTAAACCTTAAATTCCCACTGCTTCATTGAAGGCCCACCATTTGGGAAGTAACTGCTTCAGAGCCAGAATTAAAGTGCATACTAATCATTACTTGGGGATATTATACGGTTAAGTAGTGCTTTGTTGGGGAACACAGTGAGAAATGTTCACTACAGAACGGAAAAGAAAGAAACAGCCCCCAGGATTAATTAAGGTCCTGGCCTTTTAGCTGTTTTAATCTCCCATTTGATCCTTGCTGAGAACACGCAGCTTGAGAATATTAACAAAAGCATGCTCTGTGCCCCCACAGCAGTAGTTCCTTAAATTACTTCCTTCTCAGATCAGAATTGATTTGGGCCTGTGCTACACATTTTCATTGTATTGTGCTGCTTTGTATTGGATAAAATGTAAGCAAGAAAACAGCAACAATGTACCTGCTGGATGTTATGATGGATGAAATAATGACCTTTTACTAAAAGCAGCCTAGGATAGGAGTCAATAAGTTTTCCACAGGGTTAGAAAGTAATGTAATAGTTATGTAATTCACTTCAGTGCACTTCATCACCTTCTGTATCTGCACTAGCAGGTTAAAAAGCTCGGCTCACATGGCTTATGCCAACGCTGGTGTCATGATTTTATGTTAGGACAGTGTATGTCAAACAAGTGCAGTATATTAAGATGACCTTTCCTGCTTCTGCACAGAGAGCATCTCTGCTCTGTGATACTGAGCGAGAGGGGGTGGGGAGGTGGGGGCAAAGGACACTATATCGTTTCTGAACAGATGGTAGGCAGGAAACCAATCGACACCTTATGTAAAAAAAAGAAGAAAGAAAGTAAAGGCCTGTGAGTAATTTTTCTGAAAATTATTTTTGTCTGCCACAGTCCAGTCCAGATGAACGAATGAGCTGTAAATGTCAGGCAGTTCGAAGAGGAGCTGGAAAGGAGGAGGGTGTGCAATTAATGTAGGAGTATTGCTGAAGCAGGTTTAGGTCAACTTTGGATGAAAGCTTTGGGAATACAACAGGATCGACTTTTGTACACACGTGCCAGGGACTATAATATTAATAGCATGAATGTATCCTTAATAATCTTTGAATATTTATGCATCTTATTTCCCAGGATATAATTAAAAATGTGGGTTACCTTGTATTTCTGTCCAAGGCAGACTTTATGTGTTTAAATAGGTAAATGTGTTAATGTTTTGTATCTTTAACTAGAAATAGTTTCAGACAAACAAACCAAAAAGTTATTTTACAAAAATATGCATCTGTCTAGTGTTTTAGAGATTGTAACTTAAATAAAACAATTTTGATCAAAATATGAGGATGAACATTTTCCATTCAAATTTCTGTGGCATGAGTTCACGCATTTTGAATATCCTCAATACCTACTAACAAAATATAGAGGTGTTAGTGAAATCCACTCTTGCAGACGATATCCCAGCTGGGATAGATGTATTGGACACCTCTCTGGGAGAATTTGTAGTAATGACTGTTCTGCAGATTTGTATCCTCCTAGCTCAGAAAGGATCCTTGAAAAGAATGACTTTCTAATTGTGTTTTAATTCCAGAGCCAATAACTCCATTAACAGCTGCAGTCCCAACGCTAGGTATTTGATGCTATGTTCTGGCAAGCTGTTTGCAAGAAGTTACATATTAGAAAGATACAAAGAAGAAATGACAATGACTCCATTTACATCTGAGTTGCAGTTGTCATGCTTTAAGTGACACATTGAAATTGGTGAGACAGAATTACAGCAGTGGCTTTACATAGACAAGTCCTTACCAATTTGGTGTGGATGGGTTGGCCGTATTGCCATGAGAAAGACATGCTTTGAACAGTGCCTACAATCATATTTGAAAACATGGAGTAAAAACATAATGACACTAATTCCTGATGAGATTATTTCTTTCAGTTCCTTTAGGGTCCGTGTGGGTGTGTTCGTGCAGGTTTGTATTATGAGGTTGTTATTGCAGTTTGAATTACTCCACTTGAAACACCTTCTATTGCTGTTATTAAGAGGAAGCAGCATGACAGTGGTAGAGCTTGGAGTTTAAACCAGTCCCTGAAAAATACAGTCCTTCTTAACAAAACTGGTAGGGACTTGTCTATGGAACACAGCTGTCGTAATTCAGCTTTACCAGTTCCAATTTGGCACTTAAGACATTCGTCTCAATTGAAATTCAGTCATTAAGTTTAGTCCAAAAGTGTCTGAGCCTAATTCTAATCACACCAAAGGCCATTGCTGTTATCACTAAGAGTAGCAAACAGTATTTCCTAAGAACATTAGTATTATTAAAATACACTATCTTAATATTATTAAGATTATGTACAATTTTGGTTTATGCATTATTGCTTTCTGGAACTTAACTTTTAATGATGGATAAATACAAGTAATTACCTCAGTGCCTGAGCTCATTTTATGATACACTAAAGGAACAGAGCAGAAAATTGTATTCCCCAAAGGATAGAACATTTATATAATCTTATTAATAATCATTAATACTATCAAATGAATAGAATTGTGGGGAGTTAATAATTATATATATATATATATATATATATATATATATATATATATATATATATATATATATATATATATATTTAATTCTGTTCAGTTTGAAGTCTGTGTACTGTAGAACATACTCAAAAAGCCAAGTCACTTTTCCATGTTGCTAATTTATCCTTTATCCTTTGAACCACCTGGATCAACAAAACCACATTGTAGGCCAGGCCTTTTACTGTGGACAAGTAAGACCAACTATGAAATAGTACAAGGGGTTTCTATTTACCCATATAAATCCTTTGGAATTTAACCTTTTACATTAACAGAGTATAAATAGGATGTCATTAATAATTTAGTACCTGCACTCTACTAATGATTAATTGTAAGTTGTAGACAAAAGGTAGAGTGTTCTCATGCAGACTCATGCCTGGTGAATGTACAAATCAGTTTTAGTAACTTGTTTATTGTACATTGATAAAAAGAAAGTTATTTGGAACACCTAAACTAAAGTGTTACCAAAATATGTGTATCAGTGTGGAGAAATATCTTTCAAACAGAGTCTGGAGTTTCAGAGTTTTTCCCCATGCCCCATGCCATAGATGATCAACACTTCAAAGAGAAGCATCGCCATTTTCTTCAGTATATTTGCAAGCAACATTTTGATAAAATATAACTTTTTACATTTTCTTTTCAGCTGGCTCTATTATATATCTAGCCAACTAAAGAAACTAAAATTAAGATAATCTGGAGGTTTGCTTTCTACCAATAATTTAGATGAAAGCAAATCTTAAAGCAATATTTGTCTTTTATACCTACATGCTCAGTTAGAACAGTGAGCATAATAAATAGCAATTGGTATGTTTGTTTAAGTCTCAGTAATGTGAAATACTTAATCTCTTTCTGTCTGAAATACAAGCTCATCCATATTAGGCATGTAAATGTATAACTATTACCCGATACTAAAGCCTAACTGATAAAGTAATGACAAATTCCTATTCCATAATTAATCAACATGTTTTGGTGACTGTATGCAAAATAAAAATCATGTGAGCTTAACTGCATGTTGTGTTATCAGCAAATGTCATTGCGAAGGTTTCTCTTTATAATTTGATTTATTGAAGAAAATTGAATTTTCAAAAAAAAATTCTCACCCTCTCCTTCTTCTCTTTCTCCTCCTCATCTGGAATTGGTAACACAAAATAAATGACAGGGTGGAAGAAATCATGTTAATAATATATAATAATATAATATATTGTAACACTGGAGGGGGTATGTAATCAACAACTGAATCCTGATCTCTCAAACCTCAGCCACATGTGCCAAGACCCCCGGCATTACACTGTCGCTGGTGGCTGCTGTGTCTGTGTGGTATGGCACAGGGACATACTGAGGCTAAGGGGGCAGTATAAAGTGCATAGCCTTGAAACCAAACCTTTTCGATAGATGTCATGTCATAGTCACTTGTTGAACTCTAATAACAAAATAAGAAAAAGAAGAAGAAGGGTGTATAGAATTATGAGAGAGAGGGTTTTTAGAACATTACAGGTGTGTTTTTAGTATCTGTATTATGAGTGAATATTTCTTGTATTATGTGTATGTTAGTGGCTGGTTTATACCAAGGTCAATTTCCAGTCTCTTTAGGATCAGTCTGGACCCACCACTCTTATTTCCAAATGTTTCCTATGCAGGGTTTCTCAGATCGAGCACACTCTCTTCTTAAAAGCTACATTGCCCCAGGTTTTAAACATGGAGAAGAATACAAAATCATATGGAAATCATGCTAATGGCAGTCTGGGAGTTGCCTTCGCTTTGGTTTCATCATTATTAGATTGTAGCTTCTGTTCCAGATCTGTCTTCGCTTCCACCGTAATAAACAAGATAATTACCTTATTTTCGCCTGCGCTTAAAGCTCTTGCAAATGAATAGGTTGAGATTCCTGGCAAATTCATAATGAGGTTTATTACTTGTCTTTCTCACTGAGACTCTTCTATGCCAACTGCAGGCTGTAGAAAAAAGAAAATGGAAAGAAATAAGAGCACAGGCCTGACAGCCACCTTGTCTCATTATCATTAATTGTTTGACTGGTCGGAAAATATCTTGTTCTAGGTGTCTTAATGACAGTCTCACCTTCAGAGCACAGTAGCAGAATATTAAAGTCCCCCGCTGTCATTTGCAAGTTCAAGGTTTGAGTGCACTGTGAGCATCACCCTTATTATCTGTAAGAGTGAAGTAAAACGCTATGAGAGGAGTGGCTTCTTTTTGAAATCTAGAAAGGGCTCAGAGAAGCTATTACAAAACGGCTTTTGGGAAATGAAAAATTCTTTGCAAGGCAGGACTTTGGGGGCTTAGGGACTCAGAATCTTCATGTCAAGCAAGGCAAAGGAGAAAAATGTGTTTCCACACAGAAGTTGTGTTCAGGCAGGACAGTGGCACACACAAAGGGGAAGCAGACAGTCCAAAGCAGTATTCGTCTCAAATCTATGCACACTACCTTGAATCAAAAACAGACAGGTGTTCCCTCAGTTTGCTACTGCTAACTCTGTTGTGCAATGTTTGGAAGAGAGAGGAGGTTAATTTTGTGTGAACATATAGGTGTACTGATAGGGCAGACCGGGTTTGCGTTGCTAAAATACAACAAGTAGGATAAGGTGAATGCATTACAATTAAACAGCTCAACTCTCTAGGCCAACATGAGGTTGCTAGGAATGTCTGATAAAACATTTCAATATGAAAATAAGCAGGCTCTCTGAATGTAACCATTTCTGCAGCGATACCTTGCTGTAACATATACTATGATATGCCCCCCCTCATTTTATACAGTATTTGTTTCTGTAAATTCCCACAAAATAATTTATTGCAAGGCAAACAAAAGTACTTGTAAAACATCTAATTAGCATGCACACACAGTAGCAGTACATGAAAGCATATTTCATAATAATAACAACATATGTGCTGATCGTTCAACATGGCATTGTCTTCCGTTTGAATATGATTATTAAAAAATACATAATTACCCCTATTGGTAGATTATTGAAGTAAAAACATTATTATTATTATTATTATTATTATTATTATTATTATTATTATTATTATTATTATTATTATTATTATTATTATTATTATTATGTAGTTCATTGCCCTACTTTGCATATTTTACATACATGTGTAACCGAGTTGTGAAGCTCTAACTAAGTAATGCTCCCCCACTGTTAGATTAACCCTTTACACCGTAGTAGAGGTTCTCTCTCTCTATCAATGTCTTGATGTAACGATAAATGTCTATATATCTATATAACTATGTATAAATATATTTCACCTCACCCAATTATATTATGTATTAATGTAATGTTATTGATATAGCTAGCAATATTGGGATAGCTGCAAGTGTCTGCATCTCTTGCTCTCTGGTTATAAACAGGATGTGACATTATATATCTCTGACAGATACGGCCCAATCAAAACGCGAGGCTGTTCTGCGGTTCCAACCCAAAAACCAGGCCGCTGTCCTTGTGCACATGGACAACACAACTTGTGTCATGTAAACAGTGCCTGATGCATCAATCAGTGCAGAATATTCAACTTGCATAATTATAGTATTATTTATATACTCTTAAAAGATACAATAGGCCATCAATGGTAGAATTGTCTGCCTGATGCTCTGCTTGCAGATCTCCCTAAACTAGTAGACGGGCTACTGGCCAAAGCTGGTCATGGTCCACATTGGAACCAATGACATAGGAAAAGGTAGGTTGGAAGTTCGACAAGACAAATTTAAAGAGTTAGGAAAGAAACTAAAGAGCAGAACCTCCACGGTAGTTTTCTCCAAAATACTTCCGGTACCACGTGCATGGCCAGGGAGACAACCAGAGATTAGAAAGTTTAACACATGGTTGAAATCTTGGTGTAGGAAAGAGGGTTTTAGATTTATGGAGCATTGGTCTTTCTTCTGGGATAGATGGGACCTGTACAAACTGGATGGTCTACATCTAAACAGAAAGGGGGGCTAATGCATTGGGAGAGCGTATGTGCAGAGTAATTGAGAATCTTTTAAACTAGGGACCAGGGGTGCAGGGAGCTCTGACAATGGGAGATGTCCCACTAAGGAAAGAAAACCAAGGGAAACTGCTAGTAGGAAAGTCCTGAAGTGTTTGTACCTCAATGCCAGGAGTATAAGGAACAAGATGTTAGAACTAGAAGTTACAGTGCTGGCGTGTGACTATGATGTTGTAGGAGTGACTTACAGAAATGATGGGGATGAATACAAGTTGAAAGGATACATGCAGTTTAGGAGAGAGAGGCAAATTTGAAGAGGGGGTGGGGTAGCATTATATGTCAGAAATGACATTGAGGCAGAAGAACTCAAATTAGATCCCAGTAACAGAACAGAATCTTTGTGGGTTAAACTTGTGAATAAAAGATCCGGAGGATTAGCGGTAGGAGTGTGTTACAGACCACCCAACTCAGATTTTCAGAAAGATGTTGCATTGTACAATGTAATCAGGACTGCATGTAGCAAGGATGTGGCTGTTATAATGGGGGATTTCAATTTCCCAAACATAGACTGGGAAAGCACAATTGGGACTACAGAAGCAGAAATATAAATGGTTGAGATGGTAAATGACTGCTTTCTAACTCAATTTGTCAGGGAACCAACCAGGGAGAGTGCATGCATTGACTTGATCTTTTCAAATGACCAAGATAGAGTCAGAGGGACACTAGGTAGAGAACCAATGGCAAACTGATCACAATATGGTTAGCTTTGAGGCATTCTTTCAAAAAGCAAACCTTCAAGGTATGAGGCGGCAGTTAGAAGAGTTAGACTGGAGCACACTGGATACAGATTAAATGGATGGTTATATTTTAAGAATATACTAATTGGTACCTAAACTTAGCAAATTGAGGACCAAAAACCATTGGCCAAAATGGTTTAATAGAAGTATGCAAAAAATATAAAGAGAACGAAAATGTTGTATAGCACATACAAAAGGGGTAGAGATGAAACAAAATACAAAGAATATGTTGAATATGAGTATTTCACAGATGTTTTTACAAAAGAAAAAACAGATAACATGCCACAGGTTAACAACCAGTCCAGTCAAACCCTAAGAGAGATCAGGATAAATGAGAAGGAGGTACTACAGGGACTAGCAGAATTAAAAACCAACAAATCACCTGGGTCTGATGGTATATTTCCAGCAGTACTTAAAGAAATGAGGGACATTATTTATAGGCCGCAAACTAAAATATTCCAAATGACACTTAGAACAGGGGATGTGCCAACTGACTGGAAGACAGCAAATGTCATACCAATCCACAAGAAAGGGGACAAAACTGAGCCAGGAAATTACAGACCAATCAGTCTCACCTGCATCACATGTAAAATGTTGGAAAAAATGATTAGACAGAAAATAGAGGAGCATCTTAGTGAAAACCATATTTTTGAATATAGTCAACATGGGTTTAGACAAGGGATCAGTATTAGGGCCTGTGCTTTTTCTAATCTATATTAATGATCTGGACTCTGAGATAGTTAGCAAACATGCCAAATTTGCAGATTATACTAAAATAGGTGGCTCATCAGATACAATCTCAGCAGCACAGGCTATTCAAAGGGACTTAATATTCAGTTGTGGGGCGACACCTGGCAGATGAAATTCAAAGTGGACAAGTGCAAGGTATTGCATGCAGGTAATAAACATGTCCACTATAATTACACTATGGGAGCAATAGAACTAGATGAAGTAACGCAGGAGAAATACCTAGGAGTCTATGTGGATTCCTCACTTTCTCCATCTAAATGTGGAGAAGCAATAAAAAAGGCAAACAGAATGTTAGGGTACATTGTCAAAAGGATAGAATTGAGAACAAGGGCAGTAATGTTCAGACTGTACAATGTGCTAGTTAGAGCTCATCTGGATACTGTGGACAGTTCTGGGCTCCACATTTCAAGAAAGATATCGCTGCTCTAGAGGCAGTTCAGAGGAGAGCAACCAGACTTATTCCAGGTCTGAAGGGACTGTCCTACTGAGAGACTGAGGGAACTGAACCTTTTCACCCTGGAACAGAGGAGACTACGTGTGGACTTGATCCAAGTCTTCAAAATCATGAAGGCATCGACCACATCAAACCAGAAGAGCTTTTCCAGATCAGCAGGGACACACACACCCAGGGAAAGAAATGGAAATTGGGCTTCAAGGCATTCAAGACGGAAAACAGGAGACATTTCTTCACACAGAGAGTCGTCACAATCTGGAACAAATTCCCGAGCAGTGTGGTTGAAGCTGGAAATTTGGGAAAATTTAAAAATAGACTGGATAGGTCCCTTGGATCTCTTAGTTATTAATGGACACCAAACGAGCACGATGGGTTGAATGGCCTCCTCTCATTTGTAAACTTTATGTTTCTTCTTATGTTCTTATGTTTCTTGGCCACAGAAACCAGGTAACAGACACACAGTGAGGAAAGTGCAACACAAAGCAGAAACACGGCGCATGCCAAATATGTGCTCTTTAACTGTCCGTCTCCCTTACATGGCGGTTGATACAGTCAGATTGGATTGTTAACAAGGTGTGTTTGTGTTAACAGTGGTGAGGTTCAGGACCTGCATACGTTTTGTTCAAGGAAGCTGACTTGTAGATAGACTACTGTTTTGGAGAAATAAGTTATGCCTTATGTAACTCATATAATCTGCAACGTGGGCGGCTCTAGTAAACAAAGTAATAACCGGCACAGCTTTAGAACTTATTGTGTCACCTAATGTAAACAGCTGGATGGAGCTGAACTCCTTTTAACTGCAGAGTCTGGTTAAGAGTTATGCACCGAAGGGTGAGAAAGATAAACATAAAACATGAGTAGTACTAATTTTAATATTAATATATTTTTATGAAAAAAAAGAAAAAAGTATATGTGTTTGTTTAATTATCAGGTTGAAAACAAATATGCAGTATTATAGAAGATTCATCATGGAATAATACTTGGATATGAAGTGAAGAGTCTGCATCTAGGAAAAAAAAACACCCCACCAAGCCCGCCATGCAGTTTTCATTTTAATTTACCTGGGGTATATTGTTACACCTGTAAGTATTTTGACTCATGAATGTCTGAACCCAGACTTTCCCATACTTTCTTGTCTCTTCCTGCTGGTCAAAAATGTATATTAGATTTTTTTTTATTTAAGAAACTGAATACTTATTAATCTCCTCATCCATTTTTTCAATGCACTACAATAAAAATGAGAACTATAGAACCAATCAGGGAATATTTTATAGGACCTAATTCAATAATCCTTGACAGAGCCCCAGAAATGCATTGAATAGTTACACATTAATGTGGTAGTTAAATTATACACTTTCAACATTTCTTTTATGGTGCTTAAGCTACTTCCTTTTAAGTACTGTACATCGTTCCAAGGAAAAATGCATTTTACTGTCTGTCTGTGGCACTTAGTTTCTGCTCCTCATATTCTCCATAAACTGACATCCCTCAGGAGATTAGTACCTGCTGAGAAAACACCATTGAAAGGTATTAGCAAAAGTGGTTTCAGATGTCTGGCTCATTCTTCAGTTCCCAATATAATATGTTTTCAGGGTAATAAAATGACCGTTGTCTAGGGTATTGAATTTCTGATGGCCTTCCCCTATACCAAAGCCAGTCCCAGAGTGGATGGTGTAGTTTCTGATTCTGAAGAGCTTTGAAAGTTTTCAACCAAGACAGCAGTGTCATTAAAACAATAAACATTCTTACAGTAGTTTTCAGCTATTAGTTTTGGTTTTAAGTGAAAAAGTACTGGTATGGCGATGCATTCCAGATTTTAAAGTATATTTTTTGTTTAGCAGAGGAAAGCATGCAGCAATATCAAAAATCAATTTGCTTTAATATCTAAACAGGCCTGGACTGAATAAAACATTCAACCCACACATCAATCACAAATTCCAAACTAAGATCTTGGTGGGGTTTTTCCATTGAGTTGCTCTTAGCAAATTAGGAAACTGGCACAAAATTGCAAACTTGTTTGTTTTAATCATAGGCCTCTTGTTTTCTTTATTTTGTATTCCTGCTGCATGTGTGCTTAGTTTATTTTTCTCTGAATCTCCTTTTATTATCTTACAATAGAGGGGGTAGTTTCTGTGTAATACATCAAGTCTTTCCCATCCCCCTGAGGCCCAGATAGTGCAGTATAAGGGACATTACACCATTTATTTTTTGTTACAGTATTCCCCATATGGAAATATGACATACTGTTACACACATCAACTATAATTATAATAATATCTATCTATCTATCTATCTACAGTGAGGGAAAAAAGTATTTGATCCCCTGCTGATGTTGTACGTTTGCCCACTGACAAAGAAATGATCAGTCTATAATTTTAATGGTAGGTGTATTTTAACAGTGAGAGACAGAATAACAACCAAAAAATCCAGAAAAACGCATTTCAAAAAAGTTATAAATTGATTTGCATGTTAATGAGGGAAATAAGTATTTGATCCCCTATCAATCAGCAAGATTTCTGGCTCCCAGGTGTCTTTTATACACGTAACGAGCTGAGATTAGGAGCACTCCTAAAGGGAGTGCTCCTAATCTCAGCTCATTACCTGTATAAAAGACACCTGTCCACAGAAGCAATCAATCAATCAGATTCCAAACTCTCCACCATGGCCAAGACCAAAGAGCTGTCCAAGGATGTCAGGGACAAGATTGTAGACCTACACAAGGCTGGAATGGGCTACAAGACCATCGCCAAGCAGCTTGGTGAGAAGGTGACAACAGTTGGTGCGATTATTCGCAAATGGAAAAAACACAAAATAACTGTCAGTCTCCCTCGGTCTGGGTTTCCATGCAAGATCTCACCTCATGGAGTTTCAATGATCATGAGAACGGTGAGGAATCAGCCCAGAACTACACGGGAGGATCTTGTTAATGATCTCAAGGCAGCTGGGACCATAGTCACCAAGAAAACAATTGGTAACACACTATGCCATGAAGGACTGAAATCCTGCAGCGCCCGCAAGGCCCCCCTGTTCAAGAAAGCACATGTACAGGCCCATCTGACGTTTGCCAACATCTGAATGATTCAGAGAAGAACTGGGTGAAAGTGTTGTGGTCAGATGAGACCAAAATTGAGCTCTTTGGCATCAACTCAACTCGCTGTGTTTGGAGGAGGAGGAATGACCCCAAGAACACCATCCCCACCGTCAAACATGGAGGTGGAAACATTATGCTTTGGGGGTGTTTTTCTGCTAAGGGGACAGGACAACTGCACCGCATCAAAGGGACGATGGACGGGGACATGTACCGTCAAATCTTGGGTGAGAACCTCCTTCCCTCAGCCAGGGCATTGAAAATGGGTCGTGGATGGTATTCCAGCATGACAATGACCCAAAACACACAGCCAAGGAAACAAAGGAGTGGCTCAAGAAGAAGCACATTAATGTCCTGGAGTGGCCTAGCCAGCCTGCAGACCTTAATCCCATAGAAAATCTGTGGAGGGAGCTGAAGGTTCGAGTTGCCAAACGTCAGCCTCGAAACCTTAATGACTTGGAGAGGATCTGCAAAGAGGAGTGGGACACAATCCCTCCTGAGATGTGTGCAAACCTGGTGGCAAACTACAAGAAACGTCTGACTTCTGTGATTGCCAGCAAGGGTTTTGCCACCAAGTACTAAGTCGAAGGGGTCAAATACTTATTTCCCTTATTAACATGCAAATCAATTTATAACTTTTTTGAAATGCGTTTTTCTGGATTTTTTTGTTGTTATTCTGTCTCTCACTGTTAAAATACACCTACCATTAAAATTATAGACTGATCATTTCTTTGTCAGTGGGCAAACGTACAAAATCAGCAGGGGATCAAATACTTTTTTCCCTCACTGTATATACATACATACATACATACATACATACATACATACATACATACATACATACATACATACATACATACATACATACATACGTACATACGTACATACATAAAATATGGACAAAGAAAGTTATTGAATGGATACCAATAGATGAAAAAAAGACCTAGAAGATGATGGGAAGATTAAACAAACAACATTTGTAAAACAGACCCTATATGGTTTATCTTTATTTTTCAACAAGATTATAATACACTCACTACTCGTTTTTTTTCTTTCTTTAATGGATGTGTTATGTAGTTGACCTTTGTTAGTTTCCAGCTATAATATAGAGAGTACATCAGTAAATCCTGGAGAAAGAATTACTAATAAAAAATAAAATCCTCAGTCATCTTACACTGCTGTTTTCCATTATCACTAGATGCTTAAAGAATCCAAGGTTAGCTCTGGTTTAAATTTAAACCCTTGTTTGTCTGACTAAACTAAGTAGCGATGCATTTACAAGACAGCTCTTGGAGCTTTTTGCTCTAGTGCCAAATTTGTTGGACTCTTTCAGCCTTCAAATAAAGTCTAAACTTAAAATTAATAAATTCAGTGGCAATTAGACTTAAATGTAAAATGTCATATCTAGGGGTTCACTTTAATTGTGTAGTAGGTGAGTCTGTATGTATATATGATTGTACTGTACATCTATTCTGTGTGTTTAGGACTGCCTACTTTCAATGTTTTCTCAATTTCTTCAGAGCTGTAATTAACATTGTTAATGTCCATTCTCAACTAAGAGCAGGATTAAATCAAAACTTTGACCCACCCGCTAATAGAAAACTACAGAACTGTATTTTTAGTATGATGACACTTTCTTCTAATCATAAATGTAACTGCTATGATGTACAAGTTTGTAGTTTGCTATTTGCGGGTGGGTCAAAGTAAATGCTTTTGACACTCTTTAAACTGCAATCAGGAAAGAATTGTGGCCCCCTGGCACAATTTGTCCCTCTCAGAGTCTGTGATACAAAATCCCAAAATTCCACAGCAACGAATTGTTAACTGTGTTAATATGTATAAATATACATAAAACCACAGTCATTTCAATATAAATTAAAGTGTTATTTCATATTTTACAGAGGAATTACTGTACAAGACCATGATTTGAACTAATTTAAATTGCTGAATTGCTGAAGGTCTTAAATACCTCTCCATGTCTTAAGCTCACAATGAAACCATAACATATGAATAGCATTTTGGCGCTATACACTAAACATCTAATAATAACAGTAGATACAAATTATGTTTTTTTTCTTTCTTGGAATCGCAGAAGCGCAGAGGGACTAACTTCAACACCTCTGCTTCCTCTTCTGCGATTGCTGAACTTCTGTAAAGTGGGAAAGGAAAGTTTGGCATGTGAAAGCCTAGCTGTTTCAGCAGGCTCATTTATTTACTTTCTCCCCACCAGTGTTTTGCATCATCATATGTTTGTCTTTTTTACATTGTACCTTTACATTACTTAGTAATGTGTAATACATTTAATAGATTATTTCATTTAAACTCCCTGTAATTTGTTCCTTTGAAGGATAAATGTGAATTTGAAGCCTTAATGTAAATTGCTGTACTACTGATGTACATTTTAACCTTATCTCTGCAGAGTGCCTTGTGATCCCCTGGGAGTTGAAAATTGAAATAGAAATATAAGTATTAATATTACATATGAAAAAGTTTAATGAGTCAGAAATGGGAAATACAGTTAAGTCCATAAATATTTGGACAGTGACACAATTGTCACCATTTTGGCTTTGTATACCACCACAATGGATTTGAAAGGAAGCAAACAAGACATGCTTTAAGTGTAGACTTTCATCATTAATTTGAGGGTAGTTAGATCTAAATTGGGTGAATGGTGTAGGAATCACACCCATTTTTATATATGGTTTCCCCCAATTTATTGAGTTTCAATACTTTGCAGTCAATGACTGCCTGAAGTCTGGAACCCATAGACATCACCAGATGCTGGGTTTCTTCCCTGGTGATGCTCTGCAGGCCTGCACTGCAGCTGTCTTTAGTTCCTGCTTGTTCTTGTGGTATTTTGCCTTCAGTTTGCCTTCAGTAAGTGAAATGCTGCTCAATTGGATTCAGGTCAGGTGATTGACTTGGCCACTGCAGAACATTCCACTTCTTCACCTTAAAAATGTCTTGAGTTGCTTTCGCAGTATGCTTCGGGTCATTGTCCTTCTGAACTGTGAAGCGCCGTCCAATGGGTTTTGAAGCATTTGGCTGAATCTGAGCAGATAATATAGCCCTAAACACTTCAGAATTTATCCTGCTGCTTTTGTCAGCAGTCACATCATCAATAAATATAAGGGAACCAGTTCCCTTGGCAGCCATACATGCCCATGCCATAACATGCTTCACAGATGAGGTGGTATGCTTCAGATCATGAGCAGTTTTCTACTCCAATCATCCCATCATTCTGGTATATGTTTGATTTCTAAGGCAAAACGCCCCAAGAACAATCAGGAACTAAAGACAGCTGCAGTGCAGGCCTGGCAGAGCATCACCAGGGAAGAGAATCAGCATCTGTTGATGTCTATGGGTTCCAGACTTCAGGCAGTCATTGACTACAAAGGATTTGCCACCAAGTGAAACTCACAATTGAATTAATGATTATGTTAATTTGTCCTTTGAGCCCCTAAAATTTGGGGGACCACATATACAAATGGGTGTAATTCCTACACTGTTTGCCCAATTAGGATGTAACTACCCTCAAACTAAAGGTGAAAGTCTACACTTAAAGTACATCATAATTGCTTCCTTGCAAATCCATTGTGGTGGCGTACAGAGCCAGAATGGTGACAATTGTGTCACTGTCCAAATATTTATGGACCTAACTGTATTTCCCATTTCTGACTCATTAAACTTTTTCATATGTAATATTAATACTTATATTTCTATTTCAATTTTCAACTCCCAGGGGATCACAAGGCACTCTGCAGAGATAAGGTTAAAATGTATATCAGTAGTACAGCAATTTACATTAAGGCTTCAAATTCATATTTATCCTTCAAAGGAACAAATTACAAGGAGGTTAAATGGAATAATCTATTGAATGTATTACACATTACATTAAGTAGAGAGGTACAATGTCAAAAAGGCGAACATATGATGATGCAAAACACTGGTGGGGAGTTAGGCTTTCACATGCAAAACTTTCCTTTCCCACTTTACAGAAGTTCAGCAGTCGCAGAAGAGGAAGCAGAGGTCTTGAAGTTAGTCTCTCTACGCTTCTGCCATTCCGTGTTATTATTAGTCTTTTAGTGGATAGCGCCTTCTGATGTTAAAAAGTGAAAATGAAAAAGAAATAATAAGAAGCATGCAGTTCTCCTTTTATTTTAAGAGTCAAGTTCTATTTAATAATAAAACTAATGGTGACAGAAGGAGGAATTGTTCTAGAAATCTTTTTAGCAATTATAGTAACTTTGAAAAGTTAGCAACCCTATGGCAATATTAATTGTAGCATTGTCTGCAAACCTGGATAATAGTTGCATTACAGAGATGTTTCAGATGTGTCCTTAATACCTTTTTTGCAAAGGACTGTTCTGTTGCATCTCTTTTTTATGATAGATTTAAAATGTACTGCAGCTGCCTTGACCTTGTATTCAATGATTACGATGTATCATTGATTCAATCATTACTTCATTTTGGTAATGAAATAAAAACCTCAAATTGGAACTTTGTTGCACTGAATGAAACATTGCTGTTTTTAAAAGGGTAATATTCTGATTTGTTAATAGAAGTCAATGTCATACGTGTACAATGCTCTGGTGGACTGCCAGCTACATAAAGAACATTGCCACTCTGCTGCTGAGCTAACCAGTGTTTCAGAAATGTGACAAAAATGGGTGAAAACCCACAGAGCAGATATAGACATTTCCCATTTACTTGTCAAAGCCCTCAAACCTTTCCTCTTGGTAGCCAAGCAATGAGCTTCCTAGCCAGAACTGCATACTTCATCATACAATTAAATGCCATTTAATGATCTTTTCTGTCCAATAAAACTAAAAGTCTTATTTATTTATTTTTTTGCAAAAGAAACATATTTCACTGCACAAGGAGAGAGAATAAGGGTTTTCAAAGTAAAAAGAGATAAGAACACTAGATGTGTGGAGCTGTACTATTGTAAGAACAAATCATATTTTTACATGTCAGATATTATGGTGCCATTGAGAAAATAATTGTATGAATCCATATTTTATAATGACACGTGTCCTAGCATAATCAGAGAGATAGGAAGGGTAAAAGAGAAAAAAAGACAGCTTCTACAAGGCATAGTATCACTGTGACAGCTAGTCTGCATGTAAAGGATTACATGATCATAATGACCTCTTGTTGTTGAATCTCCCAAAGTATCTCACCCATGGGACACAGGCACTGCATTCATGTTGCACACTTATTAAAAATTATATTGCAAGTGCATTGCAGATGGATTGTAATTTATTGCAGATGTATTAAATGCATTACATTATAAAATGTATTTGTTGATGAAATAGATAGTTATATGTAATGTATTGTAAGTCCTATAAGTACTGCACCACATAGATTACTTCTTTATATTTAAGATTCACTGCATTGAAGTAGTCATTTCAAAAATATTTAATGCATTATTTAATGTTTCAAAAACAAAGGAAACAATGAATGTGGTGAGAGCCAAACATCAAATAAAATAAAAATGTATCAAGTAATATTTGAAAGGCATAAAAAAACATGTGAAACATTTCAGTACTACACAAAAATGTAAATTCTACAGTCCGCAAAAAGAGGGAAATAACTTACTCTAGGGGCTAGTTTATGTAGCATTATTTTAGGCTATCAAGGAAAGATATCAAGAGGATAGTTTACTTTTGTTGCTGTATTACAGTAGTTAGGGCACTACTATACGAGATGAACTCCACTCTGGGCATGTGTTACAGTGCAATATCCAGAACAGTTTAAACATTCCTGGACTGTTTCTGCTCTCTGGTATAATGTTCAGTGCTCTCATACATATTATTTTGCTTGATTTATTATTCTTATTATTGTTATTAGTGGTAGTAATAGTTGTAGTAGTAGCATTCAATGAAATAATGTAGTTATTCAGTTGGATTTTCTGTATTTCTTCGACCACAGTGGAAGATATTGCTGGCTTGAGATTTGTAAGTGTGAACATATATGGCTCCATAATCACCAGGACACTTTGAGATAGGCAACCATTTCTGGGACAAACACTGATGCTTAACCACCATGCACAGCAAACAGATAACACTGGTCAGCAGGTCTCCTTGCATCCAATCAAACCCAATCAGTGAACAGCCAATCAGTGTTAGTGGTTTGATCAGGAGACTAATTGCACATAACTACAGACAATACAAATACAAAAGAGTACTTAAGGATAACAATATGGGCCTATATTTATACATATTGCTGCCTATGCAATTAAACAGTGCGAAATGTATCTAAGGTGTGGTGCCGTATTTATATATTAAGGCTATATATCACCTTATCTGCTTATGCATGCAATCCTACAAGTTAGATTTTTGTCAAGGAAGCCGGTGTACTTCTGATTGGCTAGGACAGTACACAGGTCCATGGTGAGGATCAAGTTCTTGGGGCACGCTACCCTGGAACTGTCTGTGGCTGACAGACCAAGCAGCCCAATCTCTGTGGGAGTGAAGTAACACAAAATCTTCTCAGAGACCACTATATTAGCTTAAAAATAGACCCTTTCAGGTTCCCTCGTTCAGGTTCAGGTAGGTCATTCCCTCAACCAAGGCAAATATAAATACATTTTTACACTCTATCCATCAAAGTCTTGGTTTGGCCGAAGCTCCAGAAATAATCATTATATTTGATATTTATTAAAGAAAAATGGCTAGAGAGAGTGTTAATATTTTAAATCAACATTTATATTAGATGTCTTTAGTTTGCCTTCTCTTAAACCTTACATATCAATACTACATGTATCAATTGTTGCTCTTGCAAACTTTTCAATGCATCAAAGTACACTTTATTGGTATCTGTAATAATTCAGCATTGCTTTTCAGTCTTGTTTTTTCATACTATTATTATTAAGTTTGACTTATTTATGTATTTGCTGCTGTTTTCATATGCTCACCAGGCTTGGACTTCATTAGCTTTGGCGATACGGCTAGTTAAGACTAAGATCTGCAGTACAGCACAGCACCTGTGCAATACCAATAAGCTTCTGTGTCAATAAAGGCCAAGGAAATGTTTTGTCACACTTGCATGCAAAATCAAACACTATGCCCCAAAAATAGGGACCTAACCAGCTTAAGGCCAGCATTAAAACATTAAGACTGGATCTCTGTTGACCTTGGGTTCAGGATTTATTTCTACTGAGAATCCCACTAAATCGCTACATATATAATTCTGAGTTGACCTCTGGTGTCATTTCTACAAACAAATTATTACAAAGGTATTAATTTGTAAATGACACCAAAGTAAGTGAGAACCAAGGCTGAGGTAATTCATTATGACTTTCTCTGTTCCCTGCAAGGTTCAGCTTTAACCTCCCCAAATGTATAAGCACTAAAGGAAAAGGTTACTCACTACACAATGAATTTATATATATATATATATATCTTGTTGAGTAATATGGATAAACTGAGACATGATTTCAATAATCCCTAGGTGTAGACTCAGGTTGCCTATGGTATTGTCTTTCTTATTTGCATCCAAAGACTTGTTATATTTTATTATCTGACCCAGTTGACAGATGGCAGAATAATACTGTGTCTTTGTAGGGAAGTTGGCCCAGATGAGGTTGAAGTTACGTGAGGAATTCCCAGCCTTACTGCTAGCTAGACAGTGGACTCGTTTAGGACTGTGCCATAAGGGAGAGAGGTAATTGCTGGCCTTTGTGTGTATTCCTCAGTATTTCAAAAATGAAATTGCTGCTGTTGGTGACAAATTGCTCAAGGTGTGCAGCAGTATATCAAATTATGCTGACGGACCTAAGTTTCATTGTTTTTATCTTGGTAC
Source organism: Amia ocellicauda (assembly GCF_036373705.1). Classification (NCBI taxonomy): domain Eukaryota; kingdom Metazoa; phylum Chordata; class Actinopteri; order Amiiformes; family Amiidae; genus Amia; species Amia ocellicauda. The sequence continues at coordinate 27,234,753 of NC_089857.1, forward strand.
ATCTTTTGGGAATATGCAATATAATTATACTCCATCTGAGGACAGAGGGGGGCAAACACAGGGGAGGGGGAAGAAAGATACAACCAATCCTGCTTTTTGCCCAGTGATGCATGGCCCCAGACTGTATAATCTTTCTAGACCAGATGGCTTTATCTCAAGAACTGACTTTGTAGGGTTGAACCAGACAAGAGTAATGACTGTAGTCATTAAAAAAAGGGGGGAGACTCTTAGAGTAACCAAGTTATGGAAAATATTTGTATTTTCTGACAGCATACAAGTTACCTTAAGAACTATAATGCTGTGAGGTCAGAAGAACTGGCCACTTGGCCTGCTTTTTCATGTAATCTTATATTCACATTCACATTCACATGCCACTCCAAACAATTTCTACGAACTTTCACAAATGCCCATTCATTTGTGGACATTTCACACCTATAGGCATATTAGATCAATCAACAAGTCTAACACAGGGAAAATTAAACTGCGTCTCGCATTAGTTTATTCTTCCTTGTTACTAATACAAAATTGTGTCACCTGTTTATTTTAAGTTAAAATTGAGCTATGTTTTTCTGTTCTGATGATGCTTCACCCACTGTGATGCATCACAGCTGTGTCTATTAATATTGTCCCCCTCTCCCCGACACTAAATCTTTGAGACCACAGCTGTGTGTCCTCTTTTTTTGTCATTTTCAACATATTCTGTTCACTGATGTCATGTGGTAAAAATATTGTCTTTATGACTGTGGCAGCTGCACCCTGTCATAACTCTTGCTAACATTGGTCCAGCTTTTCCATTCCCTAATACTATTGGAAAATGAAATGGTACTTCAGGAACTTCATATCTGATCACATAAATATCCAAATCTATAACTGTACTGAACTGGAAATGTTTAACAATCTAGAGCAGGGGTGTCCAACCCATAGTGCTGGAAGACTGCATTTTGGCAGATATTATAGATAATCTTTAAAACATCAATTTATAGAGACTTGGAAACATTATATATTGTTACTTCAATTAAACTTTTTATTATTAATATATAAATTCAGTCATTTACAGATCTTCCACACATATATATATATATATATATATATATATATATATATATATATATATAGTGAGGGAAAAAAGTATTTCATCCCCTGCTGATTTTGTATGTTTGCCCACTGACAAAGAAATGATCAGTCTATAATTTTAATGGTAGGTGTATTTAAACAGTGAGAGACAGAATAACAACAACAAAAATCAGAAAAAGCCCTTGTTGGCAATCACAGAGGTCAGACGTTTCTTGTAGATGGCCACCAGGTTTGCACACATCTCAGGAGGGATTTTGTGCCACTCCTCTTTGCAGATCCTCTCCAAGTCATTAAGGTTTCGAGGCTGACGTTTGGCAACTCAAACCTTCAGCTCCCTCCACAGATTTTCTATGGGATTAAGGTCTGGAGACTGGCTAGGCCACTCCAGGACCTTAATGTGCTTCTTCTTGAGCCACTCCTTTGTTGCCTTGGCTGTGTGTTTTGGGTCATTGTCATGCTGGAATACCCATCCACGACCCATTTTCAATGCCCTGGCTGAGGGAAGGAGGTTCTCACCCAAGATTTGATGGTACATGGCCCCGTCCATCGTCCCTTTGATGCGGTGCAGTTGTCCTGTCCCCTTAGCAGAAAAACACCCCCAAAGCATAATGTTTCCACCTCCATGTTTGACGGTGGGGATGGTGTTCTTGGGGTCATTCCTCCTCCTCCAAACACGGCGAGTTGAGTTGATGCCAAAGAGCTCGATTTTGGTCTCATCTGACCACAACACTTTCACCCAGTTCTCCTCTGAATCATTCAGATGTTCATTGGGCCTGTACATGTGCTTTCTTGAGCAGGGGGACCTTGCGGGCGCTGCAGGATTTCAGTCCTTCACGGCGTAGTGTGTTACCAATTGTTTTCTTGGTGACTATAGTCCCAGCTGCCTTGAGATCATTAACAAGATCCTCCCGTGTAGTTCTGGGCTGATTCCTCACCGTTCTCATGATCATTGAAACTCCACGAGGTGAGATCTTGCATGGAGCCCCAGACCGAGGGAGACTGACAGTTATTTTGTGTTTCTTCCATTTGCGAATAATCGCACCAACTGTTGTCACCTTCTCACCAAGCTGCTTGGCGATGGTCTTGTAGCCCATTCCAGCCTTGTGTAGGTCTACAGTCTTGTCCCTGACATCCTTGGACAGCTCTTTGGTCTTGGCCATGGTGGAGAGTTTGGAATCTGATTGATTGATTGCTTCTGTGGACAGGTGTCTTTTATACAGGTAACGAGCTGAGATTAGGAGCACTCCCTTTAGGAGAGTGCTCCTAATCTCAGCTCGTTACCTGTATAAAAGACACCTGGGAGCCGGAAATCTTGCTGATTGATAGGGGATCAAATACTTATTTCCCTCATTAACATGCAAATCAATTTATAACTTTTCTGAAATGCGTTTTTCTGGATTTTTTTGATGTTATTCTGTCTCTCTCTTGAGACATTCAGATGGTAGAGTCAGAATTTGGCATAAACAGAATGAGAACATGGATCCATCATGCTTTGTTACCACTGTGCAGGCTGGTGGTGGTGGTGTAATGGTGTGGGGGATGTTTTCTTGGCACACTTTAGGCCCCTTAGTGCCAATTGGGCATCGTTTAAATGCCACGGCCTACCTGAGCATTGTTTCTGACCATGTCCATCCCTTTATGACCACCATGTACCCATCCTCTGATGGCTACTTCCAGCAGGATAATGCACCATGTCACAAAGGTCGAATCATTTCAAATTGGTTTCTTGAACATGACAATGAGTTCACTGTACTAAACTGGCCCCCACAGTCACCAGATCTCAACCCAATAGAGCATCTTTGGGATGTGGTGGAACGGGAGCTTCGTGCCCTGGATGTGCATCCCACAAATCTCCATCAACTGCAAGATGCTATCCTATCAATATGGGCCAACATTTCTAAAGAATGCTTTCAGCGCCTTGTTGAATCAATGCCACGTAGAATTAAGGCAGTTCTGAAGGCGAAAGGGGGTCAAACACAGTATTAGTATGGTGTTCCTAATAATCCTTTAGGTGAGTGTGTATATATATATATATATATATATATATATAATTATAATGTGGCAAAACAAATTGATAGACTTCAAGGGATGTTGTCAAAACATTGTAAAATTGTATTATAAACTAACATTTATATAACTACATTGGAGAGAATAAATATTGACAAATAACAAAAGTACACAAAACTAAAAGTTTAAGTTATATGGAAAACATTTCACAAAATAGAATGAATTTTAGCATGCTAAATATTTGTGGTCGATGTCAGAACCTATGAAATGGGCAGACGACATTACTGTGCAAGTGTATCAGAGAACATTAACAACACCTTGTGTTCAGGGTAATACGTTTCTAGTTTTTTTATTTGATTGTTTACAAATCAATGAAATGAAATGAAATGTGTGAGCTGGGTGGTGGAAAGCATGTCAAAAGTGCAGGAGTTGAGCTAAAAGGACAAATTGAGTTGTATTTGCTATTGTCGCCATACCTCACGCAATCAGCGAAAGGTTGGGATGGCAGTGCTTCAGAGCTGCATAACTAATGTCTTGCAGTCAGTCATCAGCTGAACACCTGAATTCCCTTCAACCCTCAAGGACCAGCTTCCCCCTAGTCAAACCACTGTCTTGCAAATTAATCAATAACAAATGTGTTCCCAGTCTTTAGATGTTTGTGATTTTGGGTGACCTATAAAATTAACTGGACTATGGCTTTGCAGTAACTGAGACCACCAACTCCCTAAGGATTGTCTGAGTGTGAAGCTACATCCGTGGATGTGTACTTCCTCTTCTTTCTCTTCTCCTTCCCCATGGTGTTGTTTAACCTTGGCTTCACTGACTACCAACAGCTCATTGTCTTACACTAGTAATGGATCAAATGTCACCTCTTCAGCTGCTTCATGTACGTTCCTCAAGGTGATCATATGTAATTGGCTAGATCTGTCGAATCCTTTACAGTGAATCAAGTGTTATAATATAAGACAGAGGCCAAAGATCAAGTACAGAAAGTTCAAATATAATCTGTTATATGCATTGCTGTGTTGTGAATATATCTGAACATTTAATATCCTCCATTGTAAAATAAATTAAGTACTTGTAATTCACACTGATGCTGTATGACTTTTCTTGGCATGGTGGTTCTCTGATTCTGTTCCACAGGTAGAAATAGATACACATAGTATCTCTAGTTAGTACAAAACATTCCTAAGATTATATTGCAGAGTGGTAGTAGCGGTTGCCATGGTTTTCTAAGTGTTAATGTGTATGTACTTACATGTATATGTATATATGTTGGATCTTAAAGCTGCTTATTATAGCTGTAAACCATTTGATTCTGGAATGCTTTCTCATTAAAACACACTAATGGGATTTTACACTGAGACTCAGCAAACCACTGTTGGTTTAAATGAAATGGCTCCTAATTCATTCAGGCAGCCTATACAAAGAGTGCCACAATGGTCATGGGCCAAGATCTGCATTCATTGCATATCCTCCTGTCAAAACATGACATGTGCTGCACAAATCCCCCTGAAGCCCAGTGAAGAAAACCTACCAATATAAAAGGGAACACAACAGCTTACAGAGATAAGTGTCTCTAATGGCACTTGATAGGGTGTTAAAAAGTTTGAACTTTTTAGTAGCTTTTGTCATTGATGTCAAATTATGTATATGTTTAAAACTTAGATCTCTGTGAAATCTGTCAGATTATGGCACAAAATTGTTCATACTTACAGGTTCATACTACGGCTGGAGAAATGGGCATGCCTTGACCATGCAAGATTTTCTACAAAACCAAGAAAGGACAATATTTTGTATTTGAGATATGAACAATGCCTATAATTGCAGATTCCTGTAACAGTGTTAGGTTGATATTTGGCCATTCAGAAACACTGCATACCTGTGAATACTGACTATAGATGTATTCGGATCATAGCTGTCTGTCATACAGTGTGTTTACGTGAGATAAGGCTTTCCAAAAACGGATGTATTCGGGAAGCTTGAAACAGAAAATTGGTTTTCTGAAAAGGCCACATTCCTGTCATGACAATCCAAGTAAAGTTCTGATGGAATTCCTCTGTATATTTAGGTGCATCTGTTTCGAAAGAGTAGTGGGATGCGGCAATAGGCTAAGCAGAAATGAAGGTCATATTTTGCAAATGTGTAGTACACAATCAATACGCTTTTAGAAAAAGTGTTTTTATGTGGCACCAAATGTGAATCTGGATTTCTATCTTCATTTTATAATATTATTTTAATCTTTAATATTTGAATAACTTTAGAAAACAGAATTCATGTTTTCCACTATATTATTATTATGATTTTATTTGTATTAGTATTTGTTGGTTAATTTGTTTAAATTTGTTTGCTTGTATTTAGTAATTTGTTGCCTTTCGGGATGTTAGTCCCCTAGGATGTGTCTGATTAACACTCTGATATGTAGGAGATTAAGTTTTGGGTCCAGACATGCTTATAGGAAGAAACAGAAGATCATATCACCACTAAAAAACCTTAAAAAAAAAAAAATGGGAAAAAAAAAAACCTTGCTTCTCTGCATCCAATAAAGCCAATTGTTATTATTTTTTACAACAACTCTACTTTCTAAAAAGACTAGGTTTATATACACATCTTAGTCTATTGCTTTGCTTTTATTTTGCCCAAAAGGGGTTTACTTTATTCTGAAACATCTGAAATGTCCTTCTGAATTTGTAAGTTTATGTGTTAGACAGTTAAGGAAAATGTATATTGCACATATATGATTTAGAAAGTTGGTTTAATGTTTTTACATGGTGCTATATAAATGATCTGGAATCATTGTATGTAATTTCTCTGTGAAAAAATATATAAAAAATATATTCTTATATTTAGCAGTAATACCCAAACAAAGTCTTGTCTAAATTGACAAAACAAATCCGGTATTCAATCCATGTTATTCCATTTAAGTAAGGCAATGGTAGTATCAATGAGCAGTGACAAAGAAACAATTTAAGTTTACAAAATGCAAACGTTACATGGAAAGTGGGGTATATATATATATATACAAAACAACAGGATAGCATAGCAAATGAGGCGAAGGATTTTCGTAAGTGAACTTTTAGATGAGTGTGTATATCTGCCACACATTCAATTTTGATCTGTAACTGCTCCCTAAATGGTACTCTAGCTGAACGAAGAATTGTTCACTGAGTTACAGGCTCCACTGAGTTGAAAAAGCACAAGCTGGTTTCTATGGCCCAGAATGTGACAGCTAGACCATAGGCACAGTTTGAGTAAATACTGCACTGAAACTAAAATTCTTCATCATTAAAAATAAAGCACTGAAGAGAGCCCAAGGTATGCACAGGACAAGCAAGATAAAGGCTTTTTATGAACCTGTATGTATGTGTGTTTCTGATATTGATAGAGATAATATACTCTGAACAGCAAAACAGCACTGATAGATATTATATAAATAAAGTTTATGACTTCCGTTAGCATACACTTTCAATATAATCAGAAACCTGACCTCTGTGAAATATACCTAGCTAAAGAGGGATGCGATCTTGAGACTCTGATACAGGAAATTGCAGCTATGAAGAAGTGTGCACACCCTTTGCAAAGAATGAGAATGTTCTTCATTTTGTTTTAAACAGGACACATATTTTTCACTCACACTATTTTCTTAAAATTACAGGAGGCCAGGATAAGGTGAAGAAAAGATCCAGATATGTTTTCCTTAGTTATTTCATTTAAAAAGGCCCTTTCATTTTATATATTTTTTTGAATTTTCTTTCTGTGTATTCTCTGGACTCATACAGCTGGACTGTAGTGCACTTTGGAGTAATAAAGTTCTTGAATGACTAAGTGAAGTACCTTTGAACAGATTAAAAAACACTATTATGACTCTACAATAAAATGATTTAAGTCTATTGGCATTTCAGTCCTGCTAAACATAGCAAACTGTAGCATCCATCATAAGCATTCAAGTATAAATAGGTGTTTGTTATTCCAGTCAAGAACAAGGCAGTGCATTGTGTGAGAAATAAATCCACAATAATTGTTAAAAAATATATAATTGGATTTGTTTTGTCAAATGTTAAAACTATGTAGCATGTTGTATGTCCAATATGCATAATACTTAAAATTACATATTGTCGAAAGGATTGCTGCATATTTGAATGAATTATGACTTTTAGGTAGTAGATTTTGATGGTTTCATCAATCAAAAGGGAAGGGGTAGGCTGAGCTCCTACGTGACGCATCCAATAACAGCATTTCGCCTTGAATCCTCATCTATGCCAGTGCACAATCGGCCAAGTGCCACAGTGGAAGGGTGGGTGGAAGCTGGCTGGTCCACCAGACACGAGTGACTCCTGTGGCTTTGCAGATGCCTGCAGGCTGTGGGTGTTAGCTGTTCAATCTGTCTCGAATCCTCCGATTGGTGTGATAGATGGACTGAAGGCATTCTGGGCCTCCAGCGGTGAGCCAGGTTCGGTAATTGGCATATCCAGATTGGGGTGAAAAAGGAGGAGGAATAATTGGAGATTCAAAACTGATATAGAAAAAAAATAAAAACATAAAATCGAAAGATAAACAGAAATGTAAAATTTTGCATACGTATGTCCATGGGCAAAATTGTCTAAAATATATCAGTATTTAGAGGGAACTTCTTTACATTGAGACCCTTAGAATGTATTTCTTACAATAGAAAGAAAATGAGAAAAACTGATGCACAACATAATTAATGTAAATTTCTGCTACTTCTACTACTAATTCTAATAATTAAAAATGATGTATGTATTTAATGGACACCAAACGAGCACGATTGGTCGAATGGCCTCCTCTCGTTTGTAAACTTTCTTATAAAGAAATATGAGGCCTCGTTTATGATGTTATCAGAAACAGAAACACAACCGCAGAAATGGTCTCTTGCACTTCAGTGCTAAACTCAAACTCAGATTTATGGAAGCATGTTGAATCAATGTTTTCTTTATGGCTTACTTTACAACGGAAAGGAATGACCACTGACATTTTAGTATTTTAGTGTGGTAGGTTTCAGCTAACAGAGAATGTAATGATTAAGCCTGGCACAAGCTTGCCACATGCAAACCTTGCAGCAATTCAGTCAAAGGTTTGGCTTTCCCTTGCATAGCCTGCCCAGACTTCTGAATGGAGCCATTTTCATTCAGCGCCAATTGTAGCGTATTGGAGACATGAGCTCTTTTCAGATATCCTCGTCCTGCTGTACCCACTTGTCAGAATAAACATAACAGCGTTAGTGTAGTAGCTTAAAAACTGACAGGACTGTATTTCTGATAATCGTCCATTAATTTCATGGCCAATTTGATTTGAGTTTAACAACTGAGAGTTATTAGCTCTGGCCTTTATTTGTGAATTACAGGAGGCAAAGGCTTGTATTCCAGTAGTAGTTCTCCAGATGCAGTTTAACTGTTTTTCTTAATGCAAAATAACACATTGTCTGGAATGAACCTTGCATTCTGTCACATGAAACCTTTATTTTACAATCATTATTTTAAACCTTTGCTTACAGACATTATATTGTGTTGCCCCCCCCACCCCAATTAATCCTCATCATCTCTCAGCACATGATGATACAGAGTCCACTCTTTTTTTCCCACTTTGCTGTGAAGCTCATCCTGTGACATATCAGTGGTTTGTCAGATTAGTGCATTCACACCCCATTGATCTTCTTTCTTAAGTAATTTGGGTGTCATCTCGCTTTGTGTGCACAGCCATTATGAGGTGGAAAAATACGTACATACATACCTTCCCTCTTGATGTATAGATTGATGTTGGTTCATATTGTATACCAAATGTCAACAACCACACCCATACAGAACAAATATGGTAGAAATGGGTGATATATATATCTGTAAGCCATATATCTGTGTAATATGTTGAAAATGTATGGTAGAAATTAATCTCACTATATATTTTCAACCTGTAAACTAAATATATAGATTACAGACTAAAATATATTTAAAATATATCTTATATATTTTAAACATACAAAATATGATAATAAAATAAAATAATATTGTTTGAATGGGAAAAATATAAAGATAAGTTTTACCATATATAAAAAAATATGTTTTTATTCCGAATGAGGCAACCACACCAGTCACAACAAAAGACTCCTATATTCAATACAGTTGCACTTAAATGCTTTCCAGACTTTGGGATTATTTGGTATGGTTTGCCATCTACTGGACATTGTGTTGTCCTTTTAAGTGCACTTTATGAAATTTCTCAGTAGGCACACTGCCAGCTGTAGTAAAGAGAGAGGCATTAGTGCACTGTGAAAACATTACAAATATATTGGTAAATCCCTTCCAAATCTATGTAGTGTGTGTAAAATGGGGCTGGTATACTGTAAGAATTTGACTCCCTGATAGAATATGCTTCCCATAGATGTTAGATAGAAAAATGCTCTACTTTGTCAGAAATTGCCGTTCTTGATCAGACTTTGGAGAAAGTTGTCAAGTATGAATTTCCCAGACCCTATTTTATCTTAGGAAGAATAGGATGGTAGTAAAAGCATGATGAAAGGGACATCCATTTTGATACACTGTGCTGAATGCTGTGCTGCTGTTAGAAATGATGATTCTGTTTTATTAGCTTTTTGCTAGACAATCCAGCAAGGTCACAGACACAAGTTAATTGAGCACTTGTAAATTAAGTATATAAACTGAAAATGTTCAGCAGTCATAAATCTAAGTGCAACAATAGCCTTAACAATGTCACAAAGACATCATGGAGATATTATAATAATATTGTATTCCATTCTTAGGATGTTTTTTTCTGTTAGAAATCTCCATTCTCCAAAGAAACGATAATTAGAACACAACCCTAAAAACAGAGATTTACAAAAATGCAATATAATGGAATAGATATTGCTTTCCCATGAGATAATATTGGATAAAAGGCATTGTATAATTAATAATGTCATTGCCTTTTAAATGTAATATTAAATTGTATTCATGTTTTCAAAATAAATTAATCTAATACTTTGTGAATTCTAATGCTTTTCATATTTATTACAGATTAATGCCATCAAAGTAGTTTTTCTGATACCTTAACAGGTATGCCAAGAAAATGAAATAAAACAGAAAACAACATGCAGTATAAGATAGTGTCATTGATATTATTATTTATTAGCAGACACCCCTGTCCACTAAAAACATTCTTCAAACCAAGACAATATACATAAAATACAAGTGCAAAATACAATAAGATAAGCTAATACATTAGAGCTAAAACAAGCACTTTATACAGTTCTATCCCCAGTGTGTGCCGAGGGGCAGGGCAGACATAAATATCAATATTATAGAATCGGTTACAGTATAAACATAAATAATCAAAAACAGGAGGGATGTTAAAATGGATGGGGAGCAAAATAAGACATTAAGCATGGGAGCATACACATGGGTTATTTGTTATTTATATATAGTATTTAGTTGGATAATTTCATTTAATCTAGTAAATCTGGATTCTGCCACTGTATAGTGTTAAAAATGAGAAAGAAAAAAAAAGTTTTGACCTTAAACATATAATAGGTTCCACATTATGTTAAAATATTGCACTGATTCACTGATTTAGAGAATGAACAATCCTTGAAAGCAGTTCAGTTAGTTGGACTCACAATGATGATGTACTTGTTATTGTTTGTTCATTGTCAAAATAACCGACAAGGCTGTTGCCTTTCATTACTTTGTTAGACACTTATCATGTTATATATTATTATGTACAAGCCACAGACAATATCTACATTTATGGACATGGAATTATGTAACTCTCTCGAGTTTTTTATCTCTTGAAGTGATTAACTTGCTCCTTTGGAAAGATACAAAGAGTGCTTGATGTTATTACTTGATAGATACTTTCATGAGGTAGTAATTTGACAGCAATCATTGACTATACATTAGCATTAAAGAGCCCGGATTTTTTATTTTCTCAGAAGTCTGCTAATAAAACCAATGTTCAGAAACCTAATTAAACCAGTGTAATTAAAATAAAATGAAAAACTCCTTCATCCAGCGAAGTTCATTTCTAACACTAGAAATGATGATCCCTTACGAATGTTTATAGCCAATGTAGTCATGTGTCTACAGATAATGTAAGACTTTCATTCGATACTTAGTGTACAGCAACTGTAGGAAATGAAGAAAGGCACATAGAAACACATAAGAGGTCACCTGACACTGAACATGAAAGCTTTCTCATGAGGACAGAAATAGAGAAACAAACAGCAGTAGGTGCCTCAAATAAACGGATCAACAATCCATCGCTGAATGTAGAGGTAAAGCCAGGCATTCTATACCTCAGTGCTGAATCGTTCCTGCTATTTTAACTCTGCAGTCTTCAACTGGGGAACAACAATACCTGCTGTGAAGTACTGAATACACCAGAAGTTTATACACAAATTAACCATACAAATTGTAAACATGGGAAAAAGGTAAATAATTTGTTTAAGAAAAAAACATTGCAGCCACTGAATGCTGACTTCAGATGCATTGTTCCAGGTGTTTATTTGCTCTGTTTTATGTGCAAAGTAGCATAATGCATTGAAGTCTAAACATAAGTTAAGAAAATATCTGCTATTTAATTATTCTGTTGTTTTACACAGATGACTAAATTTGTTTTCATTCTTCTTCTTCTTCTTCTATATAATCACTATAGTATTAGTATTATTTGTAGTAGTATTAGTGAGAGAGAAGCAGTGTCTGTTCTGTTTATATTGATATTAGAAAAAAAAAAATGTTTTACTAAAAATGTAGAGAGACCCAGGAGAATTTGTTTAAATGAGAGTTGGGTTGTCTTATGTAATATTTTAGAGGTGCCAGGTTTCTAAAACGAATTGCGTATGTCTTCCAGATAAAATATTGGCAATCCTTTATACAAGCATTTACTACATACAACAAACAAGCTGTATCCTGAAATAGCTCTGACTGCTGTCCTAACAAACTCTCTCTTCTCTACCTAGGCCTCTTTGTCTTGAATGATACTCACTGATTATAACAAGGGATAGCATCAAGACCACCCACATTTCATGTTTCTCATGTTTAACTTCAAACATAGCTGCTGGAATTCTTTCCAAAGTTAAGATCCTAACGTGTATTTGTTAGTTGTTTGTTTGCTTTTTACTGTAAAAGGCTGGTAAGTTAGTGTTTACCACCCTATTCCTTGGCACTGGTCAGATCTTAGCAAGTGTTGCATGGTTGATCAGAGGCCTACTCAGATTTGAACCTCAGTCTCAGGCATACCTCCAAGCACCTGATCCGGAGCCTCACCAGCTGAGCAACTAACCGGCAACCCCAGAAGATTGGTGATGGGGATGAAATCACTTTATTGAGCTTAACATTATGAGCACTGTCACACTCACACAAGGTTGTGATGGTCTCATGGCAATGGGAGTTGAAGCTGCATTCCACTTCTGCAGTTCTTCTCTTTGGACAGATGGCCTCAGTTAGTTTAAAATCCTTAATAGGTAATCGTGATTTGTTGGGTAGAAGTAATTTTTCCTTCCCAGATGGCCAAGTGACCAAAGTTGTACCCAACACCAAAGACCTTGGCCTGGCATAGATCCAATTGATTTATCATTGATTGATCCTTGAGAGAGCACCCCAGTATACCATTGTCACTATTTTCATCTTGCAGATTCTAGGCCAGATATGGGTGGCAATGCTACCAACCATAACTCCTGATCTCACCCTTACTGCATTTAATCATGTCACGGCTTTGTGTAAGCCAAAGTACGGACCACAAAGTATTAACCCCAGCAAGTGCTATGCATTGCTCTAGTATAACCAGCTCCACCAAGCTTGAGTATATATCTGCTTGTGTCTAGTCTGTGCCATAGACTATATAGTATTTGTTAGTTCACTTCTTATTAATACCCTGTTGTTTCCCAACCTAAGTACAAGTGTTTAATGTTTGAGGGAAAAGATGTTTTGAAAGCTGAAAGAAATCAGAAAGTCTAGTGCACAAGGCGTCTGTTAAAAAAATCCTGAAAGGTTTGATGAATTATCTTTCATGTCCTTTGTGTTTCTTATGCTGGGGTCTAATCCATTTTACCAGCCACAGTGTTTGTTAGTCTCAGCATAAAGCTCAGCAGGCATGATTTGGCACAATTTCACAATCTCATTTAGGGGTGACAAATAAATTGCTCTGACAGGACTATGTGTTCAGGTCAGCAAAGAGGTGCCCTCTTCCTGTAAGCGTAATTGCTGGTACTGTGCTGGATATTACCTTTATTTTAATTTTGTGTGCTCTGTTTGTCATCTTTCAGCAACATATATTTGAAAAACAAAAAACAAACACATGAGATGTATTCATCTGACAACCTGCCTTCAGTGGATAAAATCCATCTACTGTGTCTACTTAGGGCAGTGTCTCCTTCCACTCTAGAGTCATTTCCTTACAGCTTCACACACCCTAAAGTATAAAAAGCAAAATACTTAGAGGACAAATTTTGTTTCATTGCCATCTACATGGTGGCAGTAAACTTCTGCAGATTTTCATTGTGAAAGCAAGGTAGGTGTTAAGATAACAACATACACAAAGCCTCTATAAGTGCGTCACTTCCGTGTAGTTTTGTTTTTTGTATGTGGGAGAGAGCACTTGGAAGTTGAATGGTACAGTCACAAGAAGTCACTGCCTTGCAACAATAGTTTCATGACACAGGTAATTCACACTGAAGATAGATGTAAGAAAATGTGAAGGTAGAGTATTTGAAATGGAATTCTAACCAATTTCCCACAAATAACCACACTGTTTGCTTAGAAAAATAAATATGAATATAATAACATAACATAATACAATATAACATGTATTCGCATAAACGGGTCTCCATAAAAGTTATTGTGCAGAAACATATCTTGGAAAACGTTCAATAAGACAGTCATGGGATACTTTCCTATAGGTTATAGTTGAACTGGCTATATTATAACTGTTTTGCACCAGCACTGGTATTAAACTCATGCCCACTACCAAACTGACAATCCAACACTGATAGAGGCATTTGATAAAGGATAAAACATGTGAAATAGATCATAATTGCTAATAGGGAACTACTAAATTGACTAGTGCCTTGTGGGAAGTCACTATGGAAACAGATCCTGATAGACATTACAAAATAAAGCCTTCAACACTGAGAAATAGTTCTGTGCTAGATGGAGACATCACAGCTCTTTGGACTGCGACTGTGTTGGTCTTGTTAATTAAAACACAGCATAGCAGTTACCATTAGTAGTCATGCTTTAGTATGTTCTTGTTCATTATCCCCATTACTGTGAAGTGCTCTTGCTCAACAGGATTGTTTAAGAGGCTGTAGGTTTAAAAAATATTGGCTATTTGAAACCTTTTAATGGCATTGAGGAGATCGAGAGATTACCTTTATGGGTTTGGGCAAAGAGCCCTGAACCTAAGAGACCCTGTTGCCATGACAGTAGTGGTGTTAGCTTCATGTCTGCCATTAATTAAATACCCACAGATGTGAGGCGGTCATAAATTATAACATTTGTGAACATTAATATAGTTGTGAGCAGCCATGAGATACTGCAGAAGGAAAAGTTGATGAGTAGTGAGTTTTCGTAATACCAACCACTTGTTGTCTTTCTTTGACGTTGTGTATGTCTTTACACTCACAAGGCAGTTGATTGATGCCTTGAGATGGGATCCATGTATGTAATGAATCTGGAATACTAATACAATATAAGGCTCTTAAAGAAGGTATTTGCAAACGACATGTCTGCCTTTAAATCTCCTGAGTATTTTAATGCCGGCCAAAATCTAAACGGGGTTTGAGGATAATGTGTTATTATTAGAGGAATTGTAAATACTTCTCACCATCAGTGTCAGGTGAACTGAGAGAGGTGCCAAGCACTGGCATCAACATCACTGCCCCTACCTGAGTAAGCTTTCACAGAGCCTAAACACAGTGCACAAATTCAAGTTAAATTTTACACAATGTAAAGCCATTATCACTTTTGCCACCCAGTTCTCCTTTCATAAATGACAGTTAGGTTTCAAACCTCTTGCAAGCACAGTGGAGATATGAGGACAACATACACTAATCTTATGAAATGACCCCATGCAGGCCATCTACTTTAATTCGCACCGCGAGTCCACATAGGGCAAACAGCAAAGTTAGGCATTGAATGGAGAAATTACATTGCGCCAAAGACAGCACTAGCCAAGTTCAAAACCTACCCAGGTCTGGATGCTCTGGGTTAACTTGGAGGCCCATTCAAGGTCATAGTCAGCTAATGACAAAACCCAAGTTTAAAACCAGGGAACTCTGTACTTTAGGTCTCAACTTTTGCCCTGAGATCTTTAAATATGTGTCTATACAGTATATCTGTACAGTTTTTATTATACACACATCACATAAAACACAAATAAATAGTCTTTACTTGTATTGGTTATTGGTTATAATTTTAGTTAAGACTGGAGCATAGTCTAAGTGAAAATGTTAAAATAGCAGTGAGCTGGACACATAGCAAGAAAAACTGATCACAGATGGACAAAGGAAGCTATTGAATGGATATCAACAGAGGAAATTGGAAGTAGATTGAAGTGGAAACATCTTGGGGAGGCCTTCATCTAGATAGTGTTGCTGATTTTATATATATATACACTCACCTAAAGGATTATTAGGAACACCATACTAATACTGTGTTTGACCCCCTTTCGCCTTCAGAACTGCCTTAATTCTACGTGGCATTGATTCAACAAGGCGCTGAAAGCATTCTTTAGAAATGTTGGCCCATATTGATAGGATAGCATCTTGCAGTTGATGGAGATTTGTGGGATGCACATCCAGGGCACGAAGCTCCCGTTCCACCACATCCCAAAGATGCTCTATTGGGTTGAGATCTGGTGACTGTGGGGGCCAGTTTAGTACAGTGAACTCATTGTCATGTTCAAGAAACCAATTTGAAATGATTCGACCTTTGTGACATGGTGCATTATCCTGCTGGAAGTAGCCATCAGAGGATGGGTACATGGTGGTCATAAAGGGATGGACATGGTCAGAAACAATGCTCAGGTAGGCCGTGGCATTTAAACGATGCCCAATTGGCACTAAGGGGCCTAAAGTGTGCCAAGAAAACATCCCCCACACCATTACACCACCACCACCAGCCTGCACAGTGGTAACAAGGCATGATGGATCCATGTTCTCATTCTGTTTACGCCAAATTCTGACTCTACCATCTGAATGTCTCAACAGAAATCGAGACTCATCAGACCAGGCAACATTTTTCCAGTCTTCAACTGTCCAATTTTGATGAGCTTGTGCAAATTGTAGCCTCTTTTTCCTATTTGTAGTGGAGATGAGTGGTACCCGGTGGGGTCTTCTGCTGTTGTAGCCCATCCGCCTCAAGGTTGTACGTGTTGTGGCTTCACAAATGCTTTGCTGCATACCTCGGTTGTAACGAGTGGTTATTTCAGTCAAAGTTGCTCTTCTATCAGCTTGAATCAGTCGGCCCATTCTCCTCTGACCTCTAGCATCAACAAGGCATTTTCGCCCACAGGACTGCCGCATACTGGATGTTTTTCCCTTTTCACACCATTCTTTGTAAACCCTAGAAATGGTTGTGCGTGAAAATCCCAGTAACTGAGCAGATTGTGAAATACTCAGACCGGCCCGTCTGGCACCAACAACCATGCCACGCTCAAAATTGCTTAAATCACCTTTCTTTCCCATTCAGACATTCAGTTTGGAGTTCAGGAGATTGTCTTGACCAGGACCACACCCCTAAATGCATTGAAGCAACTGCCATGTGATTGGTTGGTTAGATAATTGCATTAATGAGAAATTGAACAGGTGTTCCTAATAATCCTTTAGGTGAGTGTATATATATATTAGTGATTTATTTATAGGCCTCATGCATTTTACATTTGATCCCCTGCTGATTTTGTACGTTTGCCCACTGACAAAGTGAAGGATTTCAGTCCTTCACGGCATAGTGTGTTACCAATTGTTTTCTTGGTGACTATGGTCCCAGCTGCCTTGAGATCATTAACAAGATCCTCCCGTGTAGTTCTGGGCTGATTCCTCACCGTTCTCATGATCATTGAAACTCCACGAGGTGAGATCTTGCATGGAGCCCCAGACCGAGGGAGACTGACAGTTATTTTGTGTTTCTTCCATTTGCGAATAATCGCAGCAACTGTTGTCACCTTCTCACCAAGCTGCTTGGCGATGGTCTTGTAGCCCATTCCAGCCTTGTGTAGGTCTACAATCTTGTCCCTGACATCCTTGGACAGCTCTTTGGTCTTGGCCATGGTGGAGAGTTGGAATCTGATTGATTGATTGCTTCTGTGGACAGGTGTATTTTATACAGGTAACAAGTTGAGATTAGGAGCACTCCCTTTAAGAGGGTGCTCCTAATCTCAGCTCGTTATCTGTATAAAAGACACCTGGGAGCCATAAATCTTGCTGATTGATAGGGGATCAAATACTTATTTCCCTCATTAACATGCAAATCAATTTATAACTTTTTTGAAATGCGTTTTTCTGGATTTTTTTGTTGTTATTCTGTCTCTCACTGTTAAAATACACCTACCATTAAAATTATAGACTGATAATTTCTTTGTCAGTGGGCGAACGTACAAAATCAGCAGGGGATCAAATACTTTTTTCCCTCAGTGTATGTGTAAATTTTGTGCAGTGCATTTGCCCAAATCACCCCTTCCAAACGATTTAATTTAAACACAAGATCAATGCTTGTCACATTAGTTTCTCACAGCATAGGTCATCCAATTTCATTCCACAATGTATCTAGTACAGTAATTAATGTTGTCTTCCATTATACAGTTACATTTACTGGTAATCTGATTTTATGCAGTTCAGCTGCAGTCCTCTTTGTTTATTTGACTTCCTCAGATTTCAGGCCATTAACTGTACACTAAGGCCGGGATTAAATCAAAACTTTGACCCACCTGCTAATGGAAAACTACAAACCAGTACTCAGTGGCCACTTCATTTTTTGCAAGAAGCTGTTTTCTTTACACATAAATGTAACTGTTATGACGTACAGGCTTGCTATTAACTGGTGGGTAAAAGTTTAGATTTAATCCGACCCTAAGGCTGGTTGTATAGCACAACCTATGTGGCAGTTTACTTAGAATTCATCAGCTTTCATGAATTAACTGGATCTAAGTTTGTTTTCACTTGCAGAATGATCCTTTCTTAAATCAGCTAAAGAAATCTGATAGATTCCCCCTTACAATGCATTACTCATGGGTACTCCTTAGTGCATTAGCTGTGTTCAATGCTTTCCTTCCTTCTTGGCATGAACACCCTTCCCATAGGAGCAGTGAGGCCATCTTACGTTATCACACTGAATTTCTTGACAGACTGCCGGACAAGCAATGGTTTTGCTAAATATTATACATTCTGATGTAATACAAATAAATCGAGGGGTTTGAACTTAATTTAAGAACTTAAAGGTACAGCACCTTCAAGAATGTCATTTGAGCCTCGTATATGTTATGTCATGTCTCTCACAATGTCCACTCTGTTCCTTTTCTCTGCCTGGATCTCAAGTACCAGGGAGTCTTCCTTCAGTGACAAAACTCCTCATATAGCAGCTTTGACCTGTTTCAGTTTAGTGAGGTCCATGCATATTTCTCCTGCTAAGGTTCTGAAACCAGCTTTGGGGTGCTAGCAGCCTCTCTTGGGTTTTCTGAAAGGAAACCAACATCCATGACAAACCTGGGTCACTTGCCTAATTCAGAACTGTTCACTGGCGTGGAATCATGAGTCATACATCAGATATACACTTAGTATGGACAATGAGTCTTGTGCATCTTTGGGGCTTCAAAGATAATGAGGGAGGATATCAGTATTATATTGGTATTACTGATTCTCTTGTTGTAATTCCTTAAAGTACCTTATGATTTGAAATGGTTCACTTTCCCTTGTTTATCTTTTATCTCATGAATCAGGAGCACATGCTTTGAAGCACCTTCTCCTACTCTTCAAGAGCTGGTGAATAAAAGTAGGAATGGACGAGGCCATTGGCAACGGACGTTGTATGAGTAGGAAGTAAGATTTTTTGGGTGTCTGTGTCGTGCAGATGTAGTTTTTATTTTGGACCTGTTTTTGGTGGTGATTGTCATCTAGTACTTGGATGTTTTTTTGTGGTGCATCGTAAGTGTGTTAGATGTGACTGAATGGCTTTCCGGGTATGTACATTACAGGCCTTTCCAGAGTTGATAAAGGATTTACTAATAAGTAAGAGCAGTACTATGTTTTATGACAGTTATTATAACATATCTACTAGACAACATAGTTTTAGTATTTGCTGATTGTACTCCTAAGCAAATAATTTCCCAACATTAGAAAATCATGACCCATGTGTATTAATGTCCAGTTATATGTCAGTAAAATGACCCATGTGGCCCCATGTTTATTTGGATAGCACTGTCAAACCAAGTTCAGTTTTCAACACAAAAACCTGACTGACAGAAGCAAGCTGCATTGGGTCCAGTTTCATGAAACTTCACCTAACACTAGCTTTAGTAGCAAGTCCCATCAATAATCAATCAGTTTTATCTTGTACACATACAGCACAAGTGTTAAGTACAACACATAATCAGGTCGCAGCTAGCTGTAAAATTCTGTAGCTAAAAACAAAGGCAATATGCGTTCAGGCTAGCAGTCATAGATAAAACACTGAGTGGAATGCATTTAACCTTTCGAGCGGTATTCAAGATTATTGAATAAACAAGAACATAAGAAAGGCAACGAACAATTGGAGACCATTATTCCATTATATAATGGTCAGATGTGTACGTATGCTCTGAGGAAGATATAACTGAACATCAAAAAATCTGCTTTGCTGTCTGATGACAATATTATCTTGTTTCTGAATGTAATGGATTAAATACATTTAATATGTTTCCTTTTGAGTACTCCCAGTTTTTTGTTCGTTCACTCAAAAAAGGTTTAGAACTACACTGATTGGTTGTAATCAGTCATCTATTAATAGCATATAGACTGTTTATTAAGTGATATTCATGCAGTCAGATTCTGAAATATTAAGAACCTCTTGTTCTCAGGACTCCTGTACATTCTGTGCCTGGAATGAGATGAAAAAACGACCAGACCTACTGATATCCAAACAGTTTCCCAAAAATCTTGCTTGAAGGCAAAAGGTGACACCACCAAATATTTACTTACACTTGTGCTCTGTATGTTTATACACAGAGAGATATTTTTTATGCTAAGATTGGACTGAATGTATCCTTACAATGACCTTAGATACTTTGAGAGAAGCCAGAAATTCTCCCTTTCTCAGATTCCTCATATCACCAAGAAACATTAAGGGTTTAGAGATGAAAATAAGCATGTTCTGGGGTAAAGATTACCTCCGGAAATTCCTCTCCTAGTAAATGAAACATTTCAATGTTTGTTTCTTTGAGGACCTTGGTGGTGTGTTTAGAGTCCGCAACTACACAAACTGACAGATGTGTTAAAAGTAACATTGCAAATGCAACATCTGCACCCAGAGGTTGTCTGCCAACAACTCATGAAAATACTGTTGAGTTTTCAGTAATACAAAAAAAGAAAAGAAAAAGTACCACATTGCTTCTTAGTAATGTCTTAGTAATGTATGTTAGCTGTTGTGGTGTTGTTCGCTCAGCGTCCTGCAGCTGAAAACAAACACCCAAAGAAAGTCTTAAACCAGTGTTTGTGGTTTTAGTCATGCTACATTTAAAAAAAAATGTATGCAAATGTATTTTGACTCTCATTGTGTGTTGTGGTCCTCATTTCCCCTTACATGTTCATAGAATAATACGCCTTTAAGACTTCTAATAAAGAAACAACATATGGTGGGCATACAGTAAAACACAGTTTTTATTCCTGCTCACCACCCTGCCCTTCAGATTAATAATTATTTTAGTATGGCAATGGGATATGAGATATGTTAGACTGTAACATTTCAGATTTCAAATGAAGCAATTAAATTACTTGGGTTTGTACGGGCCTAATGAACTAATAGCAGTACTGTAAACAATTGAATATGAGATGAATGACAGTTTTGCAGCCTGACTAGATGTTACTCTGAAAGCAAGTTTCTGCAGATTTAAGTATGGACACATTTGTCTGGGTCTTCATTTGTCTTTCAACAATAAAATGGCTAAAATAAGAAATGGCTTCAAAGTAAAAGCCAATGAATTCCAAGTGTGACCACCCTTTCAATGTATAAGAATTTAATATGAATTATTTGAAATGTTACTGCATACAATATGAATCCTGCATTCCCAGAACATATACAGATATTTCAATACTGTGAAATGTAATAATTGTTTAATGTATTGACCAAGATAGGTGTGATGGTGAAATAATGTCTACACTGCTTCTGAGAAAGGCTTTTGACAAAGACAAGCTGGTGAAAAACACGGGGGTTATTTGCTTTCTGACATTACATATTATAAAGAAAGTGTTAACAAGAGATCAGTGCACAGGTCCTTCATTTGGATTCACAATATATGAAAAATTGAACTGATGTTTTGACCATCATGACAAGCAAAATAAAAACACCAGCATTATGTAGAAGTTACTAATAAGACATGCAGACAGGAAATGTGGCTGTTCTCTCTCAGAAGCAGATAGACAGCATCAGGAATAAACTATTATCAGTCAACTGTGTATCATGAAATTTAGTGCTGTTGGTCCATCTTGTGGTGAACACCTGTTATTACATACTGCATGTATTCACAGAAAACTTCAGCTGTTACTCAAAAAAAAAATAATAATAATAAAAAAAAAATATATATATATATAATGAAAATGTGAAACTGACTTTATTAGTCATTCCTCTACAGCATTCTGAATGTGACTTCATTAACTTCAATGATTAAAATCAAGTCTTCAGGATTACTTACATGGGATAGCTTGACGATAGATCAACTTAAAACACTGACAACTGAAACTGAGCTGCAGCTCCTGCCCCATGTCTTCCGGGTGAGTCTCCAGCTCACAGTAACCTTGTACTGGATGAAGTGGTTACTGAAAATGATGGATGGAAGAAAGTGAGCAGCTTTAATAGCACGTACTGCCTCCTAAAACAATTAGAATTGTGTCTGACGTATCTAAGTGTGCAGTCTCCTGATGTGCTTTTCTCTTCACTCTCCCATTATATATTTTTTTCCTCCCTTGCAGGTTAGCGTTTCTTCCCAACCGGCGGCGCCAGGACAATGGCAGGCGAATTCTGGCCAGCGAGCAGGAATCACAGGACTCGGCTGGCGATATATAGTCTTATAGAGGCAAGACACAGCAGAATGGATATAAAGATATATGTATAGTGCCCTGCCATAATGATTTGGCCATAAAAGAATGTATGTAACTGCAATCAACACTTTTCATGTGTATAGAAGATGCTAATGGAAATGGGCAGGTCCCACAATATTTTGTGGGCTACCCATGCTCAAGGTGTTAGTCAGGCACAGCAAGGCCAGAGTGAATGACAGATTGTCAAAGGATCTCCATTTCCATAGTGTCATTTCCTTCAGAGGATCAGTGACATTGAAGACCCTCACACAATGGAACAGAAAATTAACCTTACTCATCTCCATACTGAGGACCTTCTTGTTGATAAGGCCCCTGCACCAGTAGTGAGTTGGCTACAAAGAGCTAAAAGCATTTAGGAAATGGCATATGGAGGGGTCAAGAGACGTTTCAAGACCTGGACAGAAGTGAAGACCATTGAAGCAATGCCGCTAATCCTGCAGTCTGCAGAAAAGGTGGGACTATCAGAGTATGTGCCAATAGGAAAAATAAAATAAAAATAGCATTTGCTTAAAAACACCTCTGTTGTGCCAGGTACCCCAGTGTTTCCCAAAGAAACATTTCCCACTATTGTCCAGGCTAAGCAAATTCCATACCTCTATATGTGGCACTGATCAAATTATCACAAAGTGGATGATGGATCAATGGATCAATGAATTCTGCTTCTTCCCTGAAAACCACAGTCCCACGGAGCATGTGGGAGCATCTCAATCCTTAGCTGAGACCCACCCACCTTCGTATTGTGTCTGAATTACAGGAATCTGAATGACATCTGAGTATTATCATTATTCAATGCCAAATGGGAGAGGGGGGGGTGGGCTGTATATACTGCAAAAGATAGCTTGCCCAGGTACTGAACAATTGCCACTGTAATGCTTGCCTTGTCGTTTTCCACATCAAAGTAAATGTCATTCATGTCAGTGGTCATATAATTGTACAACTATAATTTATATATATATATATATATATATATATATATATATATATATATATATATATATATCCAAAATGACTTGTATTTATTTCAATGTACATTTTTAGCTTCTAAAGTAAGGAGCAGTGATACCCGTTTGTTACTATGTGACAGCTTTTTTTTTTTTTAATATAATCTAATTTTGCATTGTTGCTGAGTGTATGTGAAATGAACATTTTTTTGTATCAGAGTATTTAAAATAATGTGAAATTGGAATACAATTTGCTACATTTTTAAACTACAAAATAAAATTAACTTGAAGGAAAAATGTAGAATTGCAACAAACAGAACTAAGCAGAAATTGTGCCAACAGATTGCTTTCTATTGCTTGAAGGTCTGTATTTGGGCATATCACATAATTTGTATTTTCTATAGAAAACTGCCATAATTCCATCAGGTACCTCAAAATGTGATATTGTAACATGCCCACAATAGGGCATTTGCATTCATTTGAGATTCTGCTAGTCCAAAAACTACTACAAAAAATACCAAAACAAATTTAAAGAATACTGTGTACAATATGTATAAAAAAACACTTTAAAATGTATAACTCGGTGGCCGTTACCTTTGCGTAAAAATGTACAC
Organism: Amia ocellicauda; assembly: GCF_036373705.1. Lineage (NCBI taxonomy): Eukaryota > Metazoa > Chordata > Actinopteri > Amiiformes > Amiidae > Amia > Amia ocellicauda. The sequence continues at coordinate 27,258,677 of NC_089857.1, forward strand.
TTTCCACAAATCATTTAATCAGAATCACTCCTAATGCTCCACTACAGTTGCCATTAATGGAGAAGATGGAATTGGGATGAATGTATTTTGTTTAAATGCTTGGGCCAAGGGCAGTTTAAAAATTCAGATGACACTACTTTGAAGACAAATTAAGAATGTTAAGCATACATATTTAGATACATTTATTAGAAGATGCACAAAACAATATTTAGAGAAGCAATAGAAATCTTTACATAAAAACAAAACTCCAACAGAAGAGTAGAAAATATTTACACAGAAGATTTTCTTTATATAAAAAAAAAAAGATTTTGAAATGTATGAAGAACATCATTCTGGAGGAGCCAGCAATACATTAACTTTTGGTTTCACAGCCAATGATTAGCACTAGTCTTCGATGAGCTAATCAGGTTATCTAAGAGTAGAGCTAATCTTGTTCTGAGAAGTCAGACCTAAAATTGAGCAAATCATTTATAATCCCTTATGGTTTTGTTCACCATTGCTTACAATGGGCATTAGTTATAGGTGGGTAAAACAATAAGTTAAAAGCCATACAATCAATGCAGCATTGCCCTGCATTTTAAAATGCTTAAAAAATGTAATCATATCAGCCACACTTTAAATATCTCCAGAGGTTTGCAACCATTGTTACCTCGGTACAAACTACCTGACCAGCATCTAAATGCATAGTTCAAGGCGTGATATTTAACAGACCAATCAGCAAACTGTAAAGCTTGTGTTCAGTGGCACCACATTTAGTCCATAGACTTAACATTTCATTTGTTCAAATGTATATTAGTTGGCATTATCTGTGGCCTTCTGTTAAATATAAGTTTGCCTTGGTATTCTTTATAAAATTAATGCAGTATGATATGACGTTTTGTACGTGCCAGGTAAAAACAAAAAGAAAAATCCCCATTTAAAAAAAGCAAAATGCTTTGTTTCTCTCTCCAAGGTCTCATCAAAATTGACTTAACAAAAGAGTGACATTAATTCAATGTAATAGTCTGCTGCTAGGAACTTTTTCAAACATATTGCATTACTCTGAAATTAAAAGCTAGACAACTATTGAAATGTGCAATAACTGAAATGCAAAGTGACCCAAACCTAGATAAGAAAAAACAAGAGACGGCAAGATACAACCATCAATTAATACCTCAAAGGTAAAAAAATAAGTCACATTTATAACATTGACCTGATTGGGACCAGAAACCTAAGTCTGCAGAATGACATTCATAAGTCATTGTTGGTGCAGAAACAAATGCTTGATGCCAAGTTGAAAGAGTGGAGAAAATTAAAAACAAACATTTTGACATTATTTGAGGATATCCTTTGTGGTGGAGTTCAGAACAGCTTCTAGATTCTGTGACTTCTGTGCAAGTTCTTTCTACAAGAGAAAATACATACATTTAAATGAGTAACATAGGTGGTCTTTAACTAGATAACTATTCAAAAGGCTCAAGAAATCCAACTACACTAATTGTGAATACTTTCTTGCTAGAGGAATGAATGACGACCACGTTTAGCCAACACCTTTGTCAAACTTACAATAAATGCAAGTTACATAGAATTTACACAGGAGAAATGTCCCTCAAAAAGTCTGTTGTGAGGAAAGGGATCAAGGACTTACGGTAAACTCTGTGTAACTGCCAATTTTAACATGCTTTTTCTCACTGTTGAATTCTTGCAATGGTGTCCTTTGAGAAACATCCAAAAATCTGTTCTTCTGCTGGGCCTGAGGTTAAAAATGAAATCAGAATGAACAAAAACTATTTTGGAAAGAATTAGTTTTTTCATAAAGAGGGAATAATAAAAAAAAAAAGTACATACTACCCGCTACAATTGAATTTGCTATAGTTTAGTTCCACATAAATTGGACAACACAACTGGGAATATTTTTAAGTAATATTTCAGACATTTACTAAATAGTTAATTGTACTTCCATGAATTAAAACACTACAGATTTAGCAAGCAGATTGTGAAGGACTTGCATGAAAAAAACTAGTGATTTAAATTCCTTAATTATAAACTAGTAAATGAACCCTTCATCATCCCCATTCTATATACAAAGAATGAAAATGGAAAAACATCTGGTTTGTGGCAAGGCCCGACAAACCCTTTATGTCCACCAAATGTGAATCCTATGAGCCATTGTTGCATTAGAAAGACTTCAACTTTAATACAAGGAAATTAGGAAAGCCAACACAATAAAAACAGGCTAACTTCAGATGAGCAAGAAAGGAGGGGAGCCATTCCAAACCTTGGATGTAGAGAGAGGGGGTTTACCGCTCACACTGTTAAAGGTGCTAGCAGTGCTGTTATTACTGGAGCTGCTGGAGCTGGTACTCGTTACCCGCTGTACAGAGACGTTTGGATTTCCTGGAACCTTAAAATGAGATGGAAGAAACGGGTGGATTTGAAACAGTTGCGTCACATTTGTGGTCATACTGTATGAAGAATATCAAGTAATTGTAAAGACTGCGGAGGCTCTTAAAGGATTGCTTGAATCTATCAAGCAACATATCGACATGGGGCGATGAATACAGTTGGCTCAGGACATAGGCACATAGAATTCATACCTTGCTGCTATTGACAGTGCATTTCTAAAGATAAGCGACCAATGGTCTTTTTACTGTGATGGCAGAAAAAAAAAAAAAAAAGTCAACACTGATTGCAGCAAATGTTTGTCCTATTGAATGGACTAGTTCACACTTCAGTTGACATGAGGCAAGTTGCATCCGTCTTTTCCATAGAAAGCCGTTACCTTCCTCATCTTGCTAGGCGTGTTTGTAATCAGTCCTCCGTGGGGGCGTTTTCCTGGTGTTTTCACAACTGAAGGATCCTTCTTTGTGACCTGGAACACAAAAAACACTACGTTTTACCACAAGGATTGTATATTTGCAAGATCTCATAATGACAGTTCATATTGAGAAGTTTTAAGCTAGTGCTAAAGAGTCTAAACCAATTACCAAAGGAATCAGCGGTTTTGTACTCATGCTTAATAAAGATTTTAAGTCCCGATGAAAAAACAGTACATTTTTAACACAGGCACTCCAACAAGCGGTCAATCTGGAATTTTCGTACTAAATCCTACATTGCCACAGATGCATAATACACATTATTGATACAAGGTTGGAGCAATATGATAAAATGTGAACTTTCTACCAAATCAAATCTTTTCCAATAGTACCATGTGCTTCACTGGAAATGCAGGTCTCGACACATTGCCATTTCAGTAGATTACTTACACGTTCACTCTTCTCTTTTCCCTTCAGTAATCTGTGCTCTTCCCATTGTCTCCCAATGTAATCCATTATTCTCAGGCCTCCGATAAGAAACTCAGTACCCTGCTCTGCTTCCCATATCTCAATGGAGCTCTTTAGATCTTCCTCCAGCTGAAGTTTGAGACAAGAAATGTTCACTCAAAGTTATACATTACTACCCCAAACAAATGCCTTGCTTTTGATGGTTAAAAGGAAGGATTTAAATTCTATAAACAAAAAAAAACATCTTACCTTAGGAAGCATCTTCTGGACTTTAACCCTTTCTTTCGCATCTTTCAGCAACGTTCCTCCTCTGTTGGAAAATCTGTTTGGATCAGATGCCTTCCTCTAAAAGAAGAACAGAGCAATACATCACATGATTTTGATTGAAAAACAAAGGTGATGTAGATATACTATGCCATTGTCAGATCCCATGGATGCCTTTAGACAGACCCAGGGAGTCCAAAAGAATGCATAATTCTTAAAATCTTCAATTTTAGCAATTTTGATAACTATTATAGCTCTCCTCTGCTTTCCAGTATATATACACACACACTTTTTATTTTAAAGCTATACCTCAAAATCCTGGAAAAGGACCCAATTCTTCTCCCATCTCTCCACATTCTCCAACATAGGCTTGGCATTCTTGTAGTACTCTTTGACACGAAGCAGCTCTTCATCGTGCTTGGTAAGCAATTCCTCAGTGAAGTTATCTGAACCATAAGAAAGCATAATGTACATCATCTTGAAGTGAAGCACAATATATAACAAATGTTAGGACACACAAGATGGCGAGATCCCAAGAGATGACAAAAGATCTAGAAGACAACTACAGAAAAGATAGGAGGATGGAAATACACTGTAGGCATGACATGGAAAAGGGAAGCATCTCAGGGGGGCCTTCAACCAGCAGTGGATCAATATAGGCTGATAAGGTATATTTTTATTCCTCATAAACTGACCCATGTGTGCTCAACTGTGGTTTATTCTGGATTAAAATGACACTAGACACTAGATGTTCAAAATGAATTTGCTTACCATCAAAGAAGAATGTGCAGGAATTCTTTTGTTCAGAACCAAACTTGCATGTCTCCCAGTACTCTGTAAGTTCTATCCTGATCTTCTCAATGACTTCTTGAAGATTAGCTTTCTTCAGCTCCTCCAGGCGCTCCAGCTCATTCTGCCACTGGATATCCAAAAGCAGTATGCAGGGTGAACAACCATTTATTTGAAAACAAGCAAATCATGCATAATGTGTAATTAACAACCAATCCAACACGACAACCACACCAAAACAATTTAGGTCAAATACATTTCAAAAATCATTTTTATCTTAAATGTGAAATTATGAAACATCCTCAGCTTAACAGTAAATTTGTCTCACATCTGCAATCTCATCAGACAAGGAGGCTTTTAGGTTGTCTTCAAATGCTGCCTTCTCCTGCTCCGTGAATTCCAACCGATTCCACAGATTAAGAACCTTCTCTTTCAGTTCGCCCCGGGTCAATGTCAATGAATCTTTTTTAACTTCCAGCTGTTAGAAACAAAACCAAAATTTCTATTTGACCTGAAAGCGATGTATTGTAGCCACTGCAATAGCCCACTGTGGCAACACCCTCAGGTGTCTGAATGCTTAGGGATTATGGGTTGAAACTAATTTAAAATTCAGTTTACTTCTAAAAGCCCATGCCTAATCAGGGACATTATATTCATACATTCAGATAAAATGCTGAGCTATACAAAATTACTTTCATTAACAAATAAGTACACCGAATATGGAATAAAAAAAAAAAAAACTATAACAGACTTTTTATATGCTGTAAAACATGGTCAGTGTGCAACATTGCATTTTGTTTTGTAAACATGAAAAACTACCTATAGCAGTGGTGCCCAAACAGTCCTGGAGAGCAAGTTTTGTCAGTCACTGTTTAGAAACTGCCGAATAAAGGTTACCTGTAAAACGTGTTGGATATGGGCCCTCGAAGATTGGGTTTGGGCAGTACTGACCTATAGTATTAATTCAATCTCCATACGAAATACTGTCCCCTAACAATTCAATTAATTTGAGAATAATGTCATATTTTCAAGCAGTACTGATTACCATTAGAACTGTATTCTGGTAAATAAATTGCATTTTGGATTCAAACATTGTACAAAATCAAATCAGGTCACAATCGTTATTTACAGATTTCAGTAAGATTGTTAATTAGCAAGTAATTGATTTGTAATTTTCCCAGGACATAGTTATTCACTAGGCTAACAAGTAACAAGAATACAATTTTAAGTCAAACTAATTTCCATTGTTATAGTCCCTCCTCACTTTACCTGGAACTTTAACATTTGGAGAGCTTTGATATTCTCATTGGTAAGAAGGAAGACATCTGCATCATCACAGACTGCCTCCTTTTCCACACTGGTCTCAGGCGAGTGGCCAATTTCACTCATTAACTGGCTGATATCTTGTCGGAGTCCAGAAAACACTTTCACACGGTTTTTCTACAAGAGGAAAGCATCATACAAAAAACATCTTTGAATTAATACATTCAAGCAAATGCACTGTGTAAAACACATATATGGTAAACTGATCATATTTGAAAAGCAACAAATGACAGTGTTTGTACATATTATGAAGCTTGTAAGTGTGAGTTTTAACCCAACCAAAACACACCTACACTTTTAGTGTTTCTAGCACTATTGTTTATCCTAAACAAAAGATGGGAACAATTCAAAGCATGCCTAATCAGCACTATAGAGTCTATGGAAGAATCACAGTTACTCAGAAAGCATCCCCGGGCAGGACTGGCTACCTTGAGTGGAGTTGGTCAAGCAATGACACCATAAAGAAACTAAAAGCCAATATCCATGGAAAGAGTTAATTCAATTCCTATGGCTCTTATGCATTATACCTTTTCTTCTGTAAGAGTTTTGATGTGTTCTCGCAGGTCCTGGAGCTGAGAGCGTGACGGCAGGCTGCCAGTAGGGATGTAGTAGGGAGTGGTGCACAACTCTATGCACAAGGCGTTGTCATCCTCCCTCAAGCTCTCCAGCTCCTTGAGTCGATCATTCCTCTCTTTTGCGAGTGCTTCCATTTTTGTGCGCAGATCCTTCTCCAATTGCAGGACAGTCAGACCATCATCAATCTGTACAGAGGGATTCCTCAATTAGTTGCAACATTCGAACACTTCAAATCTTTTCCACACTAACCAGAATTACAAACCTTTTTTTTATTTTTGATGAATTTGATATTTTTATAAAAGTTGTAGTAATTACATTTAAATACATTCTGAAAGTCAAATGCTTTTACAAATAACCCCACCTCATGCATTCTCAGTCACACAGAACACAAAACAACTGACCTGGTAAGGTTCCACAGACAGTTCCAGGTATAATGTGTCCAATTGCTTTTGACAAGTAATAATACTTAATTCAATGCGATGTTTTAAATGTTCTTCTTCTGTAATCATTTCATTCAGGAGAAGCTTAAAACAAAAACAAGAAACTATGTAAGTGTACATGTACGCACGCATGTTACATACTGCAAAGAGTGCCTTGCAAAATTATTTTCACACTTGTTTACACATTGTTGCTTTGAAGCATGCAGGTATGACACTGAAGTAGGAATAATTGGTTTATATACACAACCTACTGTACCCATTCAAGACAAAAACAAAAATAAATACGAAATTAAAAAACAAAAAGTCACGATTGCATAAGTATTCAAACTCCGAATGTGTGAAAAACCTAAACCTAAAAACGACCTTAACAAGCCACACAATTAGTTGAATGGCCTCTGTGTGCGATAATAGTGGTTCTCCTGATTTCCAAATAAAAACACTGGTCTCTTTGAAGTACCTTGGTCAGGTTGTTAATTTCAAGCAAAGACTCAACCATGAAGACCAAGGAGCATTCAAAGCAAGTCAGGGAGAGTCACTGAAAAGCACAGAAGGCTACAAAAAAAGATCAAAGTCTCTGTATATCCCTGTGGGCACCGTCTACTCAATCCTCAAGAAATGGAAGGTGCATTCCACCCAGAAAGGGCTTTGATCAGGCCATCCCTCCTGAGCAGCCGGAAAAAACAGGACACCGGTGAAGACTTAAAACCAGGGTGAAAATTCACCTTGTGGCTAAAGAATACAATAGTGAATGCCCCTGAGTGGCCCAGTCAAAGTTCTGACTGGAATCCTATGTAGAAAAGGTGGAAAGACTTGAAAGCTGATGTCCTTAAGTGATCCCCAAGCAACTTGAGAGAAATCTGCCAAAAAGAATGGGCAAAAAGTGCAACAAGCCAGTGTGCAAACTTGGTAGAGATTTACACCAAAAGACTTGCAGCTGTAACTGCTCCCAAAAGTGCTTATACCAAATATTGGGTTGAGGGGCTGAATACTTATGCAATCAACATTTGTTTCTTTCGCTAGTTTTTTTTTCTGACATTTACTGTAACTTGTTACTCTTACAATTCTTCAGTTTGAGCATCCAAGTTTTGAATTAAATATTAAGTAAAAAAACATTAAAGAATCATTTTATAATTTCACAAAATGGGACATGATAGGAAGTCTTAATACTTTTGCAGGACACTGTATACATTTCCAGATTAGGTGCTGCATAATCCCAGAGAAATGCAGGATTACATTTCTTTGCATTGAAACAGAATATAATCCAACAGTCTTACATCAATGTGCTTCTTCACCGCCTCCATGCGCTCCACCCGCTGCTCCTCCAGGATCCCGATGCTGTCCCAGATGTCCACCAGCCTCGCCATGGCCAGATTAATGCCAGTCACAAGGGAAAAGGCCAAGGCCTCACTAAGACAAAACCCCAAATTAAAACTGTGCAGCTGCCATTTCTTAACAGCAAACAGGGAGTTCAAAAGAATTAGCAGTATAATAATCGGAGTTTGTAATAGTGATTATTTCCCCCAACATCTTTTAAAGCAGCACATCCGTTAACAGTAATCCAAATTCATCTACTTATAGGGATCTGTAATTAGATAATATAAACCTTCACAACAATATCACTATCCTTAAAGTATAAACTTGAGAATTTTAAACACATACATGTTTTAGTGGAGTTAAGTAATGAACTACTAGTGGATTTTATTATTACGTGTATAATGCATTTAAAATGGTATGCACTAACGTATGTGTTGTGTACAAACTGGACTACATATTCATAAATTAATCCTACTGTATTTCTGAAAAACTTAAACGAATTGTCAGTGACAAAACACAGGTAACGCAGTTATTTAAACACATTTCTGTCGTGCAAAGGAGACATACAAGAAAGGCCTACAACGACGGACAGATAATGTCCTGTTTAAATTCATATGAAAACAGCATCGCCTGGGTTTGCAGTAAAACTAAAACAACACGAATGAACAGCTGCATGTACATACACAGCGCCACGGTTCACCTCAAAACTGAACAAAACAAAGCTAGGATCTCCATAACAAATACAAATAAAAACAACCACATCGGCAATAAAAAACAAATTGTACCGTAACTGCAATTAAAATGAATAGACTACCGAAAGGGATGCATCAATATTGTATTTATGTGCAAAAGTGTTACTTACCTTCTTCTGTTCGGCATGATGAATGAAACGGATGAACAAAGCTTGCTATGAAGTCTAAAAGTTATTTGTATGCCCTGCTTCTGGTTTAGTCTAAAATATATATAACAATTTAAAAAGCTGTGTTCCGTATTTCCCCTTTCACTACCGGACACCTCAATACTCGCTACACAGAAATTCAAAAATTTCGGCTTGCTCAGGAGGGGCCCGCTGATTGGCCAGTAGAAATTACGTCTTTTTTATTACGTCAGTGGTAGCACTCTCCGCCATTGTTGATGAGGGCAATGGCCGTTTTTTAATACAATGGGCAAATAAGGATATAAAAGTGTCATGCCTTGCGTTACAATTAACTTATGTCTGAACCATGTATTCGTAGTTATGAGTACTGCAATGCGTAACATTTCGGAAACTTTATCATTAACGATAAAAGATAAAGGGAATGAAAATGGTTGAATAACGTTAAAAAAAACACACATATGCAGGGACCACAGTCAGGTAATGTTCACTTTTTTAATGTATTATTTGTAGATTCGCTTGCATATTTATATAGGCTTACATATTAAAAGATAAGATAAGTCGCGTTCGTGTTTCGCAGTTTTCCGCAGTTCTGCGCAGATCTACAGAAGACCTCTTATCCCATTGGTGGAGCAGCGCAGATCAGCGCAGAACTGCGGAAATGTGCGCTGCACGAAAGTGACCTTTATTTACCTGTGCAGCTGCATTTGAACGTCACATGTTATGATCACGTGGTCAGGAAAAGGGAAGTATAATTATTCAATGCTGTGTGGAGCTGAGGATTCATGTGTGAAAACTTAATTATATTAATTGGACTGTATGCAAATAACACGCTGTTGCATACATCTTTTATAGTATATTGACATGGGATGTACGGTTAAACTTAAGAATAAGTTACAACATGCGAAACTAGTTTTTATGTGAACACTTTTAGACGTTTAAACTCAACTTGTAAGAGGACAGAAAAGGAAATGTTAGGAACGGTGCTTGTATTTTGTGTGATAGTGCAGAAGGTGGTTGCAGCCTCCTACACAGTCACAGTGGATGCAAAAAAGCCTCAAACTGATTTGAAGCATTTCTGGAAAAGCACCGGGTTTTGGTAGGTCCATTTGTACCTTCATTGTTATTTTATTATTGCATTATTCACCAGGATGTATGGCGAATCTCCTTATAATGAGCAGCAATACTGAAAGACAGGTCACATGTCATTTGGATATGGATTTTTATTTATTTATTTATTTATGTTTAATACTGAGATAGTTGCTTACACACAGGGCAGCAGTTTATTTCAAACAAGTCATGAAGCCAGCCATTGTTTACGCAGACGCATTATAGCATATTATACTGTGACATTCAATTAGAACTAAATTGTTTGTGAGCTTAACATGTGATTATAGAATAACATTGCTGATTTAACGTCATTCGTTTAAATTATGAAAACTGTTGGATACTTCAAGGAGCTCCCTTAGTGTGCTGTCAACCGTTTTAAAGCCTTTGATTTAATTATGCAAACTGAATTAGTAGGTAATTTGGTTTAAGCTGTGCACACAGAACACATCATGCCCACTATCCAGACCTTTTTCTCCTGCATTTTGTGAAGGCTATTCATCAGGTATTTATTAGAATTAGTAAAATGTGTATTAGAATTACTTACAAATCAAGCACACACTACAGGTGAACAGTTTGGAAGCAAATTATTAGGTACTAGCTGCCCAGGGGAGATCACAAAATTATTGGTTCTTATTTTCCCTACTGCCTGGATTGATAAGATACAGATAAGTAATTATTCTTACACTATAGGCTACACTTTATTCACTGCTGAGCATGTTATCTCACTAGTGTAATGGCAGTTCACTGTGTCCTCCTATCCCTAGGAAAGGTTTATCTCTTGGTTAATCAATACATTTTTGGGAATACATTTTTAAATGTATTGATTAACATAACAACCCTTTTCCCTTTTCATGTTATGTAATCACTTTTAATTAACATTTTGGCTCACTTAATGAGTATTGCAGTGTACTACTAGTGTATCAGTACATGCCTTGTTTTTTCTGCTTCAAAGCTCTTCATGTCACATTTAACAAGAGCCTAGAATGGATTGAATTGCTATGTGATGGGGATTTGCTTTCTTATCATTGCAAAATTCAAATCTCTTAAAACTAAGCAGGTGTGTGACTTCACAAAAGTACAATTTTGAAAAAAGTGAAAATGGGTCCACACTCATTAGCCTTTGATAATAACTAAAGAGTACATTACAAGGCCCAGAGAGGGAAACCACAGTCCTATTTGGAATGCTGTATCCATGAAGTCAATCCTACAGCAGCTGAGTTGTCACAAACAGTGTGCAAATATGCACACATCTAGTTAAATTATGTTCCTGGGCAGTCCTGTGTTTGAAAGCTTTTAAACACAGAGGGTCATCTCTTGTCACTTTCTGGCGACTCCTCAAAATTTGTGTTACCATACAAACTGTATTTGTGTAAATATGGTATTGTATATTGATTGTATTGCATTGTTAACCTTGTCAATTGCATTTGTTAAAGTCTTCAATCAAATTCATGTATATTAACATTTATATGTCTTTTAAAAGTCACAATATGGTGTTAGGAGTGTGGTTATTTTCTCAAATTAGCAATACATTTACTGTACCTTAAAGTGAAGGGTTTCCATTTTCATTTCACATAATTCTTTATGTGATTTGAGTCAGCTCAGTTCAACCAAAAACTCCTTTGTGATCACATTTTACCAGCAGAGGTAACAGGTACTCTGTTAACAAGTAGCTCATCCTTTAAGCAAGGGGCTATGTCACATGGTAAAGAAATGGACTTACAAATTCAAGGTGTATTAAACATCCTGTAACCTGTGCTTCATGGAGGATTTCAATGTGATTTGCTAAAGATTAAGCTTTAAAATAATGGTATGAAAATCACCCCTGAGATTTTGATAGAACCAGCCATACAAAACGACAGTTCTTTGACTGTACCCATTTAAATCCTAATGAGTTGGTTGGCGTATAGTAGTTCATCAATCACAGGAAATCCCATGCCCTAATTATTGTGTATATTGTTTTTTTTTTTCTTTTTCGTTTTAGCCCTCCACTGCCTCACAATCAATCTGATCAGTATGACCTGAGCAAAGACCAGCAGATGAACTTGGCTTTTGTTGGCTCCGTTCCCCAGAGAGGCTTTAAGCAAGTCCGTATCCACTGGATGCTGGAGCTGATCACTGTAAAGTAAGTGGGTGAGATGCTTTGTTTGTGGATAAGATGTCCTGTGAAGGGACAGGCAAGCTACACAAATGCATAGCAGATACATTCCTTTTTAAGAAAAATAACCTTGCTGAGGTTATTGGGTTTCTTTCAAATTGCTGATTAACTGTTGAAGGCACTAGTTAGGCACTGATTAACTTAGTCAGGGTCTTTCTTACCCCCTCCCAGATTATACAACCTTAGTAGTTAAATGTGTTATGTAATTAAACACAAAGACAATCAGCTATAACCGCTCTACTGTCATGACTTATTGACCAACATTTAATTTCTTCTTCGAGATGCCACGCTTCCTTGCCCGCTAACATTGTGGACCAATTACTAAAATGATGGCACATGGACAAAAATAGCATCTTTGCCTACATGCCTCTGTTCAAAATAATAAAATATCCACACAGATCTTCATTATAATATCCAAAAATGTCTTCCATTAAGAAAATATGATATACAGTTATATGCTCAATTCCACATGAATATTCTGATTTTTGAGCCAGTAGTCCTTTAAAATAGGTATGTAGTGTGCATTAAAAAGCTGCCGAATGTAGTCTGCAATGTATTTATTCAGCTAATTGGTAGTTGGTGTACTACAACATGCAGATAAAAACAGAGGAGACATTGGGAAAGCATATAATGAGAATGTATTGTGTTTATTTTGTAGGGAAATCAACTCAATCACACAGGTTTATATTCTTTGATTTAGGTCCAAATCAAATCATAACATTAACCAACCTTCCATTTTGTAACTTACCGTTTGAATACTTGTTGGAAGCTATTTGTTTGACAGAGGATTATTTTCTCTAGTTACTACAAACCCACCACACATTACAAAATACATGACTGTATTTTTAGTTTTGCAATTGACAGGTGAATTAAAGTTCTGATTTGGTGTGGGCCTGTGTGAAATACTCTATTTAATGTATTCTTTACTTACGGCACAGGCTAAATTTTTATTTATTGACTTGGTATTTAAAACAGGAGAAATACAACTTCCAGTAGATCTTAAGAATCTTAGAGAGTTCTTGCTACGCCGAATCATCACTTCAAACTTTCCCAGGTGAATAAATCATCTGACATATGGCAGTGTACAATACTCGAAGAAGCAAGATTTGTAAAATGTCGCATGGGGCTGCCCAATGACAAAATATGGTTGTTTTGTCTTCATATCCCCATGTCACTTTTACTCAGGTCTGAAGAGCAATTGTATAAAGTTACAATCTCTGACATTTTGTTTTAAGCTGCGTTTCCCCTGACAGACACCAATCTGGTTTTACTCTCACAAACAGTGTACATAGGACTTCAATAGAAAGGGTTGTGGAATCCACTTCCACCTCATACCAGTTAACTTAATGGTGTTCTGTTACCTTTTGAAAAATATTATTATGAATGTATTTATTATGAAATTTAGACTTTATTAATCGGATTACACCTTTCCATTATTCATTTTTTTTTTCCTATTATTGTTTTCACAAATGGAGCCATATGATTAGATTTTTTATTTTAATTTGTATTTATTAGTGCACAAAGTGAAAATTCTCTTACTCATTTGTAAGTGGGGTTTCATCAACATTTTATATTCAATTTAAAAGTGTCAGTGTTGTTTTTACTAGGCCTAAATATATTTCACTTGTGTCTGCAAAAAGTGCAAGGCCCTGTCAAAGAGGGCTGATTTAGCGCTGAATTGATCAAGAACTGTACAATGGAACAGTGTCTCTTTCTTGTGTTCTTTCATGGGTACGTCATCACTGTGCTTTTATTCTGAAATCGGAGTCTTTCAGAAAAACAGCTAAACTGTTCTGAACAAAACCTCAATTTGCCAGTCAATGTCAGTTGTAGGTGACTGATAATTAAAAGCCCTGTTTTAAATTCTGTCTCTAAAATTAGCGTTGATATCTGTATGGGCAGATTTACTGGTTTTCTTTGTCATAATACTGGATAAAAAGGATAAGGTTTTCAATTTTTTAATATTTCTTTATGAATAGGCATATCCATATTTCTTCTCTATGATGATGTCCCTCCTTATAAGAAAGATGTTGATTGTTGTGCATACATATTTTTAAGAGAGAGCTATATTTTGATAATCTTGGTTTGTAACCTAAACTGTTTTACTGCTTTCATCTGAAGAGATTTTGACACATAGACATTACAGTGTTAAATATAGCATTAGTAAATAGATACGTACATAAACTGGCAGTATATGTATGGCAGAACAAATTAAAAGTGTCAGATTTTGTTTTTGTTTTATCTTGGTTATGTTTTGACATGATCAGTTATGCCTTAATATATGACATAATTCTTCCTTACTATTTACAATCTTTCCAAATCAGATCAAGTAGGATGTCACCCAAGATCCTCATCAAAACATTACATTGACTCTACTACAAACTATTACTGAATTTCTGCAAACTTGGCATGATAAAGAATAGGGAAATGCAATGTTTTTAGTGCTGTATTTTGTTATCCCAGATTGTAAGATATTAGAGTGTTCGCTGAATATTATTCTTTATAATGATTTCAGAATTTCATGAATAAATAGATAATTCTATTATTAATTCTTATTATGACTTCAATAAACACATTTAACAATATGGTAGTTTACATTATTTAGATTAAAAAAATATATCAACTTAAATCATAAAGACTGAACAGTTGATATTTAAAATTAAATATATTTTATAAAACGAAGGAAGAATGGTAAAGACTCCCTTGTAAATACTTTTGTTAGATACAATTCACCATTCTGTAAATTGCAGATTAAATACTTATTATCTCCAACAAAGTTTTAAAACTGAAGTGTGTAAGGTTATAGAAGCAGTTCCATATATGTACATTAGATGCATGTTAAATCTGTTCCATACGAAAAACAAATATAAAATATGGAACTACAATTATGAATGATCTTTTCATCCAATGGATTATTTCAAGCAAATCAAAAATTGGTTTTGTTGTAATATAATTTCCGCATTTTCTAAAAAGCACTTATTTCTCTTTTGCATTCATCATTGATGCCTAATTTAGTGCTAGTGGCAGTGTACTCCTGCAATGAGGTTTCATTGCTCAGTTTCATAGTGGCTCAACTTAGAAGATAATTGACTTAGTTGTTTGTTCAACGTGTCTGTGTCTGTCATTGATTAAGGCATTGTGGTTATATATTTACATAAGGTCCTTAGTCCCTTATTTGTGGGGCTGATGTCCAGTAATAGGACAGAGACAAGACACATATGACTAGTGAGCCTATTGGACCATGGCTTTGACTTCATGTACTGCTGAGCTTTCTGTTTAAACTTCACCATCATTGTCACCAATAATTCTCAATGCTGGTTATAAAAACCTAAAAAACACATCAAATGGTGAATACAAAATATATATTTGTATACATTTTTAAGATTTTTTTTTCTTCCAGACTGAAGGGCAAGTTTTATTTCCTGTTGCATATTCACCATCAGTTCACATTAGCTTTTCTAACCTGGCACCCTGAGTCTCAAGCACCTGGCTTCCTTGCCAGATGCATTCCCTGTTTTTCGAATTTACTGCTTTTGGAAATTCTCTTGAGTCCTGTGTAGTAGTATTGTGTAGTGCTACACGACTGAGTCATTGACTGTCGATTCTCTGCTTTTGGCAAACAAGACAGCGCTGTGCACAGTGTAAAACAACATGCTACTGATGTCTTTGTCTTCTATTCCAAAGAAACCCCCTCGTTTTAAGGATTCTATCACAGAGGGGTTACAACAGGCCAGTAGGATGCTGACCCCAACCTCTTTATAGTCTTTCACTATTCCTTTAAAGGTAATCATCCCCGTGGTATCCATAAAAGGCATTGAAGAACAGTCTAAGACAACTGTATGGAAGTCAAGTTCTTTCGGAACCAAGCTAACTGTGGCTTCTCCATTGGTTTTGTCAAGGTCATTTTCCCTAGCCTGCTTGGCAGCCAATTGCTTTGCCCTCTTCTCTGCCTTCTTCTTTTTGGTGATTTCTAAGAAGGGCTCCACCCCTACAGATTTGTAGAGCGATTTAAGGAAGAAGTCCTTGTTGGCATAGTACAGCGGAGCCTGGAAGCGGAATATCTTCACTTTAGGGACTGTTAAGAGGTTCTCGTATTCGCTGCTGTCCTCATAGAAGCCAGTGTCCTGGACTTGGCCCAGAATGGCTACTTTGGGGACCTGGGTACGAGCCACCACACAAAGCATGGAGAAGATGACTCCAACCAACAGTCCCATCTCCACGCTGATCAGAGCCGATGACAGCATGGTGATCGACCAGACGACGGCATCTATCTTGTTGAGTTGCCACTGCTTTGGCACATCCTGGAATTTGCGAAGGGCACCTCTCAAGCTGACAATGATAATACAGGCCAGAACGCACTTCTGTAGGGAGTAAAAAAGTGGGGCAAAGACCAGGAGGACCAGCAGGACAACAAAGGCG
This sequence comes from Amia ocellicauda, assembly GCF_036373705.1. Taxonomy (NCBI): domain Eukaryota; kingdom Metazoa; phylum Chordata; class Actinopteri; order Amiiformes; family Amiidae; genus Amia; species Amia ocellicauda. The sequence goes on from NC_089857.1 coordinate 27,275,204, forward strand.
CTGATCACACTGGAAACCTGTGTTTGGCAGCCGGTTGAGTCTTTCACCATTGTTTTGGCCAAGGCTGCACTGGTCGTGAAGCAATGGAAAAAGGATGGTATGATATTACAGAAGCCGATAGCGATCATCTCTTGATTGGGCCGAACAGTATAGCCATTCTTCTTGGCAAACATCTCAGAGAGTGAAACTGTGAAGGCAAAGCTGATGATACCAAGGGGTATGGCATCAAACACTACCCTTGGCATCAGCTCAAAACTAGGCACCTTTGGGGGAATGAATCCCGTTGGAATTGCCCCAGAGATACTGGAGCTGTACAATCCATTGAGGTTAGCAAAGTGGGAAACCAGGGTTGCCACTGTCACCACCACCAGCTCTGTGGGTAAAGGGATCTTCAGCCGATCCTTGTAGCGGTCGCCTAACTCCTTGGCAGCCACCAGCACTGCCAAGCAGATGGTGCTGGTAATCAGGTCACAGAAGTTCGTCTTGTGGATATTCTTGAAGATGTTGATCCATGTGATGATGACAGTCCCATAGCCCTGGTGCCGAGGTATCTTGAGCCCGAGAAGGTACTTGGCCTGCACAGTGAGAATGGTGATGGAGGCACCTGTGGCAAAGCCATCCAGCATTGGCGCAGACAGGTACACTGAGACAAATCCCAGCTGGAAAACAGCCATCAGCACCTAGAATAAAATTATTATTATTATTATTATTATTATTATTATTAATATTATTATTATTATTAATATTATAGCATTAAAACAACCTTTTAAAATGCACTATATAGACCTAAATAATAATTGTTCTCAAAGGTATCAAGTCTCATACATGCACACACTTTCACCAATATGCATTGCAGTAAGTACAATGATGATCACAATTCTTGGATGGTTAATCTAATTGAACAGCAAAAAAGAAAGGAAGAACTAAGGGAAAAATCGTAATATACTACCTTACTAATTCATCAGCCTTCCAAACCAAACATTACCTGATAAATACCAGCTAGGAATGTCAAAGCAGCAGCAATGGTAATGGCATAGCACTCCTTCCCACATTCCATACTTAACCCCCCCATGCTCAAGTTCACTGTGGAGATGCTGGAGGAGACAGTGCTGTTCCATATGTCTCCTAATTGCATGGTGTCTACGTTGGTGTCCTCGCTCAGGTCAAACCCTGCCAGATAGACCTCCCGGTCCACCACCTGTCCAACCATGAGGCTCATCAGGCTGAATATCCCCACAGAGACATGCCGGGAGGTGCCCATGAAAAAATATATAATGTTGCTGAAAAAGGAAGTGTACAGGCCATAGATAGGCTGAAGCCCAGCCAGCAGGCAGTAGGCGATGGCCTGGGGAACAAGGATAATCCCCACGATGAGGCCTGACATGATGTCACCCCAGATATACTCCTTAAATTTGTACTTCGGCAACCACCGAACCACAGGAAAGAAGCCAGTGAAGGTGTTTTTCAGCTTGGTCACCGAGCAGGAGAGACTTCTGCTCAGCTTGTTGGTCAGCACTTCCTTCGGGTCCCTCCGCCTGCGCACCTTCCTCTGCAGATGGAGGATGTTTCTCTGGTGCTCTCCCTCCATTGCCTCTGTATTATGTTCGGCCCAGCTCCTGAAAAGGTAAACCATTTAAAATGAAACTGAGAATGCGCTTACAAACAGTAATCATGGTATAGCATGTAGTGGGGTGGTGAGAAGGTATAGGAAACCCTGCAAAACAGGATGACTGCTGTGCACATTTACTGTGGGAAACCTTCATTAAGTTATTGCTTTTGTCTGTCACATACATGTATGGGAATAGCAATGACCTGTGCAATGGCGTTCAGCACTGACTACAACTATAATCTCAGAGGTGCAGGGAAGGGATGAAAAAACAGGACACATCATATTGTTACAAACAAATAAAACCTGGGACCAACACTGTTTTACTGGGAAGACCGATGATCCAAAGGAAATGCTTCTATATCATATTAAGCAACTATGGACAATTTTCTGCAAATGGCTGATGCATTTTAGTTGGTACCTTTGTTTGTGAACAGTTAAATGTCTCAATGTTGAAGTGTCTTTGAAAGTTTCTTTCACGAATACCAGTGTTGTCTTTAGTTTGGACAAGGTCGTACTATTTTCAAAAGGCTTGATACTAGATCATGTTCATATTTGTTTGTGACTCCACAGCCTTGCAGGACAGTTATTATGATCTAGGTATTGCAATGCTCTGAATGCTGCTATTATGACCCAGGTTCTAGTCATTTTATTTGTATAGCTTTAAGCTTTAGGTTAATTTAGTTTTGATAGAGGATTTTTGCTTTTTTTTAATCTTTACTGCATATCGCATTAATGGAGTGTACTTGTATAGCAACCCATATATCAGGATGTTATGTTAGGTTTGTAAAAGTAGCCTATTTACACTTCAGCCAGGGCTTTATTACCCTTATCTTAAAGTAAATATACAAAGTAGAAATACAAATCCATAAAACTAGATGGACATCTGTCTCTGTATTATAAAAGTTACAATTCTGCAAGCATGTTAGCTTTCATAACTTACATTTGAATCATAATGAAGAACTAAGTGATGCACAAAGGTATGCGATAGTCTTATCTCTGATTAAGTAATACCAGTAACTTAGTAGTTAGGTTTTCTGTTTCTGTTAAAAATAATTTGAATGACTCAGTTGTCCACCAAACCTTGACGCCATCATTCGTGTGTGCCCATTCTTTTGCCTCTAGAAAGAACTTGAAGATCTTCAGTTTTCTTCAATATGGAGAGATTTGAATGACTGTTGGTAGCAGATTGCGTACTGGTTAAAAAATTATTAGCTTTACACATACAAATAAGGATTTTTTTTTATGGTTTTGCACTCAAGTTTTTGTACAGCTGCCATATTTGTGTTTTTTTTTTTTTGTTGTTTGTTAGTTTTTCCTGAACTCCATTTAGCTAAACATTGACATTTCTTGGAATTTGTTTGATCTTTTTTCCACACTCTTTACAATAGCATTTCTTGTAGTCATAGTATTTCACTTAACTTAAACTAGTAGTCTCTACATTATATCATTGAGGTTGTAAAGATGAGCACTATTGTTAGTTTATCAGTGCACCAAAAAGAGATTCAGTAGAAGGGGAAAAAACACACAAAGCACATTGTTAATTGCACTGTTTTTTAAATGTTGTGTAGTGACCTTAGGATGAGTGGGTGTTTGTTACTCTGCCCTAATAACGATGTTAGGAAGTTACATTCATCAAAAAGAAAAATCATTGCACCATTTCCCTGAGCTGAACTCCAATGAAATGTTCTAGTAAAACCTGGACAGGAGAGTTATAAAGAGGAGCACCACCAACATATACCTGACAAAATTAATGTAGTGTGATAGCTTACCAAAAGAATTTCCATGTGTGATAGCAAATAAGTGTATTTTGATGATAAGCTTTTACAGGTAAATAAAACAAAATGGCCTAGATTTTGTGCTTCATAAAGAGAAGATTAATATATATTAATATGAATCCATAGTTGGTGATTCCTCCTGTGTTGCTTAAACTCTTATGGTAGTAGTGTATCTCTGGTATGTTTATAACCCATATTAGTTGATGTTCAGTGTTATCTTTTACGTTTTTGACTATAATAAATATGTAAGGTTTAAAAGCTTGCATTTATATTAATAGGTTATTTTGAAAACGTGCACACTTGTGATTTGTATACTGAATGATGTAACCCCTCACAGGTTAAAGGTATATTCACAAAAAACACTGGCTTTGTCTTTGCCCCCGTGATAGCAAAAATATTATTTCCTAAATAAACACCAGCAATAGTTAATTATAGATAATTGTTGTTCACCTAATTGCACAAGTTGCAAAGGCAAACATTTGTGCAATCAGTCCTGAAACTCTGATAAAGACTAGTTTTTTAAAATGTCAGTAGTCAGGATTACTGATTATTCCATGTTTTGATAGGAATACAATTCTTGTACCTAGACATAATAACAATCTGTGATATATCAGCTAAGATGTCCAATTGTGGGTCGCAAGTGCAATCCATTCTGCGCCGTTCACCCTTTAATTGTATGCAAGGCACAAAATGGGGGAGTGGCTGAAATTATGCGTGATTCCTGATTTTTCCGTAACTGCGCCACACAAAAAACAGATTTGCGACACGCAAAATAACGTGCTGAAAACCATGGCGTTAACTCTGCGCACAACACTATTTTAGGGGACAGTGACTGGAAAGTGACATTCCAGCTCAGTCAACAATGGGGCTGTCTGTTTTTATTCATGGTTGTATGTGAACTAGACACAATTCACCCCCTCATGCTTTCTCCACATGAGCTAATGCAACCATGAGTGCATTCACTTATCATAGAGCCATAGAAAACATACAGTGAGGGGAAAAAAGTATTTGATCCCCTGCTGATTTTGTACGTTTGCCCACTGACAAAGAAATGATCAGTCTATAATTTTAATGGTAGGTGTATTTTAACAGTGAGAGACAGAATAACAACCACAAAATCCTGAAAAACGCATTTCAAAAAAGTTATAAATTGATTTGCATGTTAATGAGGGAAATAAGTATTTGATCCCCTATCAATCAGCAAGATTTCTGGCTCCCAGGTGTCTTTTATACAGGTAACGAGCTGAGATTAGGAGCACTCTCTTAAAGGGAGTGCTCCTAATCTCGGCTCGTTAACTGTATAAAAGACACCTGTCCACAGAAGCAATCAGTCAATCAGATTCCAAACTCTCCACCATGGCCAAGACCAAAGAGCTGTCCAAGGATGTCAGGGACAAGATTGTAGACCTACACAAGGCTGGAATGGGCTACAAGACCATCGCCAAGCAGCTTGGTGAGAAGGTGACAACAGTTGCTGCGATTATTCGCAAATGGAAGAAACACAAAATAACTGTCAGTCTCCCTCGGTCTGGGGCTCCATGCAAGATCTCACCTCGTGGAGTTTCAATGATCATGAGAACGGTGAGGAATCAGCCCAGAACTACACGGAAGGATCTTGTTAATGATCTCAAGGCAGCTGGGACCATAGTCACCAAGAAAACAGTTGGTAACACACTATGCCGTGAAGGACTGAAATCCTGCAGCAAGAAAGCACATGTACAGGCCCGTCTGAAGTTTGCCAATGAACATCTGAATGATTCAGAGGAGAACTGGGTGAAAGTGTTGTGGTCAGATGAGACCAAAATCGAGCTCTTTGGCATCAACTCAATTGGCCGTGTTTGGAGGAGGAGGAATGACCCCAAGAACACCATCCCCACCGTCAAACATGGAGGTGGAAACATTATGCTTTGGGGGTGTTTTTCTGCTAAGGGGACAGGACAACTGCACCACATCAAAGGGACGATGGACGGGGACATGTACTGTCAAATCTTGGGTGAGAACCTCCTTCCCTCAGCCAGGGCATTGAAAATGGGTCGTGGATGGGTATTCCAGCATGACAAGGACCCAAAACACACAGCCAAGGCAACAAAGGAGTGGCTCAAGAAGAAGCACATTAAGGTCCTGGAGTGGCCTAGCCAGTCTCCAGACCTTAATCCCATAGAAAATCTGTGGAGGGAGCTGAAGGTTCGAGTTGCCAAACGTCAGCCTCGAAACCTTAATGACTTGGAGAGGATCTGCAAAGAGGAGTGGCACAAAATCCCTCCTGAGATGTGTGCAAACCTGGTGGCCAACTACAAGAATCGTCTGACCTCTGTGATTGCCAACAAGGGTTTTGCCACCAAGTACTAAGTCGAAGGGGTCAAATACTTATTTCCCTCATTAACATGCAAATCAATGTATAACTTTTTTGAAATGCGTTTTTCAGGATTTTTTGGTTGTTATTCTGTCTGTCACTGTTAAAATACACCTACCATTAAAATTATAGACTGATCATTTCTTTGTCAGTGGGCAAACATACAAAATCAGCAGGGGATCAAATACTTTTTTCCCTCACTGTACACCGATCAGCCATAACATTTTGACCACTGACAGGTGATGTGAATAACACTGATAATCTTGTTATCATGACACCTGTCAGTGGGTGGGATATATTGGGCAGCAAGTGAACATTTTGTCCTCAAAGTTGATGTGTTAGAAGCAGGACAAATGGGCAAGCGTAAGGATCTGAGCGACTTTGACAAGGGCCAGATTGTGATGGCTAGACGACTGGGTCAGAGCATCTCCAAAACTGCAGCTCTTGTGGGGTGTTCCCGGTCTGCAGTGGTCAGTACCTATCAAAAGTGGTCCAAGGAAGGAAAAGCACTGAACCGGTGACAGGGTCATGGGCGGCCAAGGCTCATTGATGCACGTGGGGAGCGAAGGCTGGCCCGTGTGGTCCGATCCAACAGACGAGCTACTGTAGCTCAAATTGCTGAAAAAGTGAATGCTGGTTCTGATAGAAAGGTGTCAGAACACACAGTGCATTGCAGTTTGTTGCGTATGGGGCTGCGTAGCCGCAGACCAGTCAGGGTGCCCATGCTGACCCCTGTCCACGGCAGAAAGCGCCTCCAATGGGCAAGTGAACATCAGAACTGGACCACAGAGCAATGGAAGAAGGTGGCCTGGTCCACGAGTTCAAGGTGTTGACCTGGCCTCCAAATTCCCCAGATCTCAATCCAATAGAGCATCTGTGGGATGTGCTGGACAAACAAGTCCGATCCATGGAGGCCCCACCTCGCAACTTACAGGACTTAAAGGCTCTGCTGCTAACGTCTTGGTGCCAGATACCACAGCACACCTTCAGAGGTCTAGTGGAGTCCATGCCACGACGGATCAGGGCTGTTTTGGCGGCAAAAGGGGGACCTACACAATATTAGGCAGGTGGTCATAATGTTATGGCTGATCTGTGTGTGTGTGTGTGTGTGTGTGTGTGTATATATATATATATATGCTGGTATAGGAACAGTGCTGTGAGCCTGGCGTTTTGGGTTCGAAACCCGAAGTTTGCTGTAATTTATTTGATTTTGTTTTAATTTTTTTAATGTTATGTATATATGTGTGTGTGTGTGTGTGTGTGTGTGTATGTATGTATATATATATATGTATGTTTTTATTCCCGAAGTTAAATGAGAACGAACAATTATAAGGCGATTAATAAAGCTTTTATACAAATGATCTTCGTTAGAATTTCGTTTCAGTAACACGGTTCAGGGAACGTTAACTCCTAGCAAATGTATGACAATGCAAGGAAAATTAACTCATTGATATCCAGTAAGAGTGCATCATTTATCGAATTCATACAAACTAAATCTAAGAAATGTAATAAAAATAATAATAATATTACATCCACATATGCACTGAATTTAATAGCAACGCTTAAGTAAAAGAAATAAACAAATTATCCCTCTGTGCAGTGTAAGAAATATATTTTCAAAAGATAAAAAGCTTGCTTATGGAAATCAAAAGGATATGGCGGCTACACAGCACTAGGTGCTACACACCTGTTTTGGACACAGCAGCAGTAATGTACATACTATTATGTCTGATTCTGTGACGACCTACATACAGACAGACAGTTATGGGTATTGGGTAATATGTATTACTATACGTGCACAATATTGTGTTTGTACTGCAATACGACGCGTAGTCAGGACAATGGCATAGAGGTGCGCATTCAGGATGTGTCCAGACTCCGGTGCACTGCACAGTGTGGGCTGATTCCTAATTAGATGTGTGTGTACAAATAACACATGAAACACTGCCTTCATTCATTCATCCACCTGCAGAGACCTGTTGCTTTAATGCCGTGGCTTATTAACATATGGTATTGACTCGGTGATTGGACACATGAGATGCAAATATATTCCGGGCTGACATTAAACATGCGCATAGTGCAATCGAATTTTAATTGCATGAAAGCCTTAATTAGACTGAATAAACGAGTCAATTTTTGCGTGATATTAGCGCGGCGCATTCATCCAATAACTGCGCAAAACTGTGTTCAAACTAATAATACTAATAATACTGGCGCAGTGTGGAGTGGTTTACGAGGCGCAGTCTTGAGTGACACCTGAAAGCAATGCTATTATGCTATATGTCAAGTTTGAATGTCTAGCCCGTGATGTTCAGATGTATTCCTATGCTTAAAAATATGTAGGAAATATATGCAGTAAAAGTAGCCATGTGCCAAATCTTAATTAGGTACATTTGGATATTGCTTTTGTTAGACTTTTACAATTTATCAAAGGTGTGGGGGCAACTGTATGTGTATCTTTGCCATTAACAGGTTTGATATCTTCCAATTTAGTTTGATGGGCATGAATTTAAAGTCATTTGAAAGTTTTTAAATGTGATTACAAGTATTTTAGCCCCTCAGCCCAATACAATGTCAATACAATCAATCAATGTAAACACAAAGTCACAATCACTGCATAACATTTCAGTGAGTGATACATGTCAGGGTTGTCTTCTGGACACTCCAAACGTATTAATGGACATACAACATACAAAATGATCATAGTAATTAAATTTCTCGGCATATTTAAGTAACTAATACTATATTTTATTCAAATAAATTACATTTAAGCAACATAATAGAGCCCCATGAAAACAGTAAGTACAAATAGTACAATTCACATTTTAAAAACAAACTCACAGTGCAGCTCAAAGCTCTCTCTCTCTCTCTCTATCTCATATATATACCTGTTTGTATGATCTAGGATCGTATGTATTGCACTTTCTCATAGCAGTCTCAACACGTTAATAATCACACTGTAGTTACGGTGGTTCACTATTGTTCACAGAAAAACTAAACTCACCCACACACTGCTTACAGCCTGCTGACAGAAGACCGAAAAGTTGAACTGCACATGGAGGAACAAGCAAGTGGAGAGGAGGGGCAGAGAGGTAGAGAAAAAGAGAGACACACAATCACAGACTTGTCTTTCTCTCCCTTCCTCCTTCACTCTCTCAGGGAATGCTCACTGTCCTCTGTGCTTATTTGTTTCATGTAATATTCATAAAACTGTGGGCTGTCCCTTTACCAACAAAGGGTCATTCTATAGGCTGCTCTAGCAGGGGGTGTGGAAGCTTTGCCCTTATCACTTTTTCTCTTTTTTTTAAATACACACTGCAACACCATGTTAGAATCTGTCATTATGCAATCCGATCAGTGCAAATCTGGTGAAGCAAGTCAATATTTTACTGACTACAGGGAATTATCTTTAACGGAGAATTGTAACCTTAAGGGTTTTACTTCATCTCTGTTGCTGGTAAGAACATTCACGGTGAAATAAAATCATATACGTTTTTAAATGTCCATATACCTGCTTTTTATGACAACACTGGTCTGGTAGTCTGGACACTTTGTATATTACATAAGCACAGGTTACCTGCAAGCTTATGCAAACACTGGGTTATCAGTATTCTCTTTAGCATACATGGCTTCCCTAGCCAGAGTGGTAAGAAGAGCAATCGGGAAGTCTCTTTCCTAAAACAAATATGCTCCCTTGTGTTATCAGGGATATCTGGATATGCACCAGTTTGGAGCTTGCCCCCTTGTTTTGGCTCAGAGAGGTCAAAACATGACCTTTCTTCAAGTACTTCCCTAAGGTGTACAGAGCATTTTTTTTAAATTATTATTATTGTTTTGGTACTCCAGTCAGAGCTCACAGGTATCTTGCACTAGAATGGAAGCTAAACCAGCTTCCATTCTAGTGCAAGATACCTGTGAGCTCTGACTGGCTGACTGCCTACCTTTTTGAGACTATTTCCAGAATGTTTTCTGTAGAACTACTTCCTGTTTATAAGACTATGCTCACTTAATCTCTTCCTGAATGGTTATTTGTAGCATTTGGATTGAATGGTTTTGAGATGGTGGTTTAAGATTTGCTTCAGTGGCATTTTGAAAACTTTTTAAATGTAGTTTCTTTATACAAAAAGTACTTAAAATTGAACATTTTATCATGAGCCTGAAAATTAAGGAAATTACCGTATAACCCATGTATCATTCAAGTCGATTACTCACTTTACAATTTAATAGAGTAAGAATGTAGCTTCTAATGCACAATACAAGTGCAATATATTTGACTATGTAAACTACTGATTTACAGTGGTTACAGAAAATTGGATGGGTGCAAACACTCTCGTTTGACTTTAATATGCATTCAGTGTATGTTCATTTTTATTTCCTTCTGTTTTATGATACTTTGCATGAAACTATGAACAGTATTTGCAAAGATTGTATCATTGTTTTTCACTCCATTTTCAACTTAAGTCAGCCTGTATTATTTGCAACACCTATGTGAGATTCTAAATTAAAAAATCATTAGAGGAGCTGACTCATGCCAGATAGGACATTACATGGGGTGTGTGGAATGTAGCAGGGGAAAATGATAAATGCTGAAGATTTTAAAAGCTCTTTTGGTTACTTTATTCAGTAAAACAGCAATATAAAGTTAATTTAAGATGATGCCATACTCATCCAATCCCCTAGAATAAGGAGTTTAAGCAATTCTGGTTTTATATTACAATCTCTTGTCTTCCTTTACAGTTAAATAGTTAGACAGCTCTCTCATGAACATGGTGTACAATCACACCTCACATACCTTAACTTGAAATGACATCAGTTTGCAAATATTCCAGTTTGGAGAATTTAGAAATATATTACATTCCTTAATATCCTCAGTGACCCTTAGTACCTTACAAACCACAAAACTTTGCTTCCTATGGGTGGAAACAGTCTCTGTGATGAGAAATGTCAGCAACTGTGACAGAAGCCACATACAAACAAGTTTGACTAGTCTGGGGTTCCACTCTCAGCTGCATTGCTCCGTGAAGTTTGTCAGTGTATAGTTTACTTTCCTGTACACCGCAACAAGTTTTTCATAAATTAAAATAGACTTTGGATGCTTTTTTTTTTAAGTGACTCTCTCCTCTTTGTATATGACCGGTTTTGTCTTGATTTGATTTCAAGTGATTTTAATCCAATAATATCACAGGCTAGAGACTATGAAATACACCGAAAAATATGTTGGTATCCATTACATCTGCGCGACATGTGACTGAGCTGCAGCCTTTCTGTTAATCTTGCATGTGACTTTGTTTTTAGCACCATGTTGATTTTAATTAAGATGGCTGGAAATTATGCATTATATGCCTCCTTATTTGTTCAGAAAGAAGCAAATTAACCACAACAATCACATGCAGTTGTATATTTCTGTGTGCACATGCTTTGTGACTTCACAAGTTGTGCGTGATGACCAATAGGTATGACATTCCAAAAGAGAATATATAACCACAGGAATGCAGTGAAAGTGTTGCGTCTTCATTTCTGCCAACACAGATGCCATTAGTGTAATTTCTATTATTTGAGCAGAAGCTTATTTTAAATTACTATCACTATATTGGAGCTGCAAAACTGTCAAATATCTTTAAACTGGGGATTCAGCTTTAAGTCCTGAGTCAGACATTACTCCATGTGTGGTGTCTGGAAAACACTTCACAAATGAAGTAGTGATTAACAGTTCAATTCTTAAGCTCATTCTCAAGATCTTGATTTGCTTTTAGTTTTTGAACAGTAAGTTATCCTGGTTTTAAGAGTAGTGTGACCAGACTTCATAAATTGTTACATTAACCTTCTAACTTAATGGCATCTTCTCAAACCAAATCACTAAATTTCATGTAGTTATGCTAAAGTAAATTTAGACAAAGCCTTGAATGCTCAAAAAACCCAATCTCTGACATGATGTCTGTGATACATTCCCCTCCATTAACTGATTTTATTTTTTTTATTTTTTTTTGGCTGATCTCTTAGAACTTAAATTCTAATTCTATATTTATGTATCTATATATCCATCTAATATAAATATATTCTTTATATAAACATGTCATTATTTATAAAACACATGATGTTGCTTTCTGCAGTGTTGTTACTATAAACATTTTTTTTCTGCAACTCACCCCATCACATCAGCTCTGAAAAATGTTTATTTACATTTTCTTTTAATAGGATCAGATCTGAGTGCTGGAAGTGGTTAGTCTTAGACTTTCAGAAAAATTGGGTTGCCATCTCTTTTAGATGGTTCTTTCTTTGTGCCAGTTTGTTTGTTCCCATTGTTTCCTGTATCTGTTGATTTTAGTTTATCCATGACATTTACTTTTCTTCCAGTTTTCATCCAAGAAAATATCTTTTAAAGGTATGGATACGTGGCTCCTCTTTCCTCTGAACCACAGAAAATTGTTGACTATACACACGTTTGTAGTGCCTTTACTTCTTTGGGATGGTAACATGAATGTTTATAATATTTTTATATTAAATATTATATATGTTATGTTACTATTTTTTCTCTTGCATTATTATTATTATTAATTTTACTAGCTAATTGAATTCCTAAACAAGATCTTCTACTATGAACAGTGTAATAAAAGCCAGTTCAGAGCACTAGAATTCTAAACGGAGGTAATGGAAAAATTGTCACGGTCACTCTATGTAAACAATGCCCAACATGGCCTTTGGGAAATACTATCTCCTTTCATACACCTTTTGTTAGATTTATTTCTCCCTTCTACTAAGAACACAAGATCCGGTGAATGTAAAATATATTATCTTAAGCCTGAAATGATGTATACAATATATTTGAAATCCTTACCCTTCTCAGTGGAGCTTTTCGTCTTTGTTGCTGCTGTCTGTTCCATGCCTTCTCTGCAATGGGATTCCATCTGCTCTTGTTGAGGTCTGCGGCAGCACCAAAGCCTGCTGCTACTGGATGCTTCAGCCAGACGTAGGCCTCATTCTCCTGTCACCGCGCGGAAGGCCTTCCTCTTACTGAACGGTTGCCATGGATACGGATGCAATCGCAGTGTGTCTCAGGATCGGGGGGAGGATAGGCCTGAGGCGATGCTTCCTAGCTCCATTCCAGGGGACCCAACAGTCATGGTGTTTTTAGCTAAACAGACCTTGACTGTTGTTTTACAACTTGTATATTGTGTGAGCCGTGGGAGTTTTTCATTGGTAATCACCTGTAGATCTTTCTTTCCAAGAACTAGAGATAGAAAACACAGTTTACGGAATGGTATAGGTTCTCATGTAGAGTAGTGCATTTGTATTGCACCAATTTTCCTTGAATAGTTATTACATCAGTTAATACCCCTTTTAAAATTGTTATTCTTCTGGCTGTTTCAAAATGTTAGTCATTCATTCTGCAACAACAGACAATCATTTTCAGAGTTGCAGCCAATACATCCATGATTATGAATTGAGGATTAATTAAGGAACTAGGATTAATTATGTCAGGGAATGCCTTTTTAATTTTTAAAGGGAGAGGGTGAAAGTTGGTTACAATGTCCTATCTATCCTAACAGTTTCACAGAGCCTGCAAAGCTTCATATGTTTTAAGCATCAAAATGGTGTGGCCTATTAATGGTGACAAAGTGAGTTTACAGTTCATCAGTGGTGTAGTCTATGTGATATGCAGGCATATGCCATATACCCACCTATATTTCCTGTATGCCCACTATAAAATGTGCAGTGATATATAATGTTCCTTTATTAAATTAAAAATAAATAATCAATTTACAATATTAGATTTATATTTCAAGTTAGGGACTTACAATTTAACCAAGAAACTGAATATGCACATAAGGAAGGCTTTACTGGCTGTACTGGGGGTTATTTCACTTTGTAATGTTCTCATACACATAATGAGCCCCGTTACATGTGCATGTGTGCCCACGTGCATTTGCAGGAAGGGGCATAAGTGGGGGCTGGCACAGGGACGATGGGGGCTTGGTAATTTGACCGTATGCCCACTACTTTATTCTAGAGAAAGGGATCAGGAAAGCAAAGATGGAAATAGAAAAAAATATAGCTCTTGGAGCTAAAACTAATGCAAATAACTTTTTTCAATACTACAACAGCAAGAGGTCAATAAAGGAGGAAGCGAAACGGCTAAAGGGCAAAAACTAACAAGATGTGGCAAATGTTCTAAATTAGTATTTCACAGAGGTTTTTACAAAAGAAAAAACGGATAACATGCCACAGGTTAACAACCAGTCCAGTCAATTAGATTTGAGGAGTTGCTTCTACCTGGAGTGAGGTTGTTAGTGGAGTTCCACAGCAATCAGTACTAGGACCTTTGCTGTTTCTAATCTACATTAATGATTTGTACTCTGGGATAGTTAGCAAAGTTGTCAAATTTGCAGATGATACTAATATAGGTGGCTCGGCAGATACAATCTCGGCAGCACAGGCTATTCAAAGGGACTTGAGATAATATTCAGTTGTGGGCCGACACCTGGCAGATTAAATTTAATGTGGGCAAGTGCAAGTTATTACATGCAGGTAACAAAAATGTCCACTATAATTATATTCTGGGAAGAATAGAACTAGATGAAGTAACGCATGAGAAAGACTTAGGAGTCTATGTGGATTCCTCACTTTCTAAATGTGGAGAAGTAATAAAAAAGGCAAACAATGTTAGGGTACATTGTCAAAAGTGTAGAATTGAGAACAAGGGCAGTAATGTTCAGACTGTACAATGCGCTAGTTAGAGCTCATCTGGATACTGTGTACAGTTCTGGGCTCCACACTTCAATAAAGATATCGCTGCTCTAGAGGCAGTTCAGAGGACAGCAACCAGACTTATTCCAGGTCTGAAGGGACTGTCCTACTGAGAGACTGAGGGAACTGAACCTTTTCACCCTGGAACAGAGGAGACTACATGGGGACTTGATTCAAGTCTTCAAAATCATGAAAGGTATCGACCACATCAAACCAGAGGTGCTTATCCAGATCAGTAGGGACACACGAACCCGAGGACACAAATGGAAATTGGGCTTCAAGGCATTCAAAACGGAAAACAGGAGACGCTTCTTCTGTGGTAGAAGCTGAAAATTTGGGAACATTTAAAATCAGACTGGATAGGATCCTTAGATCACTCAGTTATTAATGGACACCAAACGAGCACGATGGGTCGAATGGCCTCCTCTCGTTTGTAAACTTTCTTATGTTTCTTATAGACTGTACCACTGCAATTCATGTAATTACACAGTAGTTTTCAGTTTGTACTGCAGGTTAATGGTTGTGGGCTTAGACCTGTACAGAAACCATAGGAACCCACACATGACAGTGTTGAAGTAAAACATTAATTTAGACCAGCACTGCTGACACATTAACTTCAGGTCCTACACCACCCAACTCTGCTTTAAGTAATGGCAGTCCCTTTCTGTTCTTGACATGTTCTAATCCTGTTATATCGGCAGGTGAAAATAGTTTTTTGTGTACTGCCTTTTTTCCCCCATTACCTTTACTACCCTCTCCCCATTTTTTTATTTTTTTTTATGAAATTAACTTTACAGCTTTTTACAGACCATAAAGACTCTATTACAGTCATGGGGTAATGCTTGTGGGAAAGTCTCATGTAATCTTCCAGAGCGATAATTTCACTTAACAAAAGTAAATAAAATGATTATTTTGTATTTTCTACTACTGGGTGTGTGTTGTTTTTTATTTGTTTTTTATTTGGTTGGTTGGTTTTCAACTTTTATGGGCTTTGGTATCATGGTCATGCATCAATCATGCAGTAGACAAATATAAGATGATGAAAACGGTGGGTGTTGCACTTTTAGCTTTTTTTTTTTTCCTTTAAGTTAGAAATTCATAGAAATGGAACATTCTAGTTCCCATTTTCAAACACATGACTCTGAATGAGGTGTTTTTTCTTTATGTAGAGTATCATAAATATAGAGCATGAGGGTTCAATATGCTAGTTTGGTATCAAAGTACATGCTAAATTGATCTTTTTCATTTTTGATCACTGTGAAGTTGTCTAGTTACTATGATATTCATTACCCCCAGACTCTTGATTGTACGTAGATGTAAATGTTGAAATGTCTTGATTAGAAAAATTACTTTAAAGTTAGCTATTGTTGGGATTTCTTATGAAAATGTCACTGCAGTTGTCTTTCCAGGTTGTACTGTAATTCTTCACACACCAATGCAGTTGTATTGGGAAAATTAGTCAACTAGTTAGTTTTATTCATCTGATGTTGTTTTTAAGTATGTCACCAAAAATCTAACCATGATTCCCTCCTGGTTTTCTGAGAGCAATTGTGATGTTTTAAATATAGAGCTTGATGGTTCAAAATGCCTGTTAGTGACGGTGAAAGTCTGAAAGTGTGCAAATTCCTTTTTTATATTAAAAGGCCATTTCAGGATCTGAAAAAGTGGGATACAATTTCCTAATCACTGGAGAGCAAGCATACAGACCCATGTGAAACCACAAGCAAAAGAAAATGTATCTGGTTTGGTGGATAGATGTCATTCATGAAACACATGCTCAACAGCAAACTGAAACGACTAGAAGACTTCATACAAAGGAAAATTAACCTAAGCAGTATATTTATGTATTTGTTTGTTTTTATCAAGTTCATAGTTTGAAAGTTTTCTTAGTTTAATACAGAAAAGCTGTCACTCACAAGTGACAGTGATTTTGATGATGTTTAAACATTTGTTTGTATTTTTATACCTTTTTTTAATTTGTATTTACTTACATGGAACAGTGGCTTAGGAAGCAAGTGTTTGAATTGCACAGCCAGTGGCCTGTCTAGTTTGTTACAAAAGTACATGTTTAAAGGATCTCTTTCATCCCTGTGAAGTTTTCTAGTTACTATGATATTCATTACCCACATCATTTAAGTTAGACTGTAGATGTAAATGTTTAAATGACTTGATTAGAAAAATGACTTTAAAGTTAGTTATTGTTGTAATTGTTTGGTAAAAGTCATTGCGGTTGTCTTTCCAGGTCACACCATAATGTTTTCCACACCAATGTCCAAAGCACGGTTATAGTGGGAGAATGAGTCAACTAGTAATTTGGTATTTATCTGTTGATAAGTAGTATGTAACCAAAAATCAAACCATGATTCCCTCCTGGTGTACTGTTAGCGACTGTGATGTTTTAAAAGTGGGAATCTTGCAAATATATATAAATATAAAATTAGTTTGGATGGTCTTTGCATTATAGAATGTATTTTTAGAATGCTAGGTAGTCTTTCACTCTTACTAACAGGATAAATCAAAATCACTATTCAAAAGGCTCTTAAAATATTATTCCAGATGATTCCTCTCTTAAGCTGCCACCAGCAGTTTCCTTAAGGTTAATATCTGATTCCTGGATACACCAGGACAATCCTGGGGGGGTTGGCTGCTCTAGTGAGTTTTCCCTTAATAGTCCTATTATTTTTACTATGTATTTTCAAACAATAAGATTAAAATACTTTCAACTTTCAAATATATCCTTAATATTCTAAATACATTTAAATATGTAGGTTTAAATTAAATATTAACATGGTTACATAACTTAGCAGAGGTAAGTTGCAATATTATGAATGTAAATGCTGTGGGACATGCAGAAGTATAGGCTATAACTGGCAATACAACAATGGAATTGAACTTTGTTTCTTTATCAGGCCAGAGTACAGCATTATTATATGTAACACTTATATGTAACACTTTGAGGCTGTGCTTTCATAAATGAGAAAAAAACTAGGTCATATGATGCATCAGGAGTGAGCAGACCAAACCAAAGGAGCTCCCTTAAGAGTCTTTCATACTTCATTTAAAATCCTTTAAAGGGCATAGCATGAGCATTGAGATGGCAGGGGACATCCATAAACAGGCTGAAAGTTTATTTAGAAAGAACCTAGTTCTACATAATATTGCACACTTATACTGACCTAAAACAAATTCAAAATTAAAAAGTAATACAACTTGGAGATTAATCAATAAAAATGTCAAATTATTTTCACAAAATGCAATATTGTATTCAGTTTCATCTAAATGTATGCTGGTATTGCACAAAGGTTTCAATATATTTGAAAGGTATATTTTTTATGTAAATATATATTTAATGCAAATATATAAATATCTCAGAAGTTGCAATACTTGGAGATACCTCTGATCTATATCTTCCTTTTCCAGAATGCAAACACATTTTTTAATCTGTTTTACCTATTTTATTCTTTGTAGTTTGATAGTGATAGTGAACTTATGCCTATTTTATTTTATTAGAAGCCCTTACTCTAAACAAATATCATTTGTTAAATGTGGATAAATTCAAATGTTTCCAATTTTTGGTATGAAACTTTATCATTAGAGGTCAGATGAAAATTCTCTAATTGTTATTGAAGATATAAAATGTAAAAAATATAAATGACAAAAAACTAAATCACAACCCAGAAGAAAGAACTGGTGGTTCCAACCCTATACCACACTTTCATACTGTTCCATATTATAAATTAAGCGATCATTAATTAATCTGTGAGAAGCAGGTCAAAGGGATGAAAAATACTCCAACTACTGTCTTTATTCATTGAACCTATAAATGTTTTGCAGTTGCACTTCACCACCAAAAATATATTCTGTATATATAAGACCTGTAAAAAAAGCTACACAGCATGTACACCTTTTTGGAATAATGAGACAAACATTAGAAATGGATCCATGTTCTCTTTTGCAGTCGCACAAACAGGCTGTCTATGTCTTATCTACTGCTTTATTATACACTGCCGTTCAAAAGTTTGTGGTCACTTAGAAATGTCCTTGTTTTCGAAAGAAAAGCAACATTTTTGTCCATTAAAATAACATCAAATTGATCAGGAATACAGTGTAAACATTGTTAATGTTGTAAATGACTATTATAGCTGGAACCAGCTAATTTGTAATGGAATATCTACATAATTATATCTATCCCATTATCAGCAACCATCAGTCCTGTGTTCCAATGGCACGTTGTGTTTGCTAATCCAAGTTTAAATTTTTTAAAAGCTAATTGATCGTTAGAAAACCCTTTTGCAATTATGTTAGCACAGCATAAACTGGCCTTCTTTAGACTAGTTGAGTATCTGGAGCATCAGCAATTGTTGGTTCGATTACAGGCTCAAAATGGCCAGAAACAAAGAACTTTCTTCTGAAACTCATCAGTCTATTATTTTTCTGAGAAATGAAGGCTATTCCACGAGAGAAATTGCCAAGAAACTGAAGATGTCGTACAACGCTGTGTACTTCTCCCTTCTCAGAACAGCGCAAACTGGCTCTAACCAGAATAGAAAGAGGAGTGGGAGGCGCTGGTGCACAACTGAGCAAGAGGACAAATGCATTGGAGTGTCTAGTTTGAGAAACGGACGCCTCACAGATCCTCAACTGGCAGCTTCATTAAATAGTACCGCAAAACACCAGTCTCAACGTCAACAGTGAAGAGGCAACTTTGGGATGATGGCCTTCTAGGCAGAGTTGCAAAGAAAAAGCCATATCTCAGACTGGCCAATAAATAGAAAAGATTAAGATGGGCAAAGGAACACAGACACTGGATAGAGGAAGATTGGAAAAAAGTGTTATGGACAGACGAATCTAAGTTTGTGGTGTTCGGATCACAAAGAAGAACATTCGTGAGATGCAGACCAAATGAAAAGATGCTGGAGGAGTGCTTGACGCCATCTGTCAGGCATGGTGGAGGCAATGTGATGGTCTGGGGTGCTTTGGTGGTGGTAAAGTGGGAGATTTGTACAGGGTAAAAGGGATCTTATACAACCCCAATTCCGAAAAAGTTGGCACAGTATGGAAAATGCAAAACAACAAAGAGTCATTTAAAAATTCAGTTCACCCTGTACTATATTGAAAACACATTATTAACACATTTGATGTTTTACTTTGTTAATTTAATTTATTTTTTTAAATATACACTCATTTCAAACTGATGACTGCAACACACTCCAAAAAAATTGGGACAGTCGACTGTTTACCACTGTGTAACATAACCTTTTATTTTAATAACACTTATTAAGCGTTTGGGCACTGAAGACACCAGTTGGTTAAGTTTAGCAAGCAGAAGTTTCCCCCATTCATCCATTATGCATTTCTTCAGCTGCGCAACTGTACGGGGCCTTCGTTGCCTTATTTTGCGGTTCATAATGCGCCACACATTCTCAATCGGAGACAGGTCAGGACTGCAGGCAGGCCATGCTAGCACCCGCACTCTCTGCTTACACAACCATGCGCTTGTAATCCGGACAGAATGTGGTTTGGCATTGTCCTGCTGGAAAATGCAGGGACGTCCCTGGAAAAGACGACGTCTGAATGGCAGCATATGTTGCTCCAAAATGTGTACATATCTTTCTGCATTAATGGTACCCTCACAGATGTGCAAGTTACCCATGTCATGGGCACTGACACACCCCCATACCATGACAGACGCTGGCTTTTAGACCTGACGCTGATAACAGCTTGGATGGTCCTTTTCCTCTTTGGCCCGGAGAATACGACGGCGGTTTTGTCCAAAAACTATTTGAAATGTTGACTCATCGGACCACAAAACACGATTCCACTGTGCTACTGTCCATCTTAGATGAGACCGAGCCCAGAGAAGTCGGTGGCGCTTCTGGACAGTGTTGATGTATGGCTTCTGCTTTGCTTAGTAAAGCCTTAACTTGCATCTGTGGATGCTGCGGTGAATGGTGTTGACTGACAAAGGTTTACCAAAGTCTTCCCGAGCCCATGTCAGGATATCCATTACAGACTCATGACGGTTTTTAAGACAGTGACATCTGAGGGATCAGAGTTCACACCCATTCAGAAGTGGTTTCGGCCTTGCCCTTTACGCACAAAGATTTGACCGGATTCCTTGAATTTTTTAATTATATTGTGCACTGTAGAAGGTGAAATGCCCCAAATCCTACCAATTTGTCTTTGGGGAATGTTGTTCTCAAAGTGTTAGATTATTCGCTGACACATCTGTTGGCAGATTGGCGAGCCTCGACCTGTGGAGTAAAGTGACCTGTGGAGCAAGTGAAAGTACAGCAAAGGAAAAAAAAAAAAAATATATATATATATATATATATACACACTGACAGTTATTTTGTGTTTCTTCCATTTGCGAATAATCGCACCAACTGTTGTCACCTTCTCACCAAGCTGCTTGGCGATGGTCTTGTAGCCCATTCCAGCCTTGTGTAGGTCTACAATCTTGTCCCTGACATCCTTGGACAGCTCTTTGGTCTTGGCCATGGTGGAGAGTTTGGAATCTGATTGATTGCTTGCTTCTGTGGACAGGTGTCTTTTATACAGGTAACGAGCTGAGATTAGGAGCTCTCCCTTTAAGAGAGTGCTCCTAATCTCAGCTCGTTACCTGTATAAAAGACACCTGGGAGACAGAAATCTTGCTGATAGGGGATCAAATACTTATTTCACTCATTAACATGCAAATCAATGTATAACTTTTTTGAAATGCGTTTTTCTGGATTTTTTTGTTGTTATTCTGTCTCTCACTGTTAAAATACACCTACCATTAAAATTATAGACTGATCATTTCTTTGTCAGTGGGCAAATGTACAAAATCAGCAGGGGATCAAATACTTTTTTCCCCTCACTGTGTATATATATATATATATATATATATATATGTATATATATATATATATATATATATATTATATTATATTATATTTTTTTTATTTTTTTCCTTTGTTTTTTTTGTAAATGTTTTGATTTGAAACTATGTATCTGCAAGGAAAGTTCATAACTGATTATTTATTTTTGCTCAGTCTGTTACTCTTTATACGTTTTATTTTTGTTCTTTAAATTACATTATAGTGGACAAAATGCTTGTGTTTTTTCTCTATTTTGTTAGAGTTGTGAATGAAAAGCCACATTACAACTTCACCAACCTGGACAAACTTGTTGATCTCTTGTGGAAGAATGGGTTAAGGCCAGGTAAATATAGTTATTATAACCTATCTGAGGTTAGACATTTGTTCAGTTTTTCATTTATGGATAATAGGGTTGTCCACTACTGTTTATTTTAGATAAAGTATGTTTACATTGTAAGTATAATGAAATTAGCAAATCACCAGCAGTTGAAACACCATTGATCTATATGCAGCTGTGACTTTGTATTTGAAATAACATCTACATTTAAAATGGAAAGCAAAACTTAACATTAACAAGCAGCTACATAACTGTGTGTCCTATGTGTATAACTTGTATAATCCAAATCATAGACTGATGATTATTTTATTTCAGGTTTTGAGTTGATGGGGAGTGTGGCTGGTTATTTCACTGATTTTGAGGACAAGAGCCAAGTGATGGAGTGGAAAAACCTAATTACGCTCATTGCAAAAAGGTACATTGGTAAGTGTGAAACAGTTTATTTGTGTCATATAGAAGCATTTTACCCTCACCACCACCACATTTACCTTTGACACTTTACTGATATTGATGTCTTGACCCCAATGTTCAGCCTCCTTATCCTTGTCAAGGCCCATCAATGCACTTGTTGCCTTTCCACATAATGGCTTTGATTTGATTTTATATGATTTCAGATAAGTATGGCTTAGGATACGTTTCTCAGTGGAACTTCGAAACTTGGAACGAACCCAACAACCACGATTTTGACAACGTTAACGTCACGATCCAAGGTAAAGTCTGCAACCTGAGACGGGGGAATGCTGGCAAAGTACGGTGCAGTTTGAAGTTTTGTAATTGTAATTTACACCACAGTCTGAAATATTTGTATTGCTTCATTTTTATTTGTCACTTTTTTATTGAGTCATTCCACACAGATTGGATTTTAGTTTGAGATTATGATTTACAAGAAAGTGTTGTTCCAGAAAAATATTGTTTTTAAGCTGTTTTATTTTGTTTTTGTTTTTTGTAAAGCTTACAGATAATGAGGTTGTATGCAGGTTTTAATGTTTTTGCAGTTGCCAGGCATTTCATTCTGTTACTTAGTAGAACTCAATAATTCTTCAGAGTTAATGATCGATGCATTTCTTAATGTATGAAGTACAGTAGTTTATTTATTGTTTTCTGACCTGTTATTGCTCAACTTTAAGCACTGCTCTCCTTTCCAAGTAATTATCTTCCTAATAATAAATACTCTGAATCATAAACTGTCAAGCCTTACACATCTTTTAACATTAGGAGGTCAAGCTGTAGATTTATAGTACTGTAGGAGGAACGAGTGCAGTATAAAACATTTACATACATGATGTTTATCTTAATGGTTTTATTTCTAACATTTTGTACTTACTTACTTGAGCATACCTGTGTGTTTCCAAGTGGGATGGATTTGGTTTGGCAAGTCCAAGAACTACTACATATTTCTAAATAAGTACAAACTGAGCTCTACTATGTGCAAAATAAGCAATAAGACCACTTATCATGTGCAACTGCAGAATTCAATGTAACTCTGGTGCTTAAAGGTCTAATTGCTCACTCTTTCTGAAATAAAAGTCCTTTTCATTACTGTTACATTTCAACATTTGTGTCCATTTCAGATCCTGGGCAAGACAGAAATATGTATATTACAAAATGCAGGGAGGACAGTCCTTATGTATGGCCAAGCAATTAGACCTTTAAGCAGATGTCTGTGTTCAAAACCTCAATACTTGTACAGTAAGGAAAGATGGAAATCAAAATTGCTTTTGAATGTATCTCATGTCTTGGGTCCATATCAAAGGGACATCTGGTTGTTGCATTTTATGTCAGACCTTCCTATTCTGTTGTTTCTGTGCCTCAGGGTTCCTCAATTACTACGACGCCTGCTCTGAAGGACTAAAGGATGCAAGTCCTCTCCTGCGGTTTGGGGGACCGGGAGACTCCTGTCACTCCACACCCCACTCTCCCTACTGCTGGGCCATGCTGAGCCACTGCTACAATGGCACCAATATGTTCACTGGGGAGATGGGCGTCCGATTGGACTACATAGCGCTGCATAAAAAGGTAGGAGGCTTTCAGCAAATATGGCTTCAAGGTTTATGAGAATCAAAATAGAATACAATCAATATGTAACACTACACAATTACAGTTCTATGTACACAAAGAGTAACACTGGATTTGCCTTAGAAACAACACACAAGTTTCTCCTAGCTCAACACCACATCTGCATGATTGTTTTGACCCGAAAAAGCACAGCATGGGGCTACAAGTATTTACTTAACAAACCAGTAGTATACTATAACATTTTAACTACCAGTAACCGTAGTATTAGACCCATCATTCCTGTGTAATAAAAAGGTTGTTGAAGTGAATCAATTAACTTGGCCTCAAGGTCAGTGTTTTCCTTAAGATGCTAATCCATTGTATAGCATCAATAGTATTTTTATGTTCTATACATTTTGTGTGAATTAAGGATTTACAAGGATATTGTCTGAGAGTTTTATTTTATATCAGACTATACACTCACCTAAAGGATTATTAGGAACACCTGTTCAATTTCTCATTAATGCAATTATCTAACCAACCAATCACATGGCAGTTGCTTCAATGCATTTAGGGGTGTGGTCCTGGTCAAGACAATCTCCTGAACTCCAAACTGAATGTCTGAATGGGAAAGAAAGGTGATTTAAGCAATTTTGAGCGTGGCATGGTTGTTGGTGCCAGACGGGCCGGTCTGTGTATTTCACAATCTGCTCAGTTACTGGGATTTTCACGCACAACCATTTCTAGGGTTTACAAAGAATGGTGTGAAAAGGGAAAAACATCCAGTATGCGGCAGTCCTGTGGGCGAAAATGCCTTGTTGATGCTAGAGGTCAGAGGAGAATGGGCCGACTGATTCAAGCTGATAGAAGAGCAACTTTGACTGAAATAACCACTCGTTACAACCGAGGTATGCAGCAAAGCATTTGTGAAGCCACAACACGTACAACCTTGAGGCGGATGGGCTACAACAGCAGAAGACCCCACCGGGTACCACTCATCTCCACTACAAATAGGAAAAAGAGACTACAATTTGCACAAGCTCACCAAAATTGGACAGTTGAAGACTGGAAAAATGTTGCCTGGTCTGATGAGTCTCGATTTCTGTTGAGACATTCAGATGGTAGAGTCAGAATTTGGCGTAAACAGAATGAGAACATGGATCCATCATGCCTTGTTACCACTGTGCAGGCTGGTGGTGGTGGTGGTGTAATGGTGTGGGGGATGTTTTCTTGGCACACTTTAGGCCCCTTAGTGCTAATTGGGCATCGTTTAAATGCCACGGCCTACCTGAGCATTGTTTCTGACCATGTCCATCCCTTTATGACCACCATGTACCCATCCTCTGATGGCTACTTCCAGCAGGATAATGCACCATGTCACAAAGGTTGAATCATTTCAAATTGGTTTCTTGAACATGACAATGAGTTCACTGTACTAAACTGGCCCCCACAGTCACCAGATCTCAACCCAATAGAGCATCTTTGGGATGTGGTGGAATGGGAGCTTCGTGCCCTGGATGTGCATCCCACAAATCAACTGCAAGATGCTATCCTATCAATATGGGTCAACATTTCAAAAGAATGCTTTCAGCACCTTGTTGAATCAATGCCACGTAGAATTAAGGCAGTTCTGAAGGCGAAAGGGGGTCAAACACAGTATTAGTGTGGTGTTCCTAATAATCCTTTAGGTGAGTGTATATGCATGCATTCCTTATTTCTTATTTCCTTAAAATATTAAAACAAACACAATCAGCCATAACATGACCACCGGCCTAATATTGTGTAGGTCCCCTTTTTGCTGCCAAAACAGCACTGACCCATCGAGGCATGGACTCCACTAGACCTTTGAAGGTGTGCTGTGGTATCTGGCATCAAGACTGTAGTGTTATGTTGGGTGTATTTGGATAAGAGCATTTGGGCTCTGAGCTGAAGCACTGATCTAAAGAAGACCTCTCCCCCCCCCAAAGTTATCAGATTTCCTTAGCTCATCAGCTTGGAACTGGTTTGCATCAAAGTGACAGTTTTGGGGAGGATGGCACCAAGAAGAGGCCAAATAGTTTGGAATTCTGCTATGAGATATCTGGAGAAAGGGGCCTGTAGGTGATAAAAAGTATTTGAAGTAGATGAGAGCCGAAATCCCGACATAGAGCTATGAACCCAGGCCAACCGGCATTTCCAAAAGATGGCATGGATTGACATCAGTCATAAATCAAGCCCCCCTCCAATAGGACACTGGGGGCTGAAACCGAAATCCAATCTCAAGAACTCAGGAACCAATCACCTATTGATCTGACAGACTATAAGGAACAGCGGACAGTCTTTCTCTCTCTCTCACCTGAACCAGTAACTCGCTGCCACAGCTCAACCTGTAGCTGAAGAGTTAAACTGGGAGAAGGAGATTGAGCCGTACGAAGAATTCTTTTAAAGGACTTTATTAAATAAAGAACTTTACAGACTGCGCTGCCCGCCTGTGCCCACCTGATCAGTGGAGTTTTACAGCTGGACAATTGACTGACAAGTCGACTGAATACGAAAGTGTCAGTCATTTAAATAGCTATTTGAGTCTTAAGAAACTTGACCCTTGGAACAAACAGGGCCCTGCTTTCCTCAAAGACTTAGTCTTTAAGTAACTACGGTGGAACCCCTGCTTACAAAGAAGATTTTGTGCACAACCTTGGAGCCTTCAAACCAGTGGAAAATCTGGTTGGAAACGACTCTACTTTCGCGAAACCCCAACTTCCAGGTGCATCGACTGAGTGGAAGTTCTTGGACAAAGCCGAACCGGACTGCCTTTGTTCCAAAACACACGGACGTCGTGCCGTGTGCTGTTATCTGAGCCCGAAGCGACGAAGTTCAGATAAGTTTAACAGTTTGGAGTTCATGATTCATGACATTTGAGAAATCAATTAGAAATGTTAATCTGTGATTCATAACTCTAGAATGTGTAATATCATTTAGTTTTCTTAAATATAAATGTGTGTTGCATTAAACTGTTTTGTTGATAATTTTAGAAATAAAATCTGTCAACGCCAAGAAATATCTTCTCATTCCTGTTTAACTGTTTAGTCTGAAATTGACACAAGTTAATAGACATTAGATTATTGGTGGCCCTGCCTATCCTTAATCATTGAATAATAATCAGTTAAGGGAAATTGTGGTAACAAGTAATGATAGGATCTTTCTCGGCACCTAGACGTAAATGAGACTGATATATATATATAACGAGAAGTTACCTGACATAAATATTAACCTGCGTAGTTATTTAATGTCTGACTAATAATACTAACGAGAGACTCACCTTCGTCTTACTAACCGGTATTGTAGTCAATGTGTTTATAACCTTTTTTGTTTAACGATTTGTGTTATCATATGCGATCCCATGGTCTTTGATTTGGTCACGGAAGTGATTTGTCTTTGATTTGTTGATCTAGAGTTGAATTTTAATTAGTTTTTCCCTTTTGTATAATTAGTGTAGTGCTACATTTAGTCTTTGTTTTGAATAAATTTGACAATTTATATCTTTGGAATTGGTGTCTGCGTCCAATTATTACAGAAATTGAGTTCTACAAGATTCCAGGATTCGTGATAAGGTGATACTATAAATTCACTTCTTTAATTGAAATTTTTAAGTGTACCATACGCTACATAATTGGTGCCCCGTGTGAGGAATCTTAGACTGAAAAGAAGTAATTTCTGTAATAGTTATTGGATAGCTTTGTCCAGAAATCCAGATTCCAAAGTTTTGAAACAAGAAAACTTTTGTAGGCACGATACACTGTTTGTACTCTAGAGGACGCTCTAGAATTGCCCACGTGGTATGTGTATGGTTTCCAAAGTCACAAAAGGTTAAGTCTGTTTTAGTTACTTGTGATAAATTGTTGATATCCTAAGCGTTGGCATTAGAGTCATTAGGTGATTAATCTAGTACTGTTCTGTTGGGTTGTTACTGAATAGCCAAAACAATGATTACCCAAATCAGAGATTCCTGAATTCCTGGGATGCCTAAGCAGTTTGGACTTTGAAGTAGAGTCGCGTCGAACTCAGTTGGTAAACGATACTACGACGCAACTCGAAAAAGAGTCGATAGAGGTGGTGAAAGTTATGGCTAGCTTAGCACTTGCGAGCTCAAGGTTAGTGAACTGGAGCATAAGCAAGTTTGAAAAACTGAAAAAGCTAGGAGAAAAGTATGCTAAAGCGAAAGAAGAAAGAGCCAAACGGCATGGAATGGTTTTAGAATTTGAAGGAAAGCTAGATACTTGTGGAAAACAAGTCATTGTGTTGAATGCTGAAAAAGAGGACTTAATTGAACTGAGAGAGCAATTAGGAAATGATTTAAGACAATGTCAAGCTGAATTGGAAACAACTCTGATCCAAGTAAAAGGTCTGCAAAATGACAGATGTAAAGCGGTTGAAAATGAAAGGATAGTTTTGAAGGACCGGGATGTTTTGGAAATGCGTCTTTGCAAAACAGTCAGGGAGAAAGATTTGGGCACTGTAAAAATGGAGATACTCGAAGGCGAGGTCATACATTTAAAAAGGGACAGTGAAGAAATGAGGAGAGTAAATCAGGTGCTTAGGGGATAACTCAAATCAACTGAAGTTGAAAATGAGCGTCTCAAGCAACTAATAGGGGCCCTGAAAGCTGCCTCTCGGTGGGCTGCAAAGCTGACACCTGACAGCATAAAGGAACAGCCGGAACCGGCCATGCACGGAGTCGCACACCGTCTCCACATTTAGGCCCCGGGTTGCCTCGTCCTGATCGTACCCCTCCCTGTAGTCTTTCTCCACCCAGGGTAAGAAGCTCGTCGCACAGACGAACTTCCTCTCCCGAGAGTCCTGACCAAAAGGTTAACATGCGCCAGTTGAGAGAACTGGCTAAAGATTGTGAAACCTTTAACCCAGCAGACAAGGAAGGAAATGTGGAAGCGTATATTAAGGACATTAAGTATGCTTTGCGTTTCTATCCTGAGGCTACGGAGAAAGAAAAGGTTCTCCTAATCCGCAAAACTACCTCTCGCCAAGTCCATTCTTGGATGGAGAGGCAAGGGTCCATGGTCTGCAATAGTTTTCAATGCTTGTGCAGAGCATTAATTAGGGACTATTCCAGGTTCATTGATCCAGTGGCAGCAGTGACTGCCGCACACCAGATCAAACAGGGTAAGCTTGAGTCCCCCCGTGATTACGATGAAAAGCTTCGGAAAACCTATTTTGCGGGTCAAGATCGACCCGGGGCCGAGGAAGAGATGAGCTTTAAAGGGTTGTTTGTTGCTAATTTGTTCCCAACGATTAAGGAAATGATCATATTACATGCAGACGCAACGTATATGAACATAGCCGAAATTCGTAAAATGGCACAGAAAGCTTGGGAAAGCAAGTACAATAGTGCCTCTGATCGTAAAGATTCAAGCACCCAAGTACTGGCAAGGTGCTCTGAGAGACCTAGTTCTCCACTGGAGTTAGAGGGGACAGAGATTCAAAGAAGGAAAGAACCTCCCAAGGATGGAACCCAAGACACCCAGGCTTACAATAAAAAAAAGAAAGAAAATCCTAAGTGGAGTAAAAGTAAAACAAGGTACAAGAAAAAGTATAAAGGAAAGAAATCTGCTCCTAACCGAGTTGGGTTAACTCAGTCTCTGAGCAATGTTGCAGTTTCTGAGCTACTGCTACGCTTAGCTCTGCTCCCTTTGCCCCCTCTTCCCAAACTGGAAGTTAGTAGCCAGTGTAAAGGGCCGGACTCGCTACCTGAGGCATGACTAGCTCTGGAACCACCCCCTGTCCCCGCCTCCGTGTTTTTGATTGGATGTGAGGAACAGCAGGGGGGTTTCTCTGACACATCAGCCCACTGGGACCTCCCAGTGAGGGAAGTTGCCTGCAGGCAAGCTGAACCTTTGGTGATGTTACTGGGTGATCTGACACAGAGAGGCAGAGCCAAGCAAGTTTACATAGAAGTGACCATTGAGAATGCGTGGGAGTGTGAAGCCTTGTTGGACACTGGGGCTGAAATTTGTTTAATGTCTGCCACCACATTTGGCGAACTGAAACAAATTATGGAAACCTCAGACCAACGACTGAAAGTGGAAGCTTGTAGTGTGAACATTACAAGTTACACAGAGACTAAGGCACAGCTCACTTGAAAGGCGTTGTTAGAGTTCACCTTTGGGAAGATTAA
Source organism: Amia ocellicauda (assembly GCF_036373705.1). NCBI lineage: Eukaryota > Metazoa > Chordata > Actinopteri > Amiiformes > Amiidae > Amia > Amia ocellicauda. The sequence goes on from NC_089857.1 coordinate 27,305,050, forward strand.
GTTGGTTCATCCAGTTTATATTTCCAAATTTGAAACAGAAGTTGATCATTGGTCAGGATCTATTGATCAGGTTGTGGGCTCAAGTTCAATCACCAAAGCAAGTGGAATTGAATGACCGATATGATACAGCCACCAAGGTACAACTTCCCAATGAGACCATTTTTGTGCATGTCCCTAAAGGGGGCACCAGCTTACCATGTAAGCCAACCATTCGAACCCAGGTCCCTACCAACTATTATAGATATAGTGAAGGTCAGGTGCCTGAATAACACTTGAATTCCCAGTTACCTCCCTCTGTTAATCAACTTCCACCTATTGGTTACCGTCAGTAACCATACTCAATCCTGAGTAATACTAATACCAATTGTTTTTTTGTTTTAATGTACTTGTGTTATAATATGTAACCTGTATATGTGCTAGTATAGGATTGTCAATTTGATTGGAATACATTCTGCTTAAATAATGAACTATTAGTTTGTTTTCTTTGATTTCTCGGGGTCATGAATGGTGAAGTCCACTGTTGAATTCTGTTACATAACTTTGAGATAAATGCTTAACGTCTTATTTTGTCTTGAAGGGGATAACGTCCTAGTCGACCTCAGTCCCATTCAAGAAAAGGGTTATGTAGCGTTATGTTGGGTGTATTTGGATAAGAGCATTTGGGCTCTGAGCTGAAGCACTGATCTAAAGAAGACCTCTCCCCCCCCCAAAGTTATCAGATTTCCTTAGCTCATCAGCTTGGAACTGGTTTGCATCAAAGTGACAGTTTTGGGGAGGATGGCACCGAGAAGAGGCCAAATAGTTTGGAATTCTGCTATCAGATGTCTGGAGAAAGGGGCCTGTAGGTGATAAAAACTCTTTGAAGTGGATGAGAGCCGAAATCCCGACATAGAGCTACGAACCCAGGCCAACCGGCATTTCCAAAAGATGGCATGGATTTACATCAGTCATAAATCAAGCCCCCCTCCAATAGGACACTGGGGCCTGAAACCGAAATCCAATCTCAAGAACTCAGGGACCAATCACCTATTGATCTGACAGACTATAAGGAACAGCGGACAGTCTTTCTCTCTATCTCTCACCTGAACCAGTAACTCGCTGCCACAGCTCAACCTGTAGCTCTGTTACCAGAACCAGAAACCAACCAAGTCTTTGCCGGCAACAGAAGAGTTAAACTGGGAGAAGGAGATTGAGCCGTACGCAGAATTCTTTTAAAGGACTTTATTAAATAAAGAACTTTACAGACTGCGCTGCCCGCCTGTGCCCACCTGATCAGTGGAGTTTTACAGCTGGACAATTGACTAAGTCGACTGTATACGAAAGTGTCAGTCATTTAAATAGCTATTTGAGTCTTAAGAAACTTGACCCTTGGAACAAACAGGGCCCTGCTTTCCTCAAAGACTTCGTCTTCAAGTAACTACGGTGGAACCCCTGCTTACAAAGAAGATTTTGTGCACAACCTTGGAGCCTTCAAACCAGTGGAAAATCTGGTTGGAAACGACTCCACTTTCGCGAAACCCCAACTTCCAGGTGCATCGACTGAGTGGAAGTTCTTGGACAAAGCCGAACCGGACTGCCTTTGTTCCAAAACACACGGACGTCGTGCCGTGTGCTGTTATCTGAGCCCGAAGACAGAGAGGCCTCTCTGCGACGAAGTTCAGATAAGTTTAACAGTTTGGAGTTCATGATTCATGACATTTGAGAAATCAATTAGAAATGTTAATCTGTGATTCATAACTCTAGAATGTGTAATATCATTTAGTTTTCTTAAATATAAATGTGTGTTGCATTAAACTGTTTTGTTGATAATTTTAGAAATAAAATCTGTCAACGCCAAGAAATATCTTCTCATTCCTGTTTAACTGTTTAGTCTGAAATTGACACAAGTTAATAGACATTAGATTATTGGTGGCCCTGCCTATCCTTAATCATTGAATAATAATCAGTTAAGGGAAATTGTGGTAACAAGTAATGATAGGATCTTTCTCGGCACCTAGACGTAAATGAGACTGATATATATATATAACGAGAAGTTACCTGACATAAATATTAACCTGCGTAGTTATTTAATGTCTGACTAATAATACTAACGAGAGACTCACCTTCGTCTTACTAACCGGTATTGTAGTCAATGTGTTTATAACCTTTTTTGTTTAACGATTTGTGTTATCATATGCGATCCCATGGTCTTTGATTTGGTCACGGAAGTGATTTGTCTTTGATTTGTTGTTCTAGAGTTGAATTTTAATTAGTTTTTCCCTTTTGTATAATTAGTGTAGTGCTACATTTAGTCTTTGTTTTGAATAAATTTGACAATTTATATCTTTGGAATTGGTGTCTGCGTCCAATTATTACAGAAATTGAGTTCTACAAGATTCCAGGATTCGTGATAAGGTGATACTATAAATTCACTTCTTTAATTGAAATTAATGGGCAGCCTGACTGGTCTTCGGCTACGCAGCCCCATACACAACAAACTGCGATGCACTGTGTGTTCTGACACCTTTCTATCAGAACCAGCATTCACTTTTTCAGCAATTTGAGCTACAGTAGCTCGTCTGTTGGATCGGACCACACGGGCCAGCCTTCGCTCCCCACGTGCATCAATGAGCCTTGGCCGCCCATGACCCTGTCGCCGGTTCACCGCTTTTCCTTCCTTGGACCACTTTTGATAGGTACTGACCACTGCAGACCGGGAACACCCCACAAGAGCTGCAGTTTTGGAGATGCTCTGACCCAGTCGTCTAGCCATCACAATCTGGCCCTTGTCAAAGTCGCTCAGATCCTTACGCTTACATTTATGTAAACATCACTTGAAGCTGGGTGCCCCAGAATGTCTAATGCTTACCTTTGATGTCAAGCTTTCAGTGATGTATGGCTTACCAAAAAACACGCAAGCTAAATATGTTGTTGCTGCTGAGAAATTCACCAGTGCATTTGCTTTCCAGATCTACTATATTAATTTACTGACCTGTCTTTATACAGGGTGGAGGCAGCTCCCTACCAATCTTGCAGCAGGAGATTGACACTGTGAATGAGATTCACAATCGATTTCCTCTGTTTAAATCCCTTCCGATTTACAACGATGAAGCAGATCCTTTGGTTGGATGGTCTAAACCACAGGTGTGGAGAGCAGATGTGACATACGCTGCCATGGTGGCAAAGGTAAGATAGACGAACAGTGTCCTAGAGCCCTTCTGTCTACTTACACTTTGCACATTAAGGCTCAGGTCTTGTAAAGTAAAGTATTTTTCCCTGCAGTAAATACAATTTTGCTTGACTGGGTCTTGTATAGTTTGTCTTACAGATCCAATCAGCTTGAATCCCAAAAGTATTTTTAAGCATTGCATCTGACCAATGATGGTGGATTGGTGGATGCACCAGTATTGACTTCATAGAACTGTCTGTTGTAGGTCTTACTTCAGTAAGACCCTACTAGTTCTTCTCACAAACTATGGAGAGGATTCAGCTGAAGCTAGCTATAACCCACAGCTCTTTTGTCTACCTTTTTAAAGAAGGTATGAAAAGGGATATTTGATGCACTTCAGTTTCAACATTAGGATCACATTAGCATCACAGTATGCAGAATGTTTCCTGTGGAGATACCCAGGCTTTAAGCTTGTTCAATTTTACTATGTCTGGCACACAACAACAACAGAAAAAAACACGAAATAAAAATGTTTCCTTCAGATAAGGAAATGTAATATCCCCTCATGCCATATTTTAAATGGAGAAGAACATTTTGTCAAAACCACCTGGAAATGGAGACTATCAAGTGGCCCAGCAGAACAATGTTGGTCCAGTTATGTATTTTGATCTAGTTAAAAGAGGATTGTGAATTTTGGGTTCACCAAATGCTTGGGACTCCCTCTCTGTATTATGTGGATTATTCTTCTATTTTCTTCCATTCCTCCTTCAGGAACATATCTTGCCTGATCTGTGTTGAGCACTTCCAGTTGATTGTGCAGTGAAGCACCTCATCTTCCTGTTTCCTGTGCTCTCTCTCTCATATATATATATATATATATATATATATATATATATATATATATATATATATATATATATATATATATATATGTATGTGTATATATATGTATGTATATGTATATATATGTATGTATATATATGTATGTATGTATATATATGTATATGTATGTATGTATGTATATATATGTATATGTATGTATATGTATGTATGTATATGTATATATATGTATATGTATATATATGT